>NC_141878.1:295252551-295555581 GCF_056163025.1 Triticum urartu | reverse complement strand
TTTTGTTCCTCGTTGGAACATGGAGATGTTGTTCCTTGTTGGAACATGTTTACTTGTTGGGATATCACTATATATCTTATTTAATTAATGCATCTATATACTTGGTAAACGGTGGAAGGCTCGGCCTTATGCCTGGTGTTTTGTTCCACTCTTGTTGCCCTAGTTTCTGTCATATCGGTGTTATGTTCCCGGATTTTGCGTTCCTCACGCGGTTGGGTTATAATGGGAACCCCTTGACAGGTCGTGTTGAATAAAACTCCTCCAGGAAGGCCCAACCTTGGTTTTACCATTCGCCACCTAGCCTTTTTCCCTTGGGAGTCGCGCATCCCGGGGGTCATCTTTATTTTAACCCCCCCGGGCCAGTGCTTGTCTAAGTGTTGGTCCGAACTAGAGTCCTTTGCAGCGCCACCTTGGGGAAACTTGAGGGCTGGTTTTAGTTGTACGGAGCGCTCATCCGGTGTTGCCCTGAGAACGAGATATGTGCAGCTCCTATCAGGATGTCGGCGCATCGGGCGGTCTTGCTGGACTTGTTTTACCATTGTCGAGGATGTCTTGAAGAACCGGGATACCGAGTCTGATCGGAATGTCTCAGGAGGAGGTCTATTCCTTCGTTGACCGTGAGAGCTTGTCATGGGCTAAGTTGGGACACCCCTGCAGGGATTTGAACTTTCGAAAGCCGTGCCCGTGGTTATGGGCAGATGGGAATTTGTTAATATCCGGGTGTAGAAAACCTGAAGTTGACCTTAATTAAAATGCATCAACCGCGTGCGTAACCGTGATGGTCTCTTCTCGACGGGGTCCGGGAAGTGAACACGGTGTTGGAGTTATGCTTGACGTAGGTTGTTTTAGGATCACTTCTTGATCATACTTTTATCGACCGTGCTTTGCCTTCTCTTCTCGCTCTCATTTGCGTATGTTAGCCACCATATATGCTAGTCGCTTGCTGCAGCTCCACCTCGTACCTTTTACCTTACCTATAAGCTTAAATAGTCTTGATCGCGAGGGTGCGAGATTGCTGAGTCCCCGTGGCTCACAGATACTTCCAAAACCAGCTTGCAGGTGCCGATGAGTCCGTGCAGGTGACGCAACCAAGCTCAAGGAGGAGCTCGATGAATTTCTTGTCCTTTGTGTTGTTCTGTTCTAGTCGATCAGTCGTGGAGCCCAGTTGGGGTCGATCGGGGACCTTTGTCGCATTTGGGGTTCTTCTTTTATTTTGGTTCCGTAGTCGGACCTTGATTGTAGCTGGATGATGTAATGCTTTATTCATGTATTGTGTGAAGTGGCGATTGTAAGCCAACTATGTATCTTTTTCCCTTATGTATTACATGGGTTGTGTGAAGATTACCTCTCTTGCGACATTGCTTTCAATGCGGTTATGCCTCTAAGTCGTGCTTCGACACGTGGGAGATATAGCCGCATCGAGGGTGTTACAGTTCCCCAACACTCCTGCCTGGGAGCCTCATATCAACCCCTGGTCGTCGGCGGACTGCACGTACTAGTAGGCACCCCCTGTGTAGTAGTAGTCGTCGTTGTCATCGATGGTGGCGTCTGGCTCCTGGGATCCATCATCTGATCGTAGCAATTGGGTATGGGGGAAAAAGGAATAGCAAAGCAACCGTGAGTACTCATCCAAAGTACTCGCAAGACTTACATCAGCTCTATGCTAAGTATGCATCAGTATCAATGGAACGGGGCTGTATCTATGGACTAGACTCTAGAAATGCCAGAATAGAGGGAAAGGCCTAGCCTATCGAAGACTAACATCTTCAAGCATCTTGCACCATCTAGAAGAGTACAAAATAGCATAGCATATTAAGCAAGTATGTTCTAGATTTAGCGCCTAGAGATCCCAGGTCAACCCGACTTCAAATCAACTCGCGGGTACCCTCAGCGCCATCCCAACTCACAAGAGACTCTTAGGAACTCAGGTTCAGCTCAACCGGGGTGGTACCGCCAGTCCCTTCAGTCCCGCATAAACAGTAACTCTCGCGGGTACCCCTTGGGGCCGACCCGTCTTTATCATGGTTCTGGGGTTAAAGTCAAAGTAATCGCGTGTCCAAAACATCAAGGCGGAAATCGGAGGAATCACCCTCAAAGGATTCCACTTGATGTAACCATCAAGGTGAACTTGGAGGAATCACCCTCGAGGATTCACACTTGAGGTGATGCATGACAGAGTCGTTCTCGGGAGTGGTGAATGAGGAATCACCTTTCGTAGACCACGACCGATTAGCTACGCTACAGAGATCTCATCAGAAGTGCTATATGAGGTATCACCCTCTGCACTCGATAGTAAGTCTGCAGAGTTGTACAACTATGGGGGTGTGAGGTGATGTGCCGGGCTCAGGACGTCAATGACGTTGATCGAGTCATTGGTCATAAAGCAGGGGCAACAGGGACAAGTTTAGTGGTCACATGGGGATCACTCGCCAACCTATACTAAGCATATAGGATAAGTAGGTAAGGTACAAAACATGTTACAAAAGCAGGCTATGCATTAGAATAGGAGCAATCAAATACAGTAGCAAAATCTAATGCAAGAATGAGAGAGCATGGAATGGGCGGTATAGGAATGATCAAGGGCGTTTTGCTTGCCTGGAAGCTCTGTGGAAAGGGGCTGATCGTCAGGAGTGTAGTCGATCTCGGTAGCAGTGTCGGTCTCAGTGTCTACTAGAGAGAAGAGGGGGAAGAAATAATAAATATAAAGCAAACAGATGCATCACTATGCATGACATGACAATATGCAGTGCTAGGGATGACCTAATGCAGTGCTACGTGATACAGACAAAGAGGGAAAACATCTGATAATGATTTCCCGGCAATTGGCATTTTGGGACAGATGAATCAGAGGGGAAGGATCCATGTTCGCTATGCTAAAGGCATGTGACAAATGAACGAATGGCATATTCGGATTCATCATATTTTTCTGAGCAACTTCCATATACAAATTATTATTTTCTGACTTACGGATTATTGTATATGTTTTTCAAAGCTTTATTTTTCTGAGCAACTTCCATATACAAATTATTTTTTATGACTTACGGATTATTGTATATGTTTTTTCAAAGTTTTAGGCATTTTCTACAATTCTTTTAATTATTCAAACCGAATCTAAACAGTGCAATTACTTCTTACACCAGACTTAGCCAACCACAGTCAATGACATGTGGGGCGAGTCAACGCTGACTAGGTTGCGGTCAAAACAGAAAGTGATAAAGGTATGTGTACCAAGTAGATAACTTGCTAGAGAAGATGACATGTGGGGCCAATTGACTTAGTCAACTCCACAGTCAGCAAGTCAACAGGGTCAAGATTGACTAAGTCAAACTGGTAGGTGGGGTCCAGCTGTCATTGTCAGTGGGATAACTATTGTAAATAAATAATTTTAACTAATCCTAATTATTGGGAGGGGCACAAGGCAGTGGCCCGTTACCTACGGGTGTCGGGTGTGTTTGGTTGTCTGGGCAGCTTCAGCCTGCATCACATGGAGGATCTTGGCCTGGTTGAGTCGGTGCAAATCTGAATTGAGATACATGTTTGGTGGGCTGTAGGATATCTATGCACGAGAGTTGTTGTATACCACATATGTTGTTTGGTAGGCTGCATTAGAGATTTTGAACCAAAAATCAAGTTTCAATTAAATTGTATTTATTAGAAATTCCTCAAACAAGTAAAAAAATTGACCAAAGTCACATTAGAGCTTAATTTCATGCATTAGACCTGCTGTTTGTCTCAAATAGCATAGTAGAAACAGTGACTAGTAGATGGCCATTTAAAAAGGAATTCACAACAAAATAACACCACTATCTAGCAATTAGTACAACGGATGTAGATAAACAGACAACTGATGAGAAGATTAGCACCAGTTGACGTTTGTTTCTCGGATAATACTTGGAATCCCACACCCGCCTCTCACCATTCAGAGCAAAAACAAGGTCAAGATAGAAGATTAGAAATACCTAATACAAGATCTCGAAAAAATATGTAACAAACATGAAGCACACATCGGGTGGCTCCTGCTGCTTTTTCAATGGGATGGTATACAGGCGACTTAGCACCTCCTGGGTCTTCGGCTCCCATCCACCATGTTAGGATCGATGGGTGGTAGATCTGGCAGAGCATGGAAAACAGGAAGGCGGCATTGGCGGTGCGCCTACGGATTCCAGCCACCCAGATCAAATCGATGGGATGTAGATCTCGCAGAGCAACGACCGTTGTGAAGGCACCGTTGGCAGCGGAGTTTGACGGCGGGCGGTGGAGCTAACGTTGGGGAGGACATTGACGAGGATTCGACGATCTCCGTCACGGATTTGGGAATGGCGACGAGTGGTGAGGTGAGAGCTCGAGTGAGGAACGAGAAAGAAATGAGACGCAAGAGGCGAGGGGATGCTCTGACCCCGACCGTCACGAGGGAATCGTTACCCCACGCCGGTATTGCGGGTGCAACCAATTTTCACCAGTTGGGCCTGCACAAGAGGAACGCCCAAATCGTGTGTTCCCCTCAGCCTGGCTGAGAGGTGTCCTTTTGCATCTGGCAGGACAAGCCGGTGATGGCATAAAGGGAACCAAACGGACTGAATATTGCATGGCGGGATCGACCCAGGTGCGACGCAAGAAACCAAACACGCCCTGCATAACACATAGAGGAGCGTGGTCAAGAAGATGCGGCAGTGGGCTAGCGCGCTGGGAGTGGTAGGGCATGCAACGCGCGGGCTGGGCGAAGGCGGAGCACATCGGCAGCAACGACGCTGCAGGCAGGCGGCTAGGGGAAGCAACGGCGAGTGGGCCGGCGGCAGCAGGCAAGCTAGGTGTGGGGAATGGCCGGTGCGGGGGCTAGGCGGCAGCGGCGCAGCTGTGGCAAGCGAAAGTAGCAAGCATCGGCGACTACAGCGAGGCATCGGTGCACATGGGCGGTCGGGGACGAGGCAAGGATGTTGAGCGCGAGCACAGTCGCGGTGGTGATGGCGCGGAATGGTTACTTAGACGAGGCGGGAGTTGGGAATACGACAGGGGCCTCGCAAGGAACGGAAGAGGAGCTCAGGGAGGCCGAGGATGAGCTGGCGGTGGCAAATCAGGCAATGGCATTTGGCGGCTCTGAAGACGAAGATGCGGTCGATCTGCCGATGTAGAGACTCCCAACACGAACTCAAGGGCAGGGACGACGCAACGGAAGATAGCGGAGCTCAGGGTGCTGGGGGGACGGTGGGCGCATGGATGACAACGGCCATGGCGACGGTGGCGTCTGACTTCGTCCAGATCGATGGGAGCGAGCGAGGGAGGAGGAGAAGTGGCCTAGGGTTTTTCTAGGGGGTCACGGGGTTCAAGTAGGTGTCAGGGGGTTCTGGATGCCCGACACGCAACCCCCGCGGCGTCCATGGTGTAAGGTACCAGTAGTCTCTCTCTCGATCTATTGCTCACTTACAAGGGATACAAGATTCAATTCGAGGTACATGTAATGGATACAAGAAGAAGGGGAGGAAGGGAGCGCGAGGTAGGAGAAGGGAGCCGCTGGGTGCCGTTTGCCGTGATCCACTGGATGCCCTCCTTCGTCACCCGCTCTTGCGTATTTGTAATCTGGGGGTTCTCAAGCAGGCCAGGCCCATGTGCTGGACGGGGTAAGCCCATATAGGTAAGGAGGGCTCCTAACATTCCCCCTCCTTGAGATGCGGCTTGACCCCAAGCCGCCACCGCCGAGAATCACCTGGGTCCCATTGCACTCGATGTTGATTGGCATGGTCTTAGTCGCAGTGGTAGCTGTAGTTGATGTAGACTTCAACGCCGTAGAGGTAGTAGTGGTGGCCGACGGAGGCTTGCCGACGAGAGGTGTCGAGGTAGTTGTTATGGCCACGAGGGTCTTGATTGTCTTAGTAAGTGTAGTATATGCAGCAAACGTGCCCAACATGAGCTCTGTCGCCCCTCCCTCCTTGATTAACTTCTTGATAGCAATTAGGATGCAGTAATCCCCACGCATAACAACCCAAGGGAACACAACCCTTGATGTTCTGGCTGCTTCCAACCTCCTCTAGCCACTTGTTTAAAGAGCATTGTATTTCCCACTCACACTTTCACTGATTAGCATCGACCTGTATAATTGCACAGATGGGAACCTCACAGTGATGCCTTGAGGCATATTCAAGTATAGTGGGGATACACATTCTCACTGAACTAGAGTCCACAATTCCAAAATATGCATAGAATGTTCGCTGAGTAGAATATGGCAGCGTCTCCCAAATGTCACCAGACTCCCACAAAGCTTGCGGCTCACAGGCTTCGCCGCATCCAACAAGTTGACAAGATGTGTTGAGTGTATCATCTTCAGAAGTGATTCCCATGAGGTTGCTCCTGATACAAGTGTCAGAAATGCAGCAGTACCAAGCTTCATGTGCATAAACATCTCTGGATAGTAACTTCAGTGGCACAAAATGGGAACCTGATTGTTGTACTTGAATAGCTGCAAATAAGTTTAGGTAGGAGGTCTCTGATTTCTCCCACAATCTGTAGTGCCCGACTTCCAATCCCCTGCAAATAATTCCCTTCAACTCTGCCCAACTGGAACTTGCATGTGTTTTAGTATCAGTTGGCCCATGATTCCTTTCATTGTATCTCAAGTTGAACCATGCACCATCCCTTATAATTGCTGAGGTACCCAATACCAAGCGATGTACTGAATCAATTGTACACGTAGTATGATCACACAGATTATTTTGACTACAATCTTCCATTCCAAAATATGCAAGGTGGGGTTGCTGATTCAATCGGAACAAGAACGCCCAGTCCTCATGAGCTTGCTTCAGTGGAGCTTGCGCATAAGCTTCAGGCATCCAAATGTGCTTATCCATCAGACAAGTGCTAGCAAACAAGGTTTCAAGGGAAGGATCATCCCTGAACTGAACTGCTCTATAGGCACATGAAAATGATGGCTAGGGTAGTTTAAACTGCACATTCCCTTGAGCGCGTACTGCATAAAATGAAACTGAAGGTCTCCATGCATATGACTGGTGACTAGTACAGAAGCCCAGCCAGGGAAGTACTAGGATAGTACAGGGAGGTGTTTCCCCTTGTAATTGCTCTATGGATAGTTCTAACACACTCTCCATGCCACTGCCCTTGTTCACCTGCTGAGCGATAGGCCTAATAGGTGCACCCTCTATACTCAAAGCCACTTGAGACGTGTCACGGGCAGAGAGAAGAACATATTGTGTAGAGCTGCATGCCCAGAAGCTATCATAATGTGCAAAAATGCCCTGTGAATCCCACTGGCAAGCAGCCAAAATGGCACAAGGGAACCAACAATACAGGCATTGTAATAGTTGTGGCGGGTAACATAACCATAGAGACAAAATCGGAATTGATAGTAGCTCATAACACATTTCTCCAAGTATCTCTCCTTCAGTTCCATGAGCCCAGAACCTCTCAAACACAACAACTGGATGCCATTGATTGCAATGCCAAGATGTACTAGCTGTTAATGGATTCAGATATGCATCCAGATCATAGGATAGATCTGACCTCACTTGTATTGCTCCACAATTGCAATAACACGATGGCCTTTGAAGCTTCATACGAACATTTTGTTGACTGATCCTGAACATCGGTTGTGCATGTTGACCATGAAATTTAGAAGTTAACTCCAAAAAAAAGGTGATCGTATTTCCACAACACCCAGGCAAAGATCCTCCATAATGTGAGCTATCAGCTGATTCGGAAGTGGAATTTCTCTTGGCATTTTTAGGCCAAGGAAAACTACCTACAACAACATGTTTATAAAGCTTCCAATGCCCATGCTCGAGAATAGTTGTAAACTGATGTGCAAGAGGTTCCAGTGCACAAATAGTATTAATAGTGATAGTCTCCAGTGAACAAAAATGAGTGGCACCCGAATAACAGTCATCAGGGAGCTCATAGTTGGGTAGTTCTAACTGCACCTCTAATGTTTGGCAATTGTAGGAAAATGATGGCCAAGGTGGCTTCAGCAGGGTGGTATCTTGACTGAATGCAAACAGTGGTTGTGCATCCTAAGCATGAAGTCAATAAGATGGCTGCACATAAAAGAAACCTGACCATCGTTCTGTAGCACACAGGTGTATATCATCCATTACTGGTACTATCAACTCACTTGGGGCCTGAATATCTATTGGTATAGGAGGAATCCAACAAGCAACCTTCTCAAAAAGACATGGCTTCAGCTGTAGATTTGCCAAATACATTGAGGATGGTCTCAATAAATTCAAATTACCAGTTAAATAGTTCATCATATAAGTGACTTGTGGTAGCACCCCTTTTGGCCTCAAAGTCACTCCTTCAGCAGAACAAGGAAATGGTGGCCACGACATGGGTTGTATCACCTTTTCATCTGCTTGATCCACCATAAATGATGGCCAAGGCATTGGCCTGAGTACTAGCGTCAGGTAAGTGATCTCGTAGTCTGCAAACAACTGCAGCAAATACATGACTAGAACCGCGCGAGGGGCTTGGGTGAGCACGAGCACGTCCACCGCCTGAGGCACCCTTAGGATAGAATCGATGTCGGTGACAAATGTCAGTGTGGTTGTTGGAAGCAGCGGCGTCGGCGTGATTGTTGATGTGAACGACAATGCGGTGATGACTTAGTTCGAGCAATTCGTCGAACAGGTCATGAACGCCACAATTATGCTCTCAGTGGACATATCGTGGACGGCAGTGAGGCCCTCTTGGCACTCTATGGCCATCGTTGAGGCCAGCGCACAGGGCATGGCCGAGGCAGCCGTTGACGATGCAGTTGTAGACGCGGGGAAGGGTTGCTCAAACTCATTGTCGTTGAGGTTGACCACAGACTCGGGGTGCACGGTTTTGATGGCGTCGTGGACCTCATCGACGTTGTCGATGGTGTCGACCTGGGTCGAGCACTCCGTCGAACAGGTGATGGGCACCATCACGATGTAGACACGGAGCACGTCATGGACGACCTCGAGGACCTCCTGGACCTTGATGTTGGAACAGGGACATCGGGGACAGTCGTGGACGAGGTGTGCGTCGTGGTTGAGGCCGCTGGAGGGTCACCCATGCGTGCAATACCCAACACTGAGCTCATCTCCTCCTCCCTAGTGCACAATCCCTTGAGATACTATAACAACTGGTCATTGGCAGACATGGCATCCCACTCTGGTGGTTTGACAGCGGGCATGGTGTCGTCGCTGGTGGAAGTGGAGGAATTGGGTGAAAAAATTGGGGGAAATTTAAGGGGAAGGGTGGTGCCTGGCTCTGTATACCAGAAGTAAGGTACCAGTAGTCTCTCTCTTGATCTATGGCTCACTTACAAGGGATAGAATATTCAATTAGAGGTACATGTAATGGATACAACAATAAGGAGAGGAAGGGAGCGCGAGGTAGGAGAAGGGAGCCGTCGGGTGCCGTTTTCCGTGATCCACTGGATGCCCTCCTTCGTCACCCCCTCTTGCGTATTTGTAGTCTGGGGGTTCTCAAGCGGGCTAGGCCCATGAGTTGGATGAGGTAAGCCCATATAGGTAAGGATGGCTGCTAACACATGGTGGCTGGATGTGTGCCACGGCCTCCCTGGAAACAGGATGAAGACGATGGCGACAGGTGTGTTGGGTCATGTGTTGTGGCCACTAGTGCCTAGTGCAAGTAGTTTTAGTTTTAGTTTTAGTTCTTTTTCTTTTTCTGTATTAATATTGATCACTGTTTTGCATCGACTTTTCACACCATTTGATTTTTGTTAAATGTGATACTTGCTATATACTCCTAAATACTTAATATTATTCTCGAATGACATGAAAAGTTTGGGGCCAATTTGAGTCCAATTAAAGTGTATTTGTATTTAAATGGGTCTTATAGGTGTTGTTGGTTTGGTTGTAAATAGGTTATGGCCATTTTAAATATTAAAAACAGGTTGGTTCCTACCTGAAAAATAATTAGTGAATATTTTCATCCCAATGAACATTTTCCATTTACTATTTGAAGAATTAATTATTTGACTTGAAATTTGAATTTGACTTCAGTTTTAATTAAGTGATAATTAACTTAGTAAAATATGGTGACATGGCATCATTAGGATGAGGTTTCTGTAGCATAACACTGGGGGTGTTACAATCGGCGACCGCCTGAAGTGCTGCATGGAGAGCGACGACAGCGACACCTCCAACGAGAATGACGACGATGGCGACACGTCCCCCTTAGGTGGAAGCGGGAGCAGCGACGACTCACCCCACATCAAGAACGAGGACGAGGACTCTGACTAGGTCACGGACGACGCCCGAGCTGATGCCCTGGGGGCGATAGCCATCGTCAGGAGCTTTTTGTTTTGTTTTGTTTTTTCTACACTAGAACGATGTGGGCCCCCGTGGGGGTGTGTAAGGAACCATCGCCCTCACATTGTAAATTTGGAACTTTTGCGGTTCGGGTCATATGTTTTTCTTTACAGCTTCCTCGTGAGGCTTGATCCTCTTTTTCTTGCTTGCCTGATGATACGTCTCCAACGTATCTATAATTTTTGGTTGCTCCATGCTATATTATCTACTGTTTTGGACATTATTGGGCTTTATTGTCCACTTTTATATTATTTTTGGGACTAACCTATTAACTGGAGGCCCATCCCAGAATTGTTGTTTCTTGCCTATTTTAGGGTTTCGAAGAAAAGGAATATCAAACGGAGTCCAAACGGAATGAAACCTTCGGGACATGATCCAGGAGACTTGGACCCAACGTCAAGCAACCAATAGGGAGGCCACGAGGTAGGGGGCGCGCCTACCCCCCCAGGCGCACCCTCCACCCTCGTCGGCTCCTTGTTGCTCCACCGACGTACTTATTCCTCCTATATATACCTACGTACCCCCAAACGATCAGATACGGAGCAAAAACCCTAATTCCACCGCTGTAACTTTCTGTATCGACGAGATCCCATCTTGGGGCCTGTTCCGGAGCTCCGCCGGAGGGGGCATCGATCACAGAGGGCTTCTACATCAACACCATAGCCTCTCCGATGAATTATGAGTAGTTTACCTCAGACCTGCGGGTCCATAGTTATTAGCTAGATGGCTTATTCTCTCTTTTTGGATCTCAATACAAAGTTCTCCCCCTCTCTTGTGGAGATCTATTCGATGTAATCTTCTTTTGCGGTGTGTTTGTTAAGACCGATGAATTGTGGGTTTATGATCAAGTTTATCAATGAACAATATTTGAATATTCTCTGAATTTTTTTATGTATGATTGGTTATCCTTGCAAGTCTCTTCGAATTATCAGTTTTGTTTGGCCTACTAGATTGATCTTTCTTGCAATGGGAGAAGTGCTTAGCTTTGGGTTCAATCTTGCGGTGTCCTTTCCTAGTGACAGTAGGGGCAGCAAGGCACCTATTGTATTGTTGCCATCGAGGATAACAAGATGGTTTTTTTATCATATTGCATGAATTTATCCCTCTACATCATGTCATCTTGCTTAAGGCGTTACTCCGTTCTTATGAACTTAATAGTCTAGATGCATGCTAGATAGCGGTCGATGTGTGGAGTAATAGTAGTAGATGCAGGCAGAAGTCGGTCTACTTGTCTTAGACGTGATGCCTATATACATGATCATACCTAGATATTCTCATAACTATGCTCAATTCTGTCAATTGCTCAACAGTAATTCGTTCACCCACCGTAAAATACCTATGCTCTAGAGAGAAGCCACTAGTGAAACCTATGGCCCCCGGGTCTATCTTCTATCATATTAATCTTCCAAATACTTAGTTATTTTCATTGCTTTTATTTTACTTTGCATCTTTATCATAAAAATACCAAAAATATTATCTTATCATATCTATCAGATCTCACTCTCGTAAGTGACTGTGTAGGGATTGACAACCCCTTATCGCGTTGGTTGCGAGGATTTATTTGTTTTGTGTAGGTGTGAGGGACTCGCGCGTAGCCTCCTACTGGATTGATACCTTCGTTCTCAAAAACTGAAGGAAATACTTACGCTACTTTGCTGCATCACCCTTTCCTCTTCAAGGGAAAACCAACTCAAGTGCTCAAGAGGTAGCAAGAAGGATTTCTGGCACCGTTCCGGGGAGGTTTGCGCAAGACAAGTCAAGATTTGACTCCTGACAACGAGCCATTTCTGGCGCCGTTGCCGGGGAGGTCTACGAAAAAGTCAACATACCAAGTACCCATCACATACCCTTATCTCCCCAATTACATTATTTGCCATTTGCCTCTCGTTTTCCTCTCCGCCACTTCACCCTTGCCGTTTTATTCGCCCTCTCTCTCTATCCTCCCTCTCTTTTCCGTTCTCTTGTCGTTATGGCTAGTCCCTTATCTTCCCCGTTGTCTCCCTAAAATGAAGTTCTAAACTTTAAACAAAGGGAGGGAGAAAATCTAAAAGATGCTTGGTATAGAATTTGCAATGCTCAAAATAGATCTACCAGGAAGCAATCTATTTCCGTTCTTCTTCGCAATTTTTATGTAGGCGTTACTCCTTGGCACAGATATGTCCTTGATACCATTACCGGAGGGAACTTAGCCATACTTTTGATTCTTACAATGCTATGATAGATTTGTTTGGCTCACCACCTCTTTTGGTTAATGGAACTATGTTAACTTTGGAGCATGTAATGCAAAAACTTGAAATTATTGAGAATAAAGTTGCTACTGTTGAGTTAATTGAAAATTTCGATAAAAAGATCCACAACCAAATTACCCAATATGGATCTAAAGTAGGAGTAACTTTTAAAAATATTAAAGAGAAGGAACCTATAGTTAATGAAAGAATAAATCATGATTCCACTAGAATCGATAAACTTGAGGGTATCATTAACAATTCGGGAAACTCTTTCTCTTCCGTAAAGAATACTCCAAGTCCTCCAACTAAAATTGCCAACCTTATGTATGTTCCTAAAAATAAAGGTGAATCCTCTAGCAAAGAAACTGCGGATCTCAAATCTATAAGTGTTCATCCTAATCTTTAGCTGCTAATGATTTTTTCGATCTTGTGCCTAAAATTTTGATAGTCAATAAAAAGAAAGAAATTCCTAAGGACGGTAGATGCCTCATTGAAGAATTACCTACCAAAGATGGCAATACCTAGATCTATCCTTGCTTTTTATGCCTAGCTAGGGGCGTTAAACGATAGCGCTTGTTGGGAGGCAACCCAATTTTATTTTTATTCCTTGCTTTTTGATCCTGTTTAGTAATAAATAATTTATCTAGCCTCTGTTTTGGTTGTGTTTTTTGTGTTTAATTAGGCTAAGTTTGGCAGCAAAGTTTTTTTTAAAGTTTTCTAAGAATACCATGGTTTCTGAAAAATACCATGGTTTCTGAAAAATACCATGGTTTTGAATACTTTGATGCGTTTGGCTTTAGAAAAAACCAAAGTTTTGTAAACCACGGTATACTAGAAACCATGGTTTTTTTGCAGTATTCAGAAAAGAGGTCCCGACCTCTTTTTCTAAAACAGAACGGAGAGAAATCTTCCTGGAGATCACACTTGACGTTGCCGTCTACATCGAGATAAAAATATTCAGAGCGATCCCATCCTATTTTTCCTCTTTCTCTTATATGGTAAACGATCATATTATATCTCCTGGTTATAGCCTATTCAGTTTGATTAGTCTACCTTCCAGCCGGCGTCGCATGCGAGTCTCTCTATCTCTCTGTAGTGCTATGACTGAATCAAGCTCACCACCAGGGAGGACACTCGTCCGCAGCAAGCTATTTCTCGAGTCCATGGCTGCCTATGTATTTCCGGTGAGTAGCGCACGGATTAGATTGATTGTTGCTTTTGGGGAACACTCATAATCAGCAGGTTATATATGCTAGCTAACTAGCTGATTCAGTATAAATGATGCATATACACGCACAAAGAATTTAGGACCAGCTCAAAGTACATGCACATATATAGACATATAATGGCAACACGCTCCTAGGATTGTACTACTTCAATCTACTAGTTGACTACTCCTACGATGTTATTTTCTTCAATCTAGTTGACTGATCGTGTGCATGGCAGCTACATGCAGCCGGTCGCCGTTAGCAGCTGCTAATTACTCAGTCATCCACGCTAAAATACTTGGTCAAAACTTTGGTTAAAGAGCAGCAACCAAACACATATAAAACTAAGGAAAACATTGGTTTTAAGAAACTGTAGTATTCTTTGCCCACCTAGAGTAATACTGTGGTTTTCAATTACCACAGTTAAAAAAAAACTTTTCTTCCAAACTAGCCCTTAGTGTTTGTGCCAAGTAGAATCATTGGGAAGACTTGGGGAAAGTCTTGTTAATCCTGCTGTAAAAAACAGAAACTTGAGCGCTCACGAGAACTGCTACCATTTTTATTTGGAAAGTTCTATTTAGTTAATTCTTTTTGCAGGTGATTAATAGATAAATTCCTCACGTCAAGCAATTTATTTTAGAATTTTTGGGGTTCCATATCTTGCGCTAGCTACAGATAACTACAGACTATTCTGTTTTTGACAGATTCTGTTTTTCGTGTGTTGTTTGCTTATTTTGATGAATCTATGGCTAGTAAAATAGTTTATAAACCATAGAGAACTGGGAATACCGTAGGTTTAACACCAATATAAATAAATAATGAGTTCATTATAGTACCTTGATGTGGTCTTTTGTTTTCTTTCGCTAATGGAGCTCACGAGATTTTCTACTTTAAGTTTTGTGTTGTGAAGTTGTCACATTTTGGGTAAAGATTTGATGGATTATGGAACAAGGAGTGGCAAGAGCCTAAGCTTGGGGATGCCCATGGCACCGCCAATATAATATAAGGATACCTAAAAGACAAAGCTTGGGGATGCCCAGGAAGGCATCCCCTCTTTTGTCTACTTCTATCGGTAACTTTACTTGGAGCTATATTTTGATTCACCACATGATATGTATTTTGCTTGGAGCGTATTTTATGATTTGAGTCTTTATTTTTTTAGTTTACCACAATCATACTTGCTGTACACACCTTTTGAGAGAGAGACACATGATTCGGAAATTATTAGAATACTCTATGTGCTTCACTTATATCTTTTGAGTTATATAGCTTTGCTCTAGTGCTTCACTTATATCTTTTAGAGCACGGTGGTGGATTTGTTTTATAGAAACTATTGATCTCTCATGCTTCACTTAGATTATTTTGAGAGTCTTAAATATCATGGTAATTTTATTAAATAATCATATATGCTAGGCATACTAGATTAATAATAAAATTCTCTTATGAGTATGTTGAATACTATGAGAAGATTGATACTTGATAATTGTTTTGAGATATGGAGATGGTGATATTAGAGTCATGCTAGTTGAATAGTTGTGAATTTGAGAAATACTTGTGTTAAATTTGTGATTCTCGTAGCATGCACGTATGGTGAACCGTTATGTGATGAAGTCGGAGCATGATTTATTTATTTATTGTCTACCTTATGAGTGGCGGTTGGGGACGAGCGATGGTCTTTTCCTACCAATCTACCCCCCTAGGAGCATGCGTGTAATACTTTGCTTCGATAACTTGTAGATTTTTGCAATAAGTATATGAGTTCTTTATGACTAATGTTGAGTCCATGGATTACACGCACTCTCACTCTTCCACCGTTGCTAGCCTCTCTAATACCTCGCACCTTTTGCCGGTATCATACACCCACCATATACCTTCCTCAAAACAGCCACGATACCTACCTATCATGGCATTTCCATAGCCATTCTGAGATATATTGCCATGCAACTTTCCACCATTCCACTTCATCATTGTCATATTGTTTTGCATGATCATGTAGCTAACATCGTATTTGTGGCAAAGCCACCGTTCATAATTCTTTTATACATGTCACTCATGAGGCATTGAATATCCCAGTACACCACCGGAGGCATTCACATAGAGTCATATCTTGTTCTAAGTATCGAGTTGTAAGAAAATAAAAGTGTGATGATCATCATTACTAGAGCATTGTACCAAGTGAGGAAAGGATGATGGAGACTATGATTCCCCCATAAGTCGGTATGGGACTCCGGATGAAAAAAAGAGGCCATAAAAAAAGGGGAGAAAAGGCCCAAATAAAAAAATGAGAGAAAAGAGAGAAGGGACAATTCTACTATGCTTTTACCACACTTGTGCACCATGATCTTCATGATAGAGAGTCTCCTATGTTGTCACTTTCATATACTAGTGGGAATCTTTCATTATAGAACTTGGCTTGTATATTCCAATGATGGGCTTCCTCAAAATGCCCTAGGTCTTCGTGAGCAAGCGAGTTGGATGCACACCCACCTAGTTTCGTTTTGAGCTTTCATATACTTATAGCTCTAGTGCATCCGTTGCATGGAAATCCCTACTCACTCACATTGATATCTATTGATGGGCATCTCCATAGCCCGTTGATACGCCTAGTTGATGTGAGACTATCTTCTTCCTTTTTGTCTCCTCCACAACCACCATTCTATTCCACCTATAGTGCTATGTCCATGGCTCACGCTCATGTATTGCGTGAAGATTGAAAAAGTTTTGAGAATGTCAAAAGTATGAAACAATTGCTTGGCTTGTCATCGGGGTTGTGCATGATTTAAATACTTTGTGTGGTGAAGATAGAGCATAGCCAGACTATATGATTTTGTAGGGATAACTTTCTTTGGCCATGTTATTTTGAAGAGACATAATTGCTTAGTTAGTATGCTTGAAGTATTATTATTTTTATGTCAATATTACACTCTTGTCTTCAATCTTCCGGATCTGAATATTCATGCCACAATTAAGAAGAATTACATTGAAAATATGCCAAGTAGCATTCAACATCAAAAATTCTGTTTTTATCATTTACCTACTCGAGGACGAGCAGGAATTAAGCATGGGGATGCTTGATACGTTTCCAACGTATCTATATTTTTTGGTTGTTCCATGCTGTATTACCTACTGTTTTGGACATTATTGGGATTTATTATCCAGTTTTATATTATTTTTGGGACTAACCTATTAAGTGGAGGCCCAGCCCAGAATTGCTGTTTTTTTTGCCTATTTTAGGGTTTCGAAGAAGAGGAATATCAAACGGAGTCCAAACAGAATGAAACCTTCGGGAACGTGATTTTCTCACTAAACATGATCCAGGAAACTTGGAACCTACGTCAAGCAACTAACAGGGAGGCCACAAGGTAGGGGGGTGCGCATACCCCCCCAGGTGTGCCCACCACCCTCGTGGGCCCCCTGTTGCTCCATCGACGTACTTCTTCCTCCTATATATACCTACGTACCCCCAACCGATCAGATACGGAGCAAAAACCCTAATTGCATTGCCGTAACTTTCTGTATCCACGAGATCCCATCTTGGGGCCTGTTCCGGAGCTCCGCCGAAGGGGGCATTGATCACGGAGGGCTTCTACATCAACACCATAGCCTCTCCGATGAAGTGTGAGTAGTTTACCTCAGACCTTCGGGTCCATAGTTATTAGCTAGATGGCTTCTTCTCTCTTTTTGGATCTCAATACAAAGTTATCCCCCTCTCTAGTGGAGATCTATTCGATGTAATCTTCTTTTGCAGTGTGTTTGTTGAGACCGATGAATTGTGGGTTTATGATCAAGTTTATCTATGAACAATATTTGAATCTTATCTGAATTCTTTTATGTATGATTGGTTATCTTTGCAAGTCTCTTCGAATTATCAGTTTGGTTTGGCCTACTAGATTGATCTTTCTTTCAATGGGAGAAGTGCTTAGCTTTGGGTTCAATCTTGCGGTGTCCTTTCCCAGTGACAGTAGAGGCAGGAAGGAACGTATTGTATTGTTGCCATCGAGGATAACAAGATGGGTTTTTTTTATCATATTGCATGAATTTATCCCTCTACATCATGTCATCTTGCTTAAGGCGTTACTCTGTTCTTATGAACTTAATACTCTAGATGCATGCTGGATAGCGGGCGATGTGTGGAGTAATAGTAGTAGCTGCAGGCAGAAGTCGGTCTACTTGTCTTGGACGTGATGCCTATATACATGATCATACCTAGATATTTTCATAACTATGCTCAATTCTGTCAATTGCTCAATAGTAATTCGTTCACCCACCGTAAAATACCTATGCTCTTGAGAGAAGCCACTAGTGAAACCTATGGCCCCCGGGTCTATTTCGATCATGTTAATCTTCCAAATACTTAGTTATTTTCATTGCTTTTATTTTACTTTGCATCTTTATCATAAAAATACCAAAATATTATCTTATCATATCTATCAGATCTCACTCTCGTAAGTGACCGTGTAGGGATCGACAACCCCTTATCGTGTTGGTTGTGAGGATTTATTTGTTTTGTGTAGGTGCGAGGGACTTGCGCGTAGCCTCCTACTGGATTGATACCTTAGTTCTCAAAAGCCGAGGGAAATACTTACGCTACTTTGCTGCATCACCCTTTCCTCTTCAAGGGAAAACCAACGCAAGTGCTCAAGAGGTAGCACCTGAACGCTCTACATCGTCAGGACCCAGCCCCTGGGCGGGACTCGGCAACCGCTGGTATGTCAGGTCGCGATGCCTGGAACAAGGACAGGAGGTGAGGGGCACCGGGAGCTAGTAAGGGCTCCAGAGACGTGGTGATCTGGGAACTCCCCTTAACACACAAGTGGCTCGCGTGAAAAAGAGGCGACATACCCCGCCAAGGTAGCAAAAAGGAATTTTAACAAAAATAGCCGGTGGCCTCATGAGGTGATTGTACTTAGCTTTCACGAATGGTAGTGTTGATCGGGCCACCACCCATGGGCACGGTCGCTCAAGATGCATCATCCGAGGTTGGGCTTCCTGAGGCAAGCGAATTGCGAGCCACCGGTGTTACTTGGTGCGTGAGGTGCCGCTTGTGCGACCTCCGAGCATTGGGCTCCTGGGGTAGCTGCATGTTGACAGATTACAAGGTATGGGGGGCAATGCGTGCTTGCCAACTTACTTGTGACTTTTCTATGATGGGATAAGGCACCAAGGACCTAGTGAGGTTACGTGCATGTGTCGGATTTTGGGTTCCGCAAAACCCTTAAGATTCGAACACAGGGGCGTGACGAAGATCTCTCCCACTACACGTCTACCTAGCGCCTCGCTCTTCTCCTGGTGGTGGGAATGGAATGCAAGCCAGCAAACAAGTAGAGCACACAAGAGTTTACCCAGGTTCAGGCCACCTTGCGGTGTAAAACCCTACGTCCTGCTTTAGTGGATTGGCCTCGCGAGGGCTCGAGTATGAACAAGTATAGTGGTTTCCTGAGCTCAGGAGTCGAGCTCAAGAATGGTGAGGAGGCGGATGTTCTTGCTCCTTTTCTAGTCTAAGTCCCAATGGGCTGATCCCCCTCTATGATGGAACCCTAGCTACATATATAGGCGGCCAGGGTCCTCTTCCCCCGAAATGTTTAGGCGGGAAGGGAATCCCACAACGGCCATTTGAGCGGGAGCACAAGGATGCTCCTATCCTGACAAAAGGTGGTCTTCGCCTGCAAAGAGCGCATGCGGTGACGCGGTGGTGGGCTCGGCGATGACATCCTTCCTGCCGTCCTTGCGGTCTTCGGTCTTGTTGCACCAAAGGGGAAACCTTTGTCTCGCCCCTCGGGAACCTGCGCTTGTGCGGTCTCCTTTGCACCGATATGGAAACTGCGCCCGCTGGCGCGCGCTGGTGCCCGCTGGCACGGTTCGTCATGGCTTGCTTCACTGCCTCCTCCTGAGGCAGCCCTTGCCTTGAGATCTCCGCCTTCCCAAGCAGCCTAGCCGAGGCCACTCTAGGGATAGGTCTTGGTCGCCCCTCCGGAGCAGCCTAGGTGAGGCCGCTCCCTGAGGAGGTCTGGGTCGTTCTCCTTGCGAGGGCTGGCCCCCTCTCGAGGGTCTTGAGCAGATGGTCGATCAGCTGGGCCCTACCAGGCCATACCAGGAACGCGACGTGGGCCGCAGACAGGCAAGTCTGGGTACCCTGGTTCCTAGTACGCCGAAAGCACGGGAGCAGGCTCGCGAGCGAGAGCTCGATCGCTTAGATTTGTCGACGCTGTAGGGACGGACCCGAGCACAGGCGCCATGCCAATAGCCCCCGCTCATGCGATGGCCAAGAGTAGAGCCGCGAGAGCGTGGCACTCACGAGGTCGCGCTGCAGCGAACACAAGATTAAGCAAATAGCATAAATTCATTAAGGCATAACCAGGTTCACTACATGACCAAAAAGTGAGGCGGCTACAGGGACAAACCTTGGATAGCTTGAGGATAATGTAGCCCGTGAGGTGCCCTCGACTTGAACAAATGAAAAAGTCACGTGGCGACTTGTTGCTGTAGGAGTGTCAGAATGCTGGATGAAGCGTGCCGTGGAAGTTCGCCTCTCAGGGGCCGACGTGCTCCTGAGGCCTTGGGGGCTCGCGAGGGGCTGAAGGCTCACGAGGGGCTGAAGGTTCATGAGGCGCCATCATGAGGTGCGCCTACATTTGGAAGGTGGTGCTTCTCCAGGCCGAAGGGCATGCGGGTGAATTTGGTGATGAGGCCAGTGGTTAGGCCAATGTGTGATGGCCAACAGAGGTCTTGGAAGCTGGCCCTGTTGTGGCTCGTGAGATTGACGCACATGCGGACCTTGTCTCCCTTCCTGGGGGCGGCAACTGGGTTGGCGGGATGCGCAGAGCGGTGCTCGCAACGGACGGCCCGAGCTTCTCCCAGCTTGTAAATCTCCTGGGCGATGAATTCTTGTGCCTCTAGTGACTGGCACCATGCTCCTTGCTTCATGGGACGCGCACCAAGGCGCGCCTCCAAGTGGTGCCCGAACACCTTCCTCCGCACGCTGGTCAGGTCAGATGCTGTCCAGGAGAAAGCCCTCGCGCCTGCCCGAAGGGAGGCACTGGGCATGCCTTCCTATGCAGGAGGAGGGCAAGCCCTGGCGATGAGGGCAGGGCTTTGGCTGCCGCCACCAATCGTTGCCGTCTTCATTTCAGGGCAGTCCTTGGGAGCAGCTGCTTCTTCTTCGCGGGGGCGGCCCCGGGAAGCCCGGTGCCATCCTCACCATCATAGTTCTCGGCGGCGGCGGCCCGATAGGCACACTTGAGGGGGCAGACCACGTATTTCTCATCGCAGGGGACAGTGATGACGCCTCTGTAGCCTGACATCTTAAGGACATTGTAGATGTGGTGGGTCGCCGCCATGAACTTGGCAAGCACGGGGTCCCAGGATGGTGTTGTACAGGAGGTCGATATGCGCCACATCAAAGTCGATGACCTCAGTGTGGTAGTTGTCACGGGCCCCGAAGGTGACATGGAGGCACACTTTCCCTAGGGGGATGGTAGACCCATCAGTCACCCCGGAGAAGGGCCTGGTTGGCATAAGATGGTCGTAGGGCACTTGGAGCATCTTGAAGGTCCTGATGAAGATCACGTTGAGGCCGACGCCCCCTTTAATGAGGGTCTTGGTGACAGCGACATTGCTGGTAGTGGGGGTGCACAACATGGGGAGCATGCCCACAACAGCCGTTCACTTGAGGTGGTCCTTGGAGTCGAAGGCGATGGTGTACTGTGACCACTTGAGGGGCCACGTGGCCTCAGGCCTCGAGAGGGATGCATCCACTTCACGAGAACTACTTGAAGAGGTGATTGGATGCGGGAGCCTGGACTCCCCGAAGGCAGGTTCATGAGCCAGGATCGCACGCGTCCATAAGGGCTATGGGTAACCAGTTCTCCATGACCTTGTCGTCGCCGTTCGCCACCTCAATTCTCAGCGCGTACAGCTGAAGGAAATCCGTAGGGTCGGGGATGCCATCATAACGAGGGGGCAGCTCTTGCTTGAAATTGACGGGCTAGACCACCCAGCGCAGCTCGTGGGTGAAAGCCCAACATCCCACGATGCTCGAGGGAACGCCGCATGCGAGGGCGGCATGGTTCTGGGCCTAGATGCCGCGACCTCTTGGACGATTCGGTCTTGACGCTACCACTGCTGCTCGAGGAGCACGCGCTCGTCGGGCGGCACGCGGAGGACGATTTGGCAGCTGGCCTCGTTCCCGGCCGGTGCCAGCTTCGTTGATGCACCTCTCCGTGCGGCGAGATGGACGCACGGCCACCCCGTCGCTGACTCCAGCTGGTTCGTCGTCTCATGCTCGTCACGCGCCAGCGGACACGCAGGCTGCGCTGCTCATGGCACGTGAGCTCCTGTGCTACCGCCCCGTCGACGACTTCTACGAACACTGGCTCGACCGCATCGCCGAGCTATTCAGCGTCGCTAGGGGCTCTCCTATATCGTTTCTCTTGTTGCCTCACCTGCCACCTGCTGCGGGTGACGTAGCCCATGGGGCTCTTCCTCCACCTCCCTGTCAAGACGTCGCCCTGGCGCCAGGGCGCGCGGCCCCATGACGTAACCTGCGGCACAGGGCGCCCACACGTGAAGAAGAAAGCTTCCAGGAGGTCCAGCGGCCGCAAGAGGACGCTCCCACACTCCCAGCACCACCACATCAAGACCGCGTGCCTCATGCGGTGGTGGCGCGTGAGCGCCAAGATCAGGCTCCACCTCCACGATGGGCTCCTGTGACTACCACGGGCTGTCGTGCCTTCACACCAAAGCTTCGCGGCCTCATCTGGCCAGGGAATTTCAAGCCTGACCTGCCCCCACGCTACGACGACACCCCCGACCCTACCGAGTTCCAGCAGCTCTACGAGTTGAGCATCGAGGCGGCCAACGGCGACAAGATGGTCATGGGGAACTGGTTTATCGTGGCCCTCAAAGATGGCACGCGCTCGTGGCTCCTGAACCTGCCAGCGGGATCGATCTCTTCCTGAGGGGAGATGCGTGAGCGTTTCGTCGCCAACTTCCAGGGCGCTCGTGACTGCCCGCCGGCCGCGGGTGACCTACGGCGCATGAAGAAGCAGCCAGGGGAGACCCTACAGAAGTACATCCAGCGCTTCAACAATGTTCGCCTCAAGATCCCCAAGGTTTCATAGTGTTTGGAGTTGAATAAGTATTGATACTCTTGCATTCTTTACAGACTGTACTGTTTTGGCAGAATGTTATTATGTCTGCATTGTTTGCATATGTTTGCTCATTTAATGATTCTATTTGAGGATAGGAGTATTAAATATGCAAAGGCATTTAGTATGCAATGTTGAATAATAATTTTAGTGATGTGCTACACTAGAGAATGATAAGGTTTTTGCATTAGTTTATACTAACTTATCTCACGAGTTCTTGTTGAGTTTTCTGTGGATGAAGCTTTTGAGATTTAGGAAAACCGTGATATGAGAAGAATTAAGGAGACACAAAAGCTCAAGATTGGGGATGCCCAAGGCATCACAATATAATATTTCAAGAAGTCTCAAGCGTCTAAGCTTGGGGATGCCCCGACAGTCATCCCACCTTTCTTCTTCAGCAATTATCGGTTAGTATCGGTTGAGCCTAAGTTTTTACTTCTTTACATGAGTTGTGCTATCCTTAGAATGTCATTTTGTTTTCATTTTGCTTGTTGTTTTACTAAGATCCTTAGATCTGAATGTTTTTAAATAAAATAGAGTCCTCAAGTAAGCGGCATTCACATCCCATTAACGAAGCTCTTTCCTATGTCATTTACTGTTTTGCTTCACTTATACCCTATAAGTAAATTGTTGAATAAATTGAATGTCATGAAGTTGAAATCATATCATGCCTAGTGGTAGCTTCACATTGGGTTTAGAAAGTGTAATCTTTTGAGGCTTGACAATCACAATATTGGTCATACAAGCAATTCATGAATAATTAGTATAAGGAAGAGAACTTTCACATGTAAATACACTATCATGCAAATCTTTTGTGATTGTGAGCCCCCATCAAAATATTATATGCCAAAATTGTTGACGTTGTACAAGGAAGACAACGTAATGGTTTATGTTTGTTCATATTCACATAGAAGTTATATTGTCATAGATCCTTTAACATGTGGTGCTTGCCCCCCATATTTGCTAGCCAAAAATTTCGCACCAAGTAGAGATACTACTTGTGCATGCAAAAACCCTTAAACCCAAATATTATTTTCAAGAGTCCACCATACCTACCTATATGCGATATTCTTTTGCCGTTCTAAGAAAATTTGTATGTGCCATCTCT
The DNA here is from genome assembly GCF_056163025.1 of Triticum urartu. Taxonomy (NCBI): domain Eukaryota; kingdom Viridiplantae; phylum Streptophyta; class Magnoliopsida; order Poales; family Poaceae; genus Triticum; species Triticum urartu. The sequence continues at coordinate 295,531,584 of NC_141878.1, read as the reverse complement.
AATTTTCAAAATAAATTTCTCTTTCGTGTGCTCATACCGCTCGCGAGGCGGTGAGGGGTGGCCAATATTTTCCATGCTAGATGTGGTATTCCCACGATGAGTGTTTATTCACTTGTCATTGCACGAGAGTAAGGCAAAGGGTATTAGGGATGCCCAGTCCCGAAATGAAAAATGAATTTACTTTAGGTTGTCAAATAATAAATTCCTTGGAAAGTGTTGGTATGGAGGCCACCTATGCATACGGTTAGCCATGGAAAGTGAAAGTATGGTGGAAAAAGGAATAAACTTTATTTTCTGTGAGAGATCTCATTTTCTGTTTGGGAACCACCTATGATATATCTAGCATGGAAAGTGTTGGGAGCTCTAAGTCGTTCTCGTTGGTGGGAAAAGTATGCCTCTCAAAATATTTTTATCTCTCAATTTTTGCTTTGATCTCTGGAACCTCTACAAATCCCTACTTCCCCCTGCGAAGGGCCTATCTTTTACTTTTCAGTATTTACTTTTAAGCAAAGAGTCAAATTATTCATCTCTATTCCTTTTTATTTTCTCTTTTGGTAAGCATCATGTGGTGAGGAAAGATCTAGGCACATATGTCCAGTTGAATATGGGTAGCATGAGTTATTATTGTTGACATCACCCTTAAGGTGAATACGTTGGGAGGCAAAACAATAAGCCCCGATCTTTCTATGTGTTCGGATGAAACGTTTTGCTCATGTGTATGCGGTGAGTGTTAGCAATCATAGAAGACTATATGATGGTTGAGTATGTGCAGCTCTTACTTAAACTCTGTTGAATAAGTTGAATTGCAATTCCTTGGTGACTAAGAACATAGGTTGTTGGGTTTCAAGAGAATTCATTGTTTGAACCTTAACATGTGAATTGGTTGCCACTATAACAGGAGAAGTTTCATAAGAAAGAATTGTTGTTATGATGCTGGGAAAAGTGATTGAAATTATCATTGATCAAACTTGTGCACTTTGCAAGCATTCACACTTCATAAATTATATCTTTTATCATTTACCTACTCGAGGACGAGTAGGAATTAAGCTTGGGGATGCTGATACGTCTCCAACGTATCTATAATTTATGAAGTATTCATGCTGTTATTTTATCATTCTTAGATGTTTTACAATAATTTTATAGCAACTTTATATCATTTTTTGTGACTAACCTATTGACCCAGTGCCTAGTTCCAGTTGTTATTTTTTGCTTGTTTTTTACATTGCAGGAAATCAATATCAAACGGAGTCCAAACACCGCGAAACTTTATGGAGATTTTTTGGACCAGAAGAAACCCAATGGGCCAGAGCTGCACCTCGGGGGTGCCCCGAGGGGGGCACAACCCACCTGGGCGCGCCATGGCCCCCTGGTGCGCCCAGGTGGGTTGTGCCCACCTCGGTGGCCTCCCCAACCCCTTCTTTGCACTATAAAATCCCAAATATTCAGAAACCCCTCGGGGGTTAACCTAGATCAGAAGTTTCGCCGCCGCAGGGCTCTGTAGCCACTAAAAACCAATCTAGACCTGTTCTGTCACCCTGCCGGATGGGGTAATCATCTCCGGTGGACATCTTCATCATCCCGACGGCTACCATGATGAGGATGGAGTAGTCCACCCTCAGGGCTGAGGGTTTGTACCAGTAGCTATGTGATTAATCTCGCTCTCTCTCTCGTGATCTATATCATGGGCTTTATTAATATAGATGGATCATATGATGTTTCTCCCCTCTATACTCTTGTTGTGATGAATTGAGTCTTTACCCTTTGAAGTTTTGTCTTGTCAGATTGAATATTCAGAGATGAAGACACATGATATATGTCTTGCGGTATGAATACTTGAGGTGACAATAGGGGTATCTTATTGATTCACTTGATATATGTTATGGTAGTCAACTCGCGGATTCCCGCGGTGATATTGGGGTAATCTATGCATAGGGGTTGATGCACGTTTTTATTATCTTTTCTCCGATGGAAAATTTGGGATCTCCTTGTAGTTCTTTGTGTGGATTGAGTATTATGAATATGAATTTGCTTTGGTGTTATTCTAGTATGAACTCTAGGATATATCGAACAGAAACAATAGCTTTGTGTTATTTTAGTACGGACTCTTGAATAGATCGAACGGAAAGAATAGCTTTGAGGAGGTTTCGTACCCTACAAACAATTCCTATCTTTTGTCCTCCGCTAATAGGATCTCTGCAGTTATTCTTTGTTACACTTTGAGGGACAATCACATGATCCAACTATGTTAGCACTGTTGAGAGATTGCAGTAGTGAAAGTACGGACCCTAGGCGCTGTTTTTAAGCATTGAAATACCGTTTTTGTGCCCGTTTACTATTCACTACCTTGCTGTTTTTATTTATTCAGATTATCAAAATATATTTCTACCATCCATATTACACTTTTATCACCATCTCTTCACCGAACTAGTGCACCTATACAATTTTCCACTATATTGGGTGTGTTGGGGACACAAGAGATTTCATGTATTTGGTTGCAGGGTCGTTTGAGAGAGACCACCTTCATCCTACACCTCTCATGGATTGATAAACCTTAGGTCATCCACTTGAGGGAAAATTGCTATTATGCTAGAAAACTCTACGCTTGGAGGCCCAACACGTGTCTACAAGAATAAAGTTGCGTAGTAGACATCAAGCTCTTTTCTGGCGCCGTTGCCGGGGAGGTGAGTGCTTGAAGATATCTCTTTAGATCTTGCAATTGAATCTTATAGTTTCTTCTTTTATCACTAGTTTGGTTCATAAAATAAAACTACAAAAAATGGAATTTAGGTTGCATCTTATTATTGATCCTCTTTATAATATCTTTCTTGAAAATGATGGCTCAGAAAATTATGCTCAATTGTTAGAAGAAGAAGTCAATAAAATGCTTGGCAAAAAATATTTGAATGATGAGCATGATTGCAATGTTGTTAGTGTGAATTCTTTGAATATCCAAAATGTTAATGATGATTGCACGAGTCATGACAAAAATGTTTCTTATAAGCATGTCACTTTTTGCGGAGTGAATTGGGAATGCATTTGCACATCCAAAAGGGAAGATAGATTTTTGAAGAAGCATAAATATTTAGAAATGAAAAAGTTACAAGAGAGGCTAGATGATTGTGCTGAAAGATGTAATTTTTTCGCCATCCTTGTGAACTTTCCAATGAACGTGGTCATCTAAATCTCCAATGCAAATTCTTTCATGATCAAATCATGTGCAAAAATTGTGATAACTTGATTTCCCTTGAGCATCATAAAGAGCTTAGTCTTATTTTGGGGTATGAAGAAATGAAACATATAACTAAGGGTTTTCCAAATCCCGAGAGATTTCTTGATTTTGATCTAGAGGAAATTTATATGTTTTGTGCGATAAATTGCATTGAGAATCCTTATATTGCCAAATATCTAAAGACAAGAAAACAAATAGAATATGCAGAGAGTACTAATGAAAGGGAAAATATTTCGCAATACCCTCCTAGTTTTTATTATGATGAATCAGGTAACGAGGAAGAGCTTCCTATCCAACCAATCTCATCAATAAGAAGCTTGAAAAGATTAACTAAACCCACACATGATGTGGTGAAGAAGAAGAAAAGAAGAAAGAATAGAGGTAAAAAGGTATCTCTCCCAAATGATGTTGCTCCTATTGTTGTGCCTCATGAAATGAATCAAAAATAATTGTGGAAGATGATGCACTTGATGATGATTTTGTTATGCCTATTGCTTGTTGTGATGATTATGATTGGGAAGAATATGATAATAATGTTTGCTATACTATTGGTACCATTCATGCTATTGATAAGAATGATTGTGATGATATGCAAAACCACAAGCTTGGGGATGCTATGTTCGATGGGTATGGTATGTTTGAAGATTTATTTGCTGGAAATAATGCTTGTCCTAAGCTTGGGGATGCTTTGCTTAAAGAATATGATCCTTTGATTCCTTCTACTTTCGAGAAGAAAATTTATTATGATGATAGCATGCCTCCTATTTATGATGATTACATTGATGAAAGTGGGTTTGGAAGAGTGTCAACTCTAGGTAGTAGTGATCCCATTAGTTTGGAGGGTGTTGAATCTTATTACAATATTGATGAAAGTGGATTTGGAGAGGTCATGACTTTATTTAGTGATACATCCACTATTTTGGAAGAGGTTTCAATTGACTATGACAATGAAGTTGCTATGTATGATGATTATTATGATGACATGTATGCCATAAAGAGTGATAAATCTTATATGCTTGTGCATCATGAAAAGAGTGTTGCATGTGATGTTTATATTGTTGAATTAATTCATGATGCCTCTGAAAATTATTATGATAAAGGAACTTATGCCCCGACATATCTCAATAATATCAAGTTTCTTCTCTATGTGTTGATTGTTTTGAAGTTACACTTGTTTTGCCTTCCTATTCTAGTTGATTCTTGTTCCCATAAGTTGTTTGCTCACAAAATCCCTATGCATAGGAAGTGGGTTAGGCCTAAATGTGCTAGCCATATGCTTCATGATGCTCTCTTTACATTTCAATTCTTATCTTTTATGCGAGCATCATTGAAATCATCATGCCTAGCTTAAAAGGCATTAAAGAAAAGCTGTAAGACCCACAATGTGGCTATATCTCCCACGTGTCGGGGCACGACTTAGAGGCATAGCCGCATGGTAGGCTTGTCGCAAGAGGGGTGATCTTCACACATCCCATGTACTAAATAAAAAGGGATAAAGAGTTGGCTTATAATCGCCACTTCACACAATACATAATTAATCCATACATCATCCAATGTACAATCAAAGGTCTGACTACGGAACCAAAATAAAGGAAGACAACCCCAAATGCTAGATCCCCGATCTTCCCAACTGGGCTCCACTACTGATCATCAGGAAAGGAACACATAGTAACGGCCTGAATCATCGTCGAACTCCCACTTGAGTTCGGTATCGTCACCTGCACTGGTATCCTCGGCACCTACAACTGTTTCGGAAGTATCCGTCAGTCAGGAGGACTCAACAATCTCACACCCGCGAGATCAAGACTATTTAAGCTTATGGGTAGGAGAAGGTAGTGAGGTGGATCTGCAGCAAACACTAAGCATATATGGTGGCTAACATACGCAAAAGAGAGCGAGAAGAGAAGCAACGCAACGGTCGAGAAGCTAAAGGTGATCAAGAAGTGATCCTGAAGCTACTTATGTTCAAGCATAACACAAGACCGTGTTCTCTTCCCGGAATCCGCTGAGAAGAGACCATCACGGTTACACACGCGGTTGATTCATTTTAATTAAGTTAAGTGCCAAGTTCTCTACAACCGGATATTAACAAATTCCCATCTGCCACATAACCACGGGCACGGCTCTAGAAAGTTTATACGCTGCAGGGGTGTCCCAACTTAGCCCATCACAAGCTCTCACAGTCAACGAAGGATATTCCTTCTCCCGGAAAGAACCAATCAGTCTCGGAATCCCGGTTACAAGACATTTCGACAATGGTAAAACAAGACCAGCAAGACCACCCGACTGTGAATCCTGATAGGACGTGCACATATCTCGTTCTTAGGGCACACCGGATAAGCTAAGCGTATAGGTACCAACATAACCCTAGTTGCCAAGGGACGGTCCCGCACGGTGCTCTAGTTTGGACCAACACTCAAAGGAGCACTACCCCGGGGGTTTAAAATAAAGATGACCCTCGGGCTCGCGAAAACCCAAGGGAAAAGGCTTAGGTGGAAAATGTTAAAACCAAGGTTGGGCCTTGCTGGAGGAGTTTTATTAAAAGCGAACTATCAAGGGGTTCCTATAACACCCAACCGCGTAAGGAACGCAAAATCAAGGAACATAACACCGGTATGACAGAAACTAAGGCGGCAAGAGTGGAACAAAACACCAGGCAAAAGGCCGAGGCTTCCACCCTTTACCAAGTATATAGATGCATTAGAGTAAAAAAGAGATAATAATGATATCCCAACAAAACCATGTTCCAACATGGAACAAACTTCAACTTCACCTGCAACTAGCAACACTATAAGAGGGGCTGAGCAAAAGCGGTAACATAGCCAAACAACGGTTTGCTAGGAACGTGGGTTAGAGGCTTGACATGGAAATATGGGAGGCATGATATAGCAAGTGGTAGGTAGCGCGACATAGCTATAGAAGGAACAACTAGCAAAGTAAAGATAGAAGTGATTTCGAGGGTATGGTCATCTTGCCTGCAAAGTTGTCAGAGTTGTCGAAAGCTTGATCCTTGTAAGCGTACTCAACAGGTTACTCGGTCATGTACTTGTCTCTCGGCTCTACCCAAAGAAAGAACACAAGGAAAGGACCAACAATCAATCATCATGCAATGCACAAGCAACATGATGCAATACATGGCATGATATGCAAGATATGATATGCAATGCATATGCGTGCTCCGGAAGGGAAGAACGAACCAGGCATCAACTTGGCCAACCGAGTATGCCGCTGAAAAGATAAGAGGATTTCGGTTGAAATCGATATAAAGATCACCGGAAACGGATGCACGGTTTGCAAAAGGCAAGCAAAACAAGAATGACACAATTCTATGATTAACAGCATGATGCCATCTAGAATACAACAAGAAACTAAGCTACTGCACTCCAACATAGCAACAATGTATATGGCAGTAATGTACAAGAGATGCTCGACAAATCATGAACACTGAGCTACGGCTAAAACACACTATAACAGGTTCAAACAAGCATGGCAATAGTGCAAAAGATATCGGCATCACAGACTTAGACTAACATGTCAAAAACAACATCAGGAAGCAATGTTTAGTGCAAGCAGACAACATGCTACAGGAACATATCGTAGCAAACAAAGGCATGGAAGGATTCTATGAAAAGGACAGAACAAAAGTCCCTTACTTATCATGAGCCAAAAAGGCATAGAAGATATGATGGTACCCATGTAAACATAGCTAGTTTTATTAACAGTTCCAGACTTCGCAGAAAAACAGAGCATGGCATAAACAAAACTATGATAGCAACTTTGCAAGCTCAAACCACTCACAACAAGGCATTTCATGACAATATAAGCACACCAATAGCAAGAATACATATTCATGAAGCTAACCATGGCAAGAGAAACTTCCTAGGATGCATGGATCACTAGCAACAACCATGGCAATATTAATTAACATGTTAACATTCTGCCAGGAACATTTTATAGCAAACGTAGAGCAAGAAATTGACATGCTAGAACACCCCATAATTTCAAATAAGGGCATGGATGGATTTAGCATAACCACATGTTCAAAACATCCTCAATGAAGTATCCCAAAATAAGCATGGATCGCACTGTAGAATCAAGTTTACAAGGCATCAAAATAACAGCAGGGAAAGGACTTAGCAAAAACCTAAGTCCCTGAAAACAACAACATTGCGAAGCCTAGTTTGCATGCTTGTGCTAGTCACCACATAGATCACAAAAATACAAGACAAGCACCCTTGTAAATATGGCATGTTGTAGATTAAAACACATGTAGACCTCAAGCTCATATGATGCACACATCAAATGCAACAAAAATGAAAAAACTTCATAAACTGATAAGTACCAGCAGTAAACATTTTATAGCACTCTTGCATCAATGAAAATGGCATCATAACAGAGAGTAACATGCATGGAAATGCTTCTAACGTGAAAAGCTCAACGAGGCAAACAATTCGACATACCATATGCATGATTTGGAGTTACGGTCACTAAGATGTGAAGCGATGAACATCACATAAAAAATATTGCAGAAAAAGGACTTACGGTTTGCATGCTTCCCGATGCACGACTGGATCTCGCCGGAGTTGGAATTCGCCGGAGTAAGAGGACGCGGATCCAGCGCTAGGGGGCTCGCGGGAGCTACGGGCGGTGGTTCCCAAGGTTGGGTCGTCGAGAGGCGGCAGCACGGGGTCGGCGAGGCCCTGGTGAGGCGCTGCGGTGGCCGGCAACGCGCGTCTGGTGGCAGAGGAGCAGAGCAGCGCCGACGTGCGTCGCGGAGGAGCGGGTGGCGCACGAAGGAGCGAGGCAGCGAAGGGCGGCGAGTTCGACGGCGTGAGGTCGTGGGCCGGCTGGGCGACGACGTGGGCTGCGGGGGCCTGCCCTGGGCCCCGGTGGGCTTCGGCGGGTGGCGGCAATGTGGGCGCGGGCCAGGCGACGTGTAACACCCCGGATGTAACTTTCCCAATTTTTACTCCAACTCTTCTCGTTTCTGGCATTAAGTTATGTTATTTTCTCGGTTTCGGGTCTTTGTCTCCGTGTGTTGTTGTCGTTGTCATGCATCTCATATCATGTCATCATGTGCATTGCATTTGCATACATGTTCGTCTCATGCATTCGAGCATTTTCCCCGTTGTCCGTTTTGCATTCCGGCACTTCGTTCTCCTTCGGTGTTCATTTCTACCTTTCTTTCATGTGTGGGGATTAAACATTTCCGGATTGGACCGAGACTTGCCATGCGGCCTTGGTTTACTACCGGTAGACCGCCTATCAAGTTTCGTACCATTTGGACTTCGTTTGATACTCCAACGGTTAACCGAGGGACCGAAAAGGCCTCGTGTGTGTTGCAGCCCAACACCCTTCCAATTTGGCACAAAACCCATCTAAACCTTCCCCATCATCTAGATCGTTTGATCACGATCGCGTGGCCGAAAACCGCACCTCATTTGGACTCTCCTAGCTCCCCCTATGCCTATATATAGCCCCTCCTCCGGAATCCGAATCCCCCTAGTCCAAAACCCTAAAAATCGTCTCCGCGCCGGCCGGACACGTCCGTCCGGGCCAGACATCGCCGCCGCCCCAACCGGGAGCTGCCACGTGGCGCCCCCGTGACCACATCCCCGCCGGCCCGCTTGGCCCAGCCGGGGCCCCCGCGGCCCGAAGCCGCCATCCGCCGCCGCCGCCGCGCCAGGGCACCTCCCCGCCGCCCGAGCGCGCCGCCGCGCGCCGCCTCCTTCTCCGAGCCGCCGCCGCCGGAGCAAGCCGAGCCGCCCGCCGGACCGCCGCCCGGAGCCCTGCTCCGCCCTCCACCGCCGTCGCCGCCTCACTGTCGGCCAGACCCGGCGCCCCCACGGCCAGATCTGGCTCCGCCCCCCTCTCCGGCAAAGTCCCGGCCGACTCCGGCGATATCCGCCACCGCCTCGGCTTCCTTGCACCGTTGACTTTTGTCTCGAGGTTGTTTTTGCACTAAGTCCCCGAATCCTAGATCCATGTGCTCCTGTTCATCGTGTCATATCTTTGCATCTGTAATTCCGTTTTGGGCATATTGCATATCAAAATGTTCATCTCAGAGAGTACATCATTTCATTCCATTGCATCATTTTCATTGGAGTTCATCTTGATGCCCAAAATGCTGTTAGAAGAGGGCTACTTGAGATAATTGTCAGATCTGCTGCTCCATTTAGATATTTGTCATTTTTGCCATGATTATTGTGTGCATGATATGTCCTTGAGTTCTACATATGTTTTGTTAAGGGTTTTGTCATCTTTCCAGAGGTGCGACCCATGTATTTTTGTGATGTGTGTGGTGACTAGCACGAGCTTGCAAAGTGGTGCTCTTGGTAATTCTGATTTCAGGGACTTAGCATTTCCACTAAGTCCTTGATCTGTTTATCTCATGATGCCATATGTTCATGTTGTTTCCTAGTGATTCGTGCCCCTTTTGAGGATGATCAGTAAGGATGTTTTGTTAATCTTGTAGTGCTCTATCCATCCATGTCTTTGTTTGCAATTATGGAGCAACCTAGCTTGAGTCAATCGAGCTCTACTTTTGCTACTTCGTGAATCTGGGCAGATTGTCAACTTGTTTGCAATTTTGCCAATGATGTTGTAGTTGATCCGTGCATGCTATGCTATTGTTCTTGCCATGTCTAGCTTGCATTTTGTGTATTCTTGATGGATGTATGCTTAGCTTTTCATGACTTGCTCTGTAGTGAGTGCATCGAGCTGGTAAACATGCCTACTTGAGTTATGTTTCAGCATGTGCCAGTTTTCACTAAGTCTGAAAACTGATTATGTTTTTGCCATGTTCACATGCTTGCAATTGTATTTTCTGATCCCTTTTGGCTCAAGGTCACTAAGGGACTTTTGTTAATCTCTTTGAGTAGCTCCATGCCATGCTTTATTTTGCCATGTTCAGGTCCTGTAGCATGTAGTTTTGTTGCTCCGAAGAGTGCTACCTGATCTAAAATTCCAGACAAGTGTTAATTTCACTAAGTCTGAAATCTGTTTGTCATATGCATTTTTGCCATGCTTGTTTGAACCTGTTAATGGATGAATTGGCAGTAGCTCAGTGCTAGACTTTTGTTAAGCATCTTGAATGCATACCTGCCATGCATTTTTATGCCATGTTTGGGTACTGTAGCTTGTTCATCTCATTGCATTTAGATGGCTACTTGCTGTAAATCGCAGACCGGTGCCATATTTGTATCGCTTGCCATTTTCAAACCGTAACTCCGATTCCGGCGTTCTTTATATCGTTTTCAAGCAATTTCATCTCATCTTTCCAGTTGCACACTTGGATTCCCAAGTTGAGGCCAGGTTCATGCATCCCTTGTCAAATCTTGCATATGCATCCCACATCGCATCCCGCATAGCATACCATATTTGCATCATATTGTTTGAGCTTTGCCCGTGGTTGATTGTGTTCCGTTTGCTTGTTTGTCTTGTTTGGGTAGAGCCGGGAGACGAGTTCGCTAACGAGGAGCCTGTTGAGTTTGCTTTCGAGGATCCAGTCAACTCTGACAACTTTGCAGACAAGATGATCATACCCTCGAAATCACTACTATCTTTGCTATGCTAGATTGCTCGCTCTTTTGCTATGCCAATGCTACGATGCCTACCTCTTGCTTTCAAGCCTCCCAAATTGCCATGTCAAACCTCTAACCCACCTTGTCCTAGCAAATCGTTGATTGGCTATGTTACCGCTTTGCTCAGCCCCTCTTATAGCGTTGCTAGTTGCAGGTGAAGATTGGAGGCCGTTCCTTGTTGGAACATTTATTTACTTGTTGGGATATCATTATATTATCTTGTTATCTTAAATGCATCTATATACTTGGTAAAGGGTGGAAGGCTCGGCCTCTCGCCTAGTGTTTTGTTCCACTCTTGCCGTCCTAGTTTCCGTCATATCGGTGTTATGTTCCCGGATTTTGCGTTCCTTACGCGGTTGGGTTATAATGGGAACCCCTTAATAGTTCGCCTTGATTAAAGCTTTTCCAGAAATTCCCAACCTTGGTTTTACCATTTGCCACCTAGCCTCTTTTTTCCTTGGTTTTCCAGAGCCCGAGGGTCATCTTATTTTAAACCCCCCCCCCCCCCCCCGGGCCAGTGCTCCTCTGAGTGTTGGTCCACCTGTCAGCTGCCAGTGGCCACCAGGGGCAACTCTGGGCTGACCTACCCGTACCTAAGACAATCTGAGTGTTCCCTGAGAAAGAGATATGTGCAGCTCCTATCGGGATTTGTCGGCACATTCAGGCGGTGTTGCTGATCTTGTTTTAACCTGTCGAAGTGTCTTGAAGATCCGAGATACCGAGTCTGATCGAAACGTCTTGGGAGGAGGTCTATTCCTTCGTTGACTGTGAGACCTTGTCATGGGCTAAGTTGGGACTCCCCTGCAGGGATTTGAACTTTTGAAAGCCATGCCCACGGTTATGGGCAGATGGGAATTTGTTAATGTCCGGTTGTAGATAACTTGAACCTTAACTTAATTAAAAATGAATCAACTAAGTGTGTTACCATGATGTCCTCTTCTCGGCGGAGTCCGGGAGGTGGACACGGTGTTGGAGTAATGCTTGCGCAGGTTGTTCTCTAGTTTCTCGCTCGCGCTTTGCCTCCTCTTCTCGCTCTCTTTTGTGAATAAGTTAGCCACCATATTTGCTAGTCGCTTGCTGCAGCTCCACATATATTTACCTTGCCTTACCTATAAGCTTAAATAGTCTTGATCGCGAGGGTGCGAGATTGCTGAGTCCCTGTGGCTCACAGATTACTATTACACCAGATGCAGGGCCTGATGATTCCGCTCCAGGAGACGCGCTTGAGCTCAAGTGGGAGTTCGATGAAGACTCTCAACGATACTATGTTTCCTTTCCTGATGATCAGTAGTGGTGCCCAGTTGGGGGTGATCGGGACCGTGTCGCTTGTTGGGTTATCTTTTATTTTGGCGCCGTAGTCAGGCCATGAGTGTTTGGATGATGTAATTTTATTTATGTACTTGATTGACGTGGCGAGTGTAAGCCAACTATGTTATCTCCCCTTTTATTATCTATATTACATGGGATGTTGTGAAGATTGCCTAACTTGCGACATATGCCTTTAATGCGATTATGCCTCTAAGTCGTGCCTCGACACATGGGAGATATAGTCACATCGAGGGTGTTACACGACGTGGCGTGCGCCTATTGGATGCGGGGCAGCGGCGGCAGAGGTGGCGCCTCGCGGTTGGCCGGGGTGACACGTCCGGTGCAGGCGGACTTGTCCGGCGGCGCGAGGTGGAAGAAGACTATGGTTAGACCGCGAATTTCGGAGGGATGCATATATTTATAGATAAAGGGAGTTTGGAGTGTCCAAATGAGGTGTGGTTTTCGCCTACACGATCATGATCGGACGACGGAGGACATGGAGTTGGTTTAGATGGGTTATTGGGCCGTTTTGGAGGGGTGTTGGGCTGCAACACACAAAAGGCCTTTGCGGATACCCGGTTAACCATTGGAGCATCAAACGGCCTCCAAATGGAAAGAAATTTGACAGGAGGTCTATTGGTGGTGTACCAAGGCCACTTGACAAATCTCGGTCCATTCCAAGAACGTTTAACACCCGCTCACAAAAAAATACAAGAGGGGTGCGCCGGTGCATGTGGGAGTGTCGGATTGCGAAATGGACAATGAGGAAAATGCTCGGACGCATGAGACGAACACTTATGCAAATGCGATGCACATGATGACAAGGTATGAAATGCATGACATGAACAAAATGCAAAACAGAAGTCAAAACCCAACCACGAAGGGAATCTCATAACTTAAAGCCGAAAATGGCAAGAGTCGGAGTTACTAATATGGCAAGTTACATCCGGGGTGTTAAAATACTCCACTACGAGAGGATCTAGTCCCGAGATATAGGACTGAAAGAATTCCGGATATTCAGAACAGAGGTGATCCTCGCATTCCTAAGTGGTTTCTCGGTCAGAATGGTGTGACCACTTCACTTTCAGGAATTTGATTGACTTGTTGCGAGTTTTGCCCTCGGTTTCTTCAAGAATAGCAACAGGATGCTAATGGTAAGACAAATCTTCTTGAAGATCAATCTCTTCAAAGTTCATGGTGCGCTCAGGAATCTTGAAGCACCCGCAAAGCTGTGACACATGAAACACATTGTGCACATTTGTGAAGTTGGACGGAAGCTCAAGTTGATAGGCGAGGTCGCCTCTTTTGCCAATGATCTTGAAAGGACCCACATATCTAGGGGCAAGCTTCCGTTTGATACCGAAGCGACGAGTGCCTTTCATTGGAGAGACATGGGGGTAGACATGGTCTCCGATCTCGAAAGCCAAGTCATGGTGCTTGCTATCATAGTAACTCTTCTGGCGCGATTGCGCGGCTTTGAGATTTTCATGGATGACTTTGCACGTTTCTTCAGCTTAGGTGATTAAGTCGTTGCCAAGAAGTTGGCGTTCACCAGTCTCTAACCAATTGAGAGGAGTACGACACTTTCTGCCATAGAGAATCTCGAATGGGGCCTTGCCCGAACTTGCTTGGAAGCTATTGTTGTAGGATAACTCGACATATGGAAGACAATCCTACCACTTCATGCCGAAAGAGATGACACAAGCCCTGAGCATATCTTCAAGGATTTGATTGACTCGCTCGACTTCGCCACTAGAGGATGGAAAGCTGTGATGAAGCAAATGTTGGTGCCCATGGCCTTCTTGAAGGAGTCCCAGAACTTGGAGGTGAAAATGCTTCCATGATCTGAAGATATCAATTATGGAATACCATGCAAGGAGACAATCCTGGAGGTGTATAGCTCTGCGAACTGAGCTATTGTGATAGATTCTTTGATTGGAAGGAAATGAGCCACTTTAGTAAGATTGTCGATGACAACGAAGATAGCATCATTTCCATGCTTGGACTTGGGAAATCCAGTCACGAAGTCCATCTCGATATGGTCAAACTTCCATTCTAGAATATCAAGAGGTTGGAGGAGACCATCTGGCCGTTGGTGTTCTACTTTCACCCTTATGCAGACATCACATTCATTTACGAATAGAGCAATTTCTCGCTTCATTCGAGTCCACCAATACGACTCCTTGAGGTCATTGTACATCTTCGTACTTCTAGGATGAATGGATAGAAGGGAATTGTGTGCCTTGTTCATCATGACTTTCCTTAGATCACCTTTAGGAACCACAATCAGGTCCTAGAAGAATAGAGTGTCTTTGTCATCAATGGGATAGCACTTGTATTTGGGTTGGCTCTTGGCAATCCCATGTTTCACCTTCTTCACTATGGTATCTAGGAGTTGTGTCTCACGAATTTGATCTTCCAAAGTAGGAGAGACTTGGAGGTTGGCAAGAAATCCTCGAGGAACAACTTGGAGATTCAGTTTGCGGAAAGCTTCACAAAGGTCCGGTTGGAAAGGCTTGAGAATTAAGCTGTTGCAGTAAGCCTTCCTGCTCAAAGCATCTGCAATGACAATGGCCTTGACTGGAGTATATTCAATACTCGGATTGTATTCTTGAATCATTTCGACCCATCGAGTCTATCTAAGGTTGAGGTTGGGTTGAGTGAAGATGTACTTGAGGCTCTTATGATCTGTAAAGATGTTGGCTTTCCATCCCAACAATATATGTCTCAAAGTTAATAATGCATGGACAACTGCCGCCAACTCAAGATCGTGAGTGGGATAGTTCCTTTCGTTGGGCTTCAACTGACGAGAGGTATAGGCTGACGGTGTCCTGGACTAGGGGGTACTCACGACATCGTCTCCCGATCAATTGGCTTGGATCGAGGACCCCCAAGGCCATTTACTCATGGGCCAGTTCAAACAGCCGATGACATGCACAGGGAAGAATCCACAAGACTTGGTGATCAAGACAAGGACTCCTCTCCACCGGCGTATTCGACTAGGACTCTTGTTATCCTAGGCCTCCGGTACATTATATAAGCCGAGGTCAGGCTAGTCGGTAGATTATTATGACATTACTCATCTTACATGTAGGGTTTAGACCACAACATACGATCTCGAGGTAGATCAACTCTTGTAACCCCTATACTCATAAAAGTCAATCAAGCAGGAAGTAGGGTATTACCTCCATCAAGAGGGCTCGAACCTGGGTAAACATTGTGTCCCCTGTCTCATGTTACCATCGATCCTTAGATGCACAGTTCGGGACCCCCTACCCGTGATCTGTTGGTTTTGACACCGACAATGGTGCTTTCATTGAGAGTTCCACTGTGTGATCGGCGAAGGATCAATGGCTCGCCCGCAGATCAACTGCGATGCCGGCATCTTCGTCGATGGCTCGACTGGTCACCTTGGCTCGACCGAGGACCGCGCTCCATCTCCGATCGTCTTGTTCGGATAGGGACCTTCATCAGCATCAACTCCTATCTCTATCAAGATCATGGAGGAATCATCCATGGAGCTCTGGGCTCAACGTCAACATTGCCCTCGGGCGACCGTGCTATTTATTCGAACATCGAACTTGTATCCGCTGCCACCGCCTCCTCGAGCATCGCTTTGACGATTCCTTTTGTGGAATTGTGCGGAATTGAGTCTACAAAAACCATGCAAAATTTTGTCGAGTTCCGATGGAGGAATCTTGGGCAATCTATGATATACCAGAACTGTGTCAAATCTGGACAGGAATCTGGACGAGTTTAGAGCATGGTCTCCAGCACCTAGCTCGGACGTCCTTTGGAAGATCCAACCGTTGATCATCTTTGGAATTCCTATATCTACCACCCCTTACAATTTCAGCTCGATCCGACCATCCAAACTCCAGGAACCTTCCGATTAGTGCATCACTCTTTAGATCTGTTTTCTGCGCGAATACGGATCCGACCAGAACTCATGTTTCTTTATGAACGTGATATTGGACAACCTTTTTAATGAAATTTTCTTCTATGGTATTGCGCATTGTTTTTAACACGTGCCCATCAAATTTTAAGCCTTCTTTGAGGCACTCTTCACCATCGCGCTGGTGTCACACCAGTCTGGTAAGATTGCTCCACGTCTGCCGACCTGCGCTAGACAGATCGTCGCTTCATCGAGCCGAGCCTAACCTTATCGGATCATCAGCTCGGCAAGCCAAAAAAGAGTTCTAAATTGCGAAGGATAAATCATCATCAACACCATCGCCCACGGATTGCACGGGTCAGGAGCAATGACATCGCCGCTCGGTCACTTCATCAATCCGACATCGACCGCGTCACAAGTTATGACCAGCGTCAGCATGGCCGCACTGTTACTTTTTCAAACCGATGTCCATCACGCCGAACTGCTTCAACACCTCGGCTGACACGGCAGCTGCAACGTCTCCTTACTGACCTGCTCTGTCATCTCGGCTAGACCGGGGACTTTGCTATTTCTTCATCAACATACTCCGATGACTTCGGCGTCACCAGCCGACCAGCTTCATCACGTTAGCTAGACCGGGGGCTTTGCATCGACAAGCCCAGCTTTGCCAGCATCGCCATGCCGTAGCTTTATCGCCCATCAGGCAATGGGTGTGCGGATCGAGTCCCAATTTTTGGAGTAACCTTTCTTCAGATTGCTACAACCGATAAAACAGGTGTTATTAATCCTAGTATTATTTCTTGCTTGGGTTTATTTTTCCCAAGGAATTATTACTCTGGTTTGTTTCATCATCTGTACACAGGTCTATCAAATGGTGGCCGCATTAACAACGGTCGCGTGGTGGTTCGGTCAGTTTCCATATACAGTTCGGCGAATGCCACATCCGGAACTAAGACCGGCCTGTGAATTTAGGCTTTGCCACGACTTCACCACGTCACGCCGACGCCCTGCATCGAGATTGACTTCGGCGCCAGGCCACATTTCTTTCAATAAATTATTTTTGTGAAAAGCAATTATCCTTTTTGGACTGCACTATTTTATGTGTGTAGGTGATCGACTTCGACTGCATCACGCGGTCACTTTGGCAAGCCGACGTCGTTGTCCCAATCGGCTCACGTGATCACCTTGTTGGTCGAATTCCATACCGACATGTTCGGTTCCCTCGGGGACTTCGGCATCGCTGAGAGAGCTCTACCTCATCGAGTGTTCGGCACATGGGCCATGTTTCTTTTATTACTCACTTTGCGTAAATTGTTAATTATGCAACATTACTATTATTATTATTATTATTCCTATTATCTCCGGCTTGCACTATTTTCTGTGCACAGGTCAAGGATCTGAGTCATGGAGCGCTGTCACCTCGGCGTACCGACGTACCACGTCACCTTGGCTGGACCGAGGGCTTCGTCATTACTTCATTAAGCCACGTCGGGGACTCCGGCATCACACTTCCGGCCTGCATTGGCCGTGCTATCTCGCCACTTCGGAGTGCCGAGCTCTTCGCTCCGCCATCTCGGGACCGGCTTGGGGGCTGGGACCTTGTCCCACCGTAAGCTTGGGCCATGCATCGACACCGAGCACATTAACCAGATAAGTCTCTTCCATGCTTAAATACCTTCAGTTTTAAATTTCATTCGGTTCGACCAAGCATTATGCTTTTTTGACAAAAAGTCATTTGCGAAAATCTTTCTTTGTCAAAACCTTGTTTGTTGCAAGCAAATTAAAATACCCCATTTACTTGGGGGCTTCCTTTATGAAGCCTTTCCTCTCGCATATAGTTATGCTTGTATGGCTTCGTTCCTTGTTCGTGTATTACACCACAATATGCACCATGTTGACTTAAGTGTTTCGCAAGCTGGGTTGCCTGGCTCCTGTGCTTACCCCTACGTTCCCGATTGTTCGGCTAGGCGGTAAAGGGAGCACCTCTGCGATTGTTACTGCCGGGTCAGACGGATGTGTACCTCAGACTGGGTGAAGCCGAAAGCTAGCGCTCTTATTGTTTTCAATAATGGTCGGCACACAACAGAACTCATGAGTACAAAAAATCTATTGCACAAGTCTCATAGTAACAATGAGCAACTGAAGAAAGATATCGGTGGAGGTACTATTTTCTTCGAAGATGCTTCTTACACTTCGTCAGTAATATAGCATAAGTTCCCTGAGCACGCTTTGTCTGTTACAGCCTTTTGGCTTGATTGCCTGGTTATCAGAAACACCGTCGATGCTTTCGACAGGTGGAGTACATGACACTTTTCGGTCGTTGACCAAAGAGGGAGAAGCCGATGGTTGGTTACGACACGTTTAAAGTTCAAGTGAACACAAATATGATATAAGTACATCGGTACATACAATCATTATACATAAAATTCTTCTACCCAAGTCACTTGGGGGCTCTTATATGAGCTATTTTTATAGTAAATGTGTTTTCTTCTTGGTCGTTGCAAAGTCTTTTTCTACCGCTTCTTTTTCGACTCGAGTGTATGGTCAATAGCCGGATAGCCTGTCTTCTCTCTAAAAAGCCGCTCGGGTTTAGTTTGCTAAACTGGCCTCGAAGAAGTACTCCGCCTTTGGGATAAGGAGCTTGAAGCCATAGGCTGGCCCGCTTGAAGTGTTGAGATCGGATGTGTCATGTTAAAGCACGGCAGAAGCACAATTTTTTCCTTTTTCCAATTTTTGGATTGGCACTGAACGCTTGATCTTGTTCGGACGTCATGTTTTTACTGACGTTTTTTGGTTTTCCAAGATTATGGCACTTTTAAACTATTTGTGTGTTTCCAGTATAAGTATCACAGTGCAATACCGGACACCTTTAGAGATTCGGCAAAAACATTCTCGGATATTGGTATATATGCATCGGTTTCAAATTGTGTCTTCGATCAAATAGTTCGGTTGCCCAGCTCCTGTGCTTGCGTCCTATGTTCCACTTTGTTCGGCTAGGTGTGCAAGGGGAGAACCACTGCGATTGTGCTTCTAGCTCACATGGTTAAGCACCTCAATGGAGAAAGCTGAAAACCGACTGTCAGAATAAGCGTAAACTTGTCAGCGATCCGATGACTATGTTAAATGACGGACCATTCATAACATTGGCCGAAGTGTTTACGGCTTGACCTCGAATGTCGCCGAACACTAACCGGGGGCTCAAAGCTAGCTTCCCCATTTTAAAGCTCCTATGACTAAGTGAAAGTTATAAAGCCCGCATATCTGATTGCCCCATTTCCGCTAACATAACCGCCTTCGGGCATTGAGAGGTCGGCTAAGGGTTGTCTTGTTATTGCGGAGACACCATGTGTAGTATCTACAAAGGGGTAGAAGCCAACGATGGGCCACTTTCAACTGATAAACGGTCGCAACGGAGTCAAAATAAACATATCATTGCCATTTGTATTTATATACAAGGGCTGTCTTCCATAATCATCGTTATAAAGCCATATATATGCATCAATTTGACTTAAGATTTTTGCCAAGCTGGGTTGCCTGGCTCCTGTGCTTACCCCTACGTTCCTGATGGTTCGGCTAGGCGGTAAAGGGAGCACCTCTGTGATTGTTACTACCTGGTCATCCGAGTTAGTGCCTCAGACTGGGTGAAGCCGAAAGCTAGCGATCTTAAAGGATCACATTGGTCGGCAACAACGGAAGTAAATTTTTTGGTTCATTAATACCATAGAGTTCGGGAACTTTCTCTGAACTAAATCCTCAATATTTTACTCCCACATTTATCGGAGGTGAGGTTTCATGATGATGATAAGCATGACGACCCAAAGAAAGGAACCGATAGCGGGACTATTTTCCTTGGAAGATGTTTCTTACATTAAGTAATATAACATATCTCTCCGCATACCTTTGTTTATAAAACCGTATGGCCGGATTGCCTTCTTTTCCATAAATCTTTGCCCTTATAACGGCTTTACAAAGTAGGACAAACACTCCCTGGCTTCTGGCCGAGGAGGTTGAAGACGATGGTCGGTCAGCAAAGTTTTGTACAATGCGGATCCGAGCATTAATGATGTATAGTACTTGGATATGTAGAATCATTACACATAATTTGTGGTTTTACTCTGGATATCGATCCTTAATTCGGCCACCCGTGCCCACATTAAGGCTCGGGGGCTACTGGGCTTCGGGCTTATCATTCACTAATATTGAAAGGGGCGTATCAATCCCCTGATCTGGTGTTGCCACCCGACCAGTGTCTCGGGGGCTACTGCATTGACAATCCAATGCAGAAAATTTAAAGTGCAATATAGCTTTCGAGGAGATTATGATCCTCAGGTTGGTCGACCGCACCCAACCTGAGTCTCGAGGAATTTGCACACCGCTTTTTGTGTCCAGAAGTATTCTACTGAGCTAGGAGTTGATCCTCAGGCCGATTTTGTGAATCAACCTGAGTCTCAGGGGCTACGGGATCAGCGGTCTTATGTCATCCTTCAGGTGCATCTCGGGTTTTAGACGGATACACACCTAGAGGGCTACTAGCTATATATCTCGCTTGAGAATAAATTGCACCAATAAAAAATATTGACAAAAAATCGGCACAAAGTCGGGGTGGTGCACCACCTTAGAAGCAGTCCGGCATAAAGCTCGGGCGCTAGTGGCTGGCTCCATAGAGGGCATTTTCGGCATTAAGCTCGGCTAAAACCCTTCAACTTCTATGAACCAAGGTGATTTATGACACCTCGGATATAGTCCGGCGTTGGAGCTCGGATACAGTCTGGCATTGGAGCTTGGACATAGTCCGGCATCAGAGCTCCGATACATTCCAGCGTTGGAGCTCGGAAGCGGTCCGGCATTGGTGCTTGGCTGCAAAAGATACATCGAATGCAGTCCGGCGTTGGATCTCGGACGCAACTTCAAAGTATTCGGCCTTTATCATGAGCAACCCTTTAAGTCTTAGGCCTCTATAATTTATGAAGTATTCATGCTATTATATTATCCATCTAGGATGTTTTATATGCATTTATATGCTATTTTATATGATTTTTTGGACTAACCTATTAACCTAGAGCCCAGTGCCATTTTCTGTTTTTTCGTTGTTTTTGAGTATCACAGAAAAGGAAAACCAAACGGAGTATAACTGACCTGAAACTTGATGGAGCTTATTTTTGGACTAGAAGAAGGCCAGGAAGTAAAAGAACTGGGCTAGAAGAGTCTCGGGCAGCCCACGAGGGCGGGGGGCGCGCCCACCCCCCTAGGCGCGCCCCCTGCCTCGTGGACAGCCCGGAGACCCCCCTGCCTTATTCCTGACTCCAACACCTCTTATATAACCCAAAACTTCCAGAAAGAAACCTAGATCGGGAGTTCCGCGGCCAGAAGCCTCCGTGTCCACCGAAAACCAATCTAGACCCTCTCTGGCACCCTGCCGGAGGGAGCCATCATCACCGGAGGGCATGGCGGAGGATCCCGGAGGGGCCATTATTGTCATGAAGGCCAAGGACCAGAGGGGGAACCTCTCCCCATCCTGGGGGAGGCCATGGAGGAGGAAGCACAAGGGGGAGAATCTCTCCTCCTCTCTCTTGGTGGCACCGGAGTGCCATTGAGAGGGGAATCATCGCCGCGGTGATCGTCTTGATCAATATCACCATCATCATCTCTTTTATGCAGTCCACTCTCCCGCACCCCGTTGTAATCCCTACTTGAACATGGTGCTTTATGCCACATATTATGATCCAATGATGTGTTGCCATCCTATGATGTTTTGAGTAGATATCTTTTGTCTTTGGGTTGATTGATGATCTAGATTGGTACGAGTTGTATGTTTTATTTTGGTGCTATCCTATGGTGCCCTCCATGTTGCGCAATCATGAGGGATTCCCGCTGTAGGGTGTTGCAATACGTTTATGATTCGCTTATAGTGGGTTGCGTGAGTGACTAAAACACAAACCCGAGTAAGGTTTTTTTTGCGTATGGGATAAAGGGGACTTGATGCTTTAATGCTATGGTTGGGTTTTACCTTAATGATCTTTAGTAGTCGCGGATGCTTGCTAAAGTTCCAATCATAAGTGCATATGATCCAAGAAGAGAAAGTATGTTAGCTTATGCCTCTCCCTCATTTGAAATTGCAATGACGACTATCGGTCTTGTTAACAATTGCCTAGGAAAATTACACACACCGATCCACCATTATTCCACACTCGCTATTTATAATATTTATAATATATTCTAACTTTATGATAACAGCCCCTACTTTCATAATTTAGCTCTCCGATATCATGCAAAGCTGTCCACTTCATACCCACAACATAGTTTTATTTCTCGTTGCTAGTTGGAAGCAAACGTTCGGTGTACGTAGAGTCATATCAGTGGCAGATAGGGCTTGAGAGAATATTGATCTTACCTTTAGCTCCTTATGGGTTCGACACTCCATACTTATCACTTACACCTTTGGAAATTGCTACGATGATTCCTTGCACTTGGGGATTATCAGTCACCTCCCATGGTCCTTGGTGCCTTGTTCTCGCATGAGCTAATCGGGGGTGGGTAAGTTAGGGCGCGTGACCCGGTGCCTCACCACTACGGGAGCCATGCGTCGGTTGTCTTTCTTTAGGACATCCGCATGAGAAAACTAGGCACGGCGTCTATGCTCGGGTCCGTCCCTGAAGCGTCGATAAACCCAACGGCTGAGCTCTGTCTGGCGGGCCAGCCCCATTCACGTCACCTCCTGGGGTCATTGGTGTTTTTGCCTTCTCATGTGATAACCTCAGGAGATTCATTCGGCACAGGTCACCAAACCATCTCGCAGGGGAGTCACAAGTGTTCCGAATCAAATTCAGGCACAACACGCCTTTGGTTGGGCCTCATGAGTCCCGCGTGGGCTCACGAGTGCCCATACACACCTCCTCTAGCCCTGCCGTGCAAGCCATGTGTCAGGGCGGGGATATACACGCCCCAGGGTCTCCACTCAAAGGAAGCCCCCACCCACGCACCAGCGGAAGCACCATGCTCTGTGCTAGCAGTCGACACGGTCAAGGAGCGGCTATGCCCGTGCAAGAGCGGAAGCGCTATGCTCTGCTCTGGTGATAGACAACTAAGGGCGGTTGCACAGGCGCAATAACCTCAGGGAGCCTCCAAGCTCGGTGTTCAGCCTCACCGCAACGATTTCCCTTCGGGAGAGTCGCGCGAGGGGGCTGGGCACGGGGGCTACGCTGAGGCCACGCCTAGCGTACGCCGCTCTGCCAGGTCCCTCGGACCTGGTCTTCGTGCACGCCTTCCGAGTGGGACCTCGGCGAGGAAAGGTATGGCGGTCTGTTCGTACGTCAAGGGGGACTCCTGAGCACTGCTACTCAGGAGGCTAACTGGTCACGTAGCCCCTCACCCCTTGGTTTCATCCTGGTGATTCGGATGACCCAACGGCGGCTGAGGTATGCGCGGGGCCGGGCCCTGCCGACGCAGAATGCTAAGACCTACTCTCACATCTCCTTCCCGAGGGCTATTTGTAGGTCAAGGGGGATTCCTGAGCATCGCGACTCTAGAGCATAACTGGTCCCGTAGCCCTTCACCCCTTAGTCTCGTCCTGGCGATCCGGACGATCCAACGGCGGCTGAGGTATCCACGGGGCCGGGCTCGGCTCACGCAGAACAACAAAGCAAAAGAAAAGGAAATTGCGGAACCCTAGAAAGTTATTAAAAAACATATTGTATCTTAAGGGTACCAAGCACAAGTTCTTACGCCTCCACGAGGCATGATACATGTTGCAGGATTTGAACAGAGGGGAGCGCTGCCATTGAGCAATCAAGCCTCTCCTTCAGCGTTGCCTGGGCATAGCCGCTCCTTGACCGTGTCGACTGCCAGCACAGTGCATGGTGCTTCCGCTGGTGCGTGGGTGGGGGCTTCCTTCGAGTGGAGACCCTGGGGTGTGCATAGCCCTGCCCTGACATGTGGCTTGCACGGCAGGGCTAGAGGAGGTGTGTATGGGCACTCGTGAGCCAACACAGGACGCATGAGGCCCATACTCAAGGTGGGTTGCACCTGAATTTGATTCGGAACACTTGTGACTGCCCTGCGAGATGGTTAGGCGACCTATGCCGAATGAATCTCCTGAGGTTATCGCATGAGCAGGCCAAAACACCAATGACCCCAGGAGGTGACATGAATGGGCCCGGCCCGCCAGACAGAGCTCAGCCATTGGGTTTGTCGATGCTGCAGGGACGGACCCGAGCACAAACGCCGTGCCCAGTTTTCTCATGCGAATGTCCTAAAGAAAGACAACTGACGCACGGCTCCCGTAGTGGTGAGGCACCAGGTCGCGTGCCCTAACCTACCCGCCCCCGATTAGGTAATGCGAGAACAAGGCACCAAGGACCATGGGAGGTGACTAATAATCCCCAAGTGCAGGGAATCATCGTAGCAATTTAAAAAGGTAGAAGTGATAAGTATGGAGTGTCGAACCCACAAGGAGCTAAAGGTAAGATCAATATTCTCTCAAGCCCTATCTGGCACTAATATGACTCTACGTACATCGAACGTTTTCTTCCAACTAGCAACGAGAAAAAAAACTATGTTGTGGGTATGAAGTGTATAACTTTGCATGATATCGGAGAGCTAAATTATGAAAGTAGGTGTTGTTATCATAAAGTTAGAATATATTACTAACTATTATAAATAGTGAGTGTGGAATAATGGTGGATCGGTGTGCGGAATTTTCCTAGGCAATTGTTAACAAGACCGATAGTCGTCATTGCAATTTCATATGAGGGAGAGGCATAAGCTAACATACTTTCTCTTCTTGGATCATATGCACTTATGATTGGAACTCTAGCAATCATCCGTGACTACTAAAGATCATTAAGGTAAAACCCAACCATAGCATTAAAGCATCAAGTCCTCTTTATCCCATACGCAACAACCCCCTTACTCGGGTTTGTCTTTCAGTCACTCATGCAACCCATTATAAGCGAATCATAAATGTATTGCAACATCCTACAGCAGGAATCCCTCATGCTTGCGCGACATGGAGGGCACCATAGGACATCACCAAAATAAAACAAACAACTTGTACCAATCTAGATCATCAATCAACCAAAGACAAAAGATATCTACTCAAAACTTCATAGGTTGGCAACACATCATTGGATCATAATATGTGGCATAAAGCACCATGTTCAAGTAGGGATCACAGCGGGGTGCGGGAGTGTGGACCGCGTAAAAGAGATGAGGATGGTGATGATGATGGTGATGTTGATCAAGATGATCACTGCGGCGATGATTCCCCTCTCAATGGCACTCCGGTGCCACCAAGAGAGAGGAGGAGAGGTTCTCCCCCTTGTGCTTCCTCCTCCATGGCCCCCCTGGATGGGGAGAGGTTCCCCCTCTGGTCCTTGGCCTTCATGACGATAATGGCCCCTCTGGGATCCTCCGCCATGCCCTCCGGTGATGATTGCCCCTCCGGCAGGGTGCCATAGAGGGCCTAGATTGGTTTTCGATGGCTACGGAGGCTTCTGGCGGAGGAACTCCCGATCTAGGTTTCTTTCTGGAAGTTTTGGGTTATATAAGAGGTGTTGGAGTCGGGAACAAGGCAGGGGGGTCTCCGGGCTGTCCACGAGGTAGGGGGCGCGCCCAGGGGGGTGGGCGCGCCCCCCACCCTCGTGGGCAGCCTGAGGCTCTTCTGGCCCAGTTCTTTTACTTCCTGGCCTTCTTCTGGTCCAAAAAAAGCTCCTTCAAGTTTCAGGTCAATTGAACTCCGTTTGGTTTTCCTTTTCTGTGATACTCAAAAACAACGAAAAAACGGAAACTGGCACTGGGCTCTAGGTTAACAGGTTAGTCCCAAAAATCATATAGAATAGCATATAAATGCATATAAAACATCCTAGATGGATAATATAATAGCATAAATACTTCATAAATTATAGAGGCCGAAGACTTAAAGGGCTCCTCATGATAAAGGCCGAATACTTAAAGGGCTCCTCGGATACCCGACATGTGAGATATTCTGATTTAGCTCGGCAATCCTCAAGATAGAAGATGGGAAGATTTGTTGAACCAGTTTTCTAGACCGACAACAGAAGAAGAAGAACAGTTCGGAAGAACCCAGGAGCGTCCCCTACTTGAAGACCGGTTCAGGGGGCTACTAACGGTGCCCTGGACTAGGGGCTACTCACCACATCGTCTCCCGATTAGTTGGATTGGGTCGAGGACCCCCGGGGCCATTTACTCATGGGCCAGTTCGGACAGCCGATGACATGCACAAGGAAGATTCCACAAGACTTGGTGATCAAGACAAGGACTCCTCTCCACCGGCGTATTCGACTAGGACTCTTGTTATCCTAGGCCTCTGGTACATTATATAAGCCGAGGCCAGGCTAGTCAGTAGATTATTATGACATTACTCATCTTACCTATAGGGTTTAGACCACAACATACGATCTCGAGGTAGATCAACTCTTGAAACCCCTATACTCATCAAAGTCAATCAAGTAGGAAGTAGGGTATTACCTCCATCAAGAGGGGCCGAACCTGGGTAAATATCGTGTCACCTATGTCCTGTTACCATTGATCCTTAGACGCACAGTTCGGGACCTCCTACCCGAGATCTACTGGTTTGGACACCGACATAGGCCACAACTTTCTTATCTTGCATTAACACAACACCAAGACCTTGTAAGGAGGCATCACAGAAAATTTCAAATGGCTTGGACTCGTCAGGAGGAGTCAAGACAGAAGCTGTGACCAGCTTCTTTTTGAGGGTGTTGAAAGCAACGTCATATTCAGGCGTCCAGACATACTTGCCATGTTTCTGCAGGAGGTTGGAAAGTGGTTTTGCAATCTTAGAGAAATTCTCAGCGAATCTTCGACAATAACTTGCAAGCCCAAGAAAACTGCAGAGCTGCTTGACATTCTGAGGAGGTTCCCAATTCACAATTGCAGACACCTTCTCGGCATTAACAACTATGCCCTTGGAGGAGATGATATGACAAAGGTAAAGAACTTCGTCAAGCCAGAACTCACACTTGGAAAACTTCACATAGAATTGATGGTCTCTGAGCTTGTCGAGCACCAATCTCAAATGCTTGGCATGATCCTCCTTATTCTTGGAAAAACCAAGATATCATCGAGATACACGAGGACGAAATCATTTGTGTAAGGGTTGAAGATGAAGTTCATCATGCGAGAGAACGTTGGAGGAGCATTGATAAGGCCGAAAGACATGACAGTATATTCATAAGAACCATAGCTTGTTCTGAATGTTGTCTTGGGAATATCTTGTTCCCGAATGCGAATTTGATGATAACCCATACGGAGGTCAAGCCTGGAGAATACTTTAGCACCTTTAAGTTGCTCGAAATGCTCATTGATGTTGGGAAGTGGATACTTGTTCTTTATTATCTTGTTGTTCAATGGACGATAGTTGACACAGAGTCGTTCCGTTCCATCCTTCTTCTTGACAAAAAGGACAACAAAACCCCATGGATATGAACTCGGTCTAATCGGACCAATACGCTCTTGTTCATCGAGTTGTTTCTTCAACTCCTTCAACTCCAATGGTCCAAGCTTGTAAGCATGCTTGCAAACAGGTTCCGTGCTAGGCTCAAGATCGATAACGAATTCAACTGGCCGATGAGGAGGCATTCCCGGAAGCTCTTTTGGAAAGACGTCTTGGTATTCACAAACGACTAGAATGTGAGAGATGGCATTCAACTCGCCCTTCTGATTGAGATAAAATAGTCGAATGGTTTCGTCACGAGCGGCATAGATCACACCCTCAGAAGAGTGTGTCATTTCAATCTGCCTGGTAGCACAATCAAGCTGAGCCTTGTGCTTAGAAAGCCAGTACATGCCGAGAATTAGATCAATACCAGAGTCACCAAGAACCATTGGAGAAGACAGAAATCTATAGTTGCCCATCTTGATGGAAACATTCGGAATCATCGTGGTAGCCCTCATAGCAGAGCCCGGAGAAATAACTCCCATGGGTTTTCCCAACATTTCCGAAATTAAGTCATGCTTTGAAACAAATGATCTTGACATGAAACAATACGATGCACCAGTGTCAAAAAGAACTTTTGCAGGAATAGAGTTAACTGGAAGGTTACCCATGATCAGTTCTGAAGAATCCTCTGCCTGAGCTGCGTTCAACATGTTCACCTTAGCATGCTTGAGATTATCCTTGACCACTGCATTGCTGGAAGATCTCACAGGGGAAGGAGGCGGAAGACACCTTTGGTTGAAGCACTTGTTTGCATAGTGCCCTTTCTGCTGACACTTGTTGCAAGTAACCTCTGAGAGCAGACGATAATAAGGAGCACTTGACCTTGGAGTTTGAGACTGAGATTTGTTCTGATACACTGGGTTGGGTGGGTGGGAAGATCCGTTGCCACCTTTGCTCTTCTGCTGGTAGGGCTGGTGAAATGGAGGAGGAGGCAACCAGAAATTTTGTTGCTTAGGTTCCACTTGTGATGAAGAAGAAGATTGAACTGCATCCCTGACTCTCTTCTTAGAAGCCTCACACTTGAGCTGAGCAGCTTCTTGCTTTAGTGCCATGTTATAGAATTGATCGAACTTGGTCGGCTCAAGAAGCGCGAGAGCTAACTGCAGATCCTCTCCGAGGCCACCTCTGAATTGATAGATCATACTCTTTTCATCAAGAACGTCTTGTTTAGCGAAGCAAGCAAGTTTCTGAAACTGGATATTGTATTGATACACGGACATGCTGCCTTGCTTGAGATTGCGGAACTCCTCACGCTTCCTCTCAACAACACTTGGTGGGATGTGATGTGCTTTGAAGTCTCGGCGGAAATCATCCCAGGGAATCACACGACCTCCTCTGGAATGTCTCTATTGTTGAAACCACTCAGCAGCTTGGTCCTTGAGTTGAAATGAAGCAAACTTGAAAAAGTCCTCAGGCCTGGCATTGCTACATTCAAGATGCTTGCAAATGTCCACGAGCCAGTCGTCGGCGTCTGTGGCCTCGACACAGTTGCTGAAAGACTTCGGATGGTTTGCGAGGAATTAGATGAGGGTAGCAAACTGAGGCTGATTGTTGCCTTGACCTTGATTTCCTTGGTTGTGTTGCCCTTGGTTGCGCTCTTGCAAGAGTTGCAAAAGCATCTGAGTGTTGGCATTGGTGGCTGGCATGACAGCTTTCCATGCCCCCGGAGGTGGAGGTGGTGGCGGAGGGTTGTACTGATCCCCATCATTGCGGTCCGGATTCTGGCGCGTTGGAGAAGCCATCCTGAAGAGGGTGACATTCGTTAGAATCTTGAAAGACAGATATACAAGCTGAATCAATGGATCGGAATTGCAACATATAGTCTTAACATTCGAACTAGGATGAACAAATGAATTCCAAAGTAAATCATCACATGTCCATAAGGTGAGAAGCCACTTAGATAAAGGTGGATGAATAAAGCAACAAGGTACGGGTATGAGCAAATAAGTGGTAAGGATTACCCAATCACAAACCAAATATCTGCGGGAAGAAACACTAGAGCTACTTGAATTCCCACCTTTAAAACTCACGAAACTTTCTGGTTATGCAATCAGGTGTTGGGGATACAGGGGAAGCATGATATCTCGCCCAAACTAACAATTCCTACATCCAGCTGTATCCATCCTTCAACACATAACCAAGAAACCTTCCGAAATCATGTACCTCAACCTTGAAAAGCATCTGTTATACGAGTTATGGCAATACTCCCGAACTCCCGCCCCATTACCGGGTGGCGTCGAGGTTATCTCACCAACAACTGCATAAAAGATATTTTCGATGTCGACGAACTTAGGTATTCCAAAACTGCAACAATAAAATTGTGGCGACAACACCTTGGAGCTCAACTCCCCGGGACACTGCCACAACCCCTAAATGTCAGGAGGCACCAATAACAATGTTCTCGTCACAAGACTATGGGTACGATTCCAAGATACCCACGTGATCCTATTAAAAATTTCGTGAAATTTGAGGAGAGGAGAGTCGAAACTTCTACGTCGGGAGGCATCACCAGAGCGACGAAGGGACTGAGGAGTACAAAGAATCCTACTCTCCGATATATATAATCCTAAGACTCAAAACATTTTGTTCTAGACTCAACAACGTCAGTGATTCCATCAAGCAGGGGGCTCCTAAGTCGGGGATGGCTCTGATTACCAAGTTCTAACACCCACAATGCGTCCATATCTCCCACGTGTCGGGGCATGACTTAGAGGCATAGCCGCATGGTAGGCTTGTCGCAAGAGGGGTAATCTTCACACATCCCATGTACTGAATAAGAAAGGGATAAAGAGTTGTGAGGGAGTCCTAGATTAGGGGGTCTCCGGACAGCCGGACTATATCCTTTGGCCGGACTGTTGGACTATGAAGATACAAGAATGAAGACTTTGTCTCGTGTCCGGTTGGGACTCTACTTGGCATGGAAGGCAAGCTAGGCAATACGGATATGGATGTCTCCTCCTTTGTAACCGACCTTGTGTAACCCTTACCCTCTCCGATGTCTATATAAACTGGAGGGTTTTAGTCCGTAGGACACAACAACAACAGACAATCATACCATAGGCTAGCTTCTAGGGTTTAGCCTCTCTGATCTCGTTGTAGATCTACTCTTGTACTACCTATATCATCAATATTAATCAAGCAGGACGTAGGGTTTTACCTCCATCAAGAGGGCCCGAACCTGGGTAAAACATCATGTTCCCTGCCTCCTGTTACCATCCGCCTTAGACGCACAGTTCGGGACCCCCTACCCGAGATCCGCCGGTTTTGACACCGACATTGGTGCTTTCATTGAGAGTTCCTCTGTGTCATCGCCTTTAGGCTTGATGAATCCTACTATCATCGATAGCGATACAGTCCAGGGTGAGACTTTCCTCCCCGGAAAAATCTTTGTGTTCGGCGGTTTTGCACTGCGGGCCAATTCTCTTGGCTATCTGGAGCAGATTGAAAGCTACGCCCTGGCCACCAGGTCAGGTTTGGAATCTTAAACTACACGGCCGATGTCCGTGGAGACTTGATCTTCGACGGATTCGAGCCTCTGCCTTGTGCGTCACGCGGTCACGATGCGTACGATTTAGCTCTACCATCAGACAGTGTTCAGGAGATCGCACTGGCAGCCGCTCCGACCCTCAATTCAGAGCCAGTTGCGCAGTCCATGGATGGGTGGATGGACCCCGCCACGGAGGCCTTACCCTCAGCGGCGATCGAGCCGAACATCGACCTTACCTTGCACGAGAGCCGTATTGTTAAACTGTCGGATCTTTCTCCGGCCACGGACTCCGAACTGCCTGCGCCCATTCCTATCGAATCCCATTGGGCGCCGATCATGGAGTTTACCTCCGCGGATATCTTTCAGCACTCGCCCTTCGGCGACATACTGAACTCATTAAGGTCTCTCTCCTTGTCAGGAGGATCCTGGCCGAACTATGTCCGTCAAGACTGGGATGCGGACGATGAAGAAATTCGCGGCCCACCCACCACCCACTTAGTAGCCATTGTCGATGACTTAACCGACATGCTCGACTTCGACTCTGAAGAAATCGACGGTATGGACGACGATGCGGGAGACGAAGAGGAAACACTGCCCACATGGCACTGGACAGCCACCTCATCATACGATATATACATGGTGGATACACCCAAAGAAGGCAATGGCGACGAGACATCAAAGGATGACCCCTCCAAGAAGCAACCCAAACGCCGATGTCAGCGGCGCCACTCTAAGTCCCGCCAAAGCAAAAGTGGTGATACCGGCACAGGAGGTAATAACACTCCTGATAGTGCCGGAGACAACAATAACCCCCTCCAGCAAGAGTTAGAGCAGGAGGATGGAAGAGCCAGCCCTCCTGAGAGAGTGGCAGACGGAGAAGCGGAGGATGATCATTACATGCCCCCCTCCGACGACGAGGCAAGCCTCGGCGATGACGAATTCGCCGTGCCAGAGGATCCCGTCGAACAAGAGCGCTTAAAGCGCCAGCTTATGGCCACGGCAAATAGCCTTAAGCAGAAGCAGCAGCAGCTTCAAGCTGATCAAGATCTGCTAGCTGATAGATGGACTGAAGTCCTCGCGGCCGAGGAATATAAACTCGAGCGCCCCTCCAAGAGTTACCCAAAATACTGGTTGCTACCTCGACTGGAGGAAGAAGCGTATGACGCGGTTGATCGGCCACCTCGTGGCTGTGATAGAGAGGCATTCCAGCCAAAAGCTCAGCCGGCACCCCGACGCCATTCAAATAAAAAAGCATGGGGAAACACACCAGACCTGCGAGACGTATTGGAGGACAAAGCAAAACATGCAAGATCGATCTACGGATCACGAGGGCGCGCCACTATGCGAGATGATAAATGTCACGCCGGATACAGTAAAAGTAAATCCGGCCAGGCCGAACACAGCGGACAAGACCATTCGAGCTGCGTCACGATATAGCCCAATACAGAGGCGCCGCACACCCCTTATGCTTTACAGACGAAGTAATGGATCATCAAATCCCAGAAGTTTTCAAACCTGTAAATATTGAATCATACGACGACACAACAGATCCTGCGGTATGGATCGAGGATTACCTCCTCCACATCCACATGGCCCGCGGTGATGACTTACACGCCATCAAATACCTCCCACTAAAGCTCAAAGGACCAGCGCGGCATTGGCTTAACAGCCTGCAACGGAGTCCATTAGCTGTTGGGAAGATCTGGAAGTCGCATTCCTCAACAACTTTCAGGGCACTTATGTGCGACCACCAGATGCCGATGACTTGAGCCACATAATTCAGCAGCCAGAAGAATTGGCCAGGCAATTCTGGACTCGGTTCCTAACAAAGAAAAATCAAATCGTCGATTGTCTGGATGCAGAGGCCTGAGCAGCTTTCAAACACAACATTTGAGACGAGTGGCTAGCCCGGCACCTTGGTCAGGAAAAGCTGAAATCTATGGCAGCCCTCACGACACTCATAACCCGCTTTTGTGCGGGAGAAGACAGTTGGCTGGCTCGCAGTAACAATATGTCAAAGAACCATGGTACTTCGGATACAAAGGACAGCAATAGCAGGTCACGTCGCAACAAACATAAGCGCCGCATTAACAGCGATAATACTGAAGATACGGCAGTCAATGCCGAATTCAAAGGCACTAAACCCGGTCAGCGGAAAAATCCATTCAAAAGAAGCACTCCGGGCCCGTCCAGTTTGGACCATATACTTGATCGCTCGTGTCAAATACACGGCACCCCCGACAAGCCAGCCAACCACGCCAACAGGGATTGTTGGGTGTTCAAGCAGGCCGGCAAGTTAATTGCCGAAGACAAAGATAAGGGGCCACATAGCAATGACGAGGAAGAGCCCTGGCAGCCGAACACCGGAGGACAGAAGAGGTTCCCCCGAACAAGTGCAGACGGTGAACATGATATACGCAACCCACATCCCCAACAGGGAGCGGAAGCATGCGCTCAGGGACGTATATGCGTTGGAGCCAATCGCTCCAAAGTTCAACCCATGGTCCTCCTGTCCGATCACCTTCGATCGCAGGGACCACCCCACTAGTATCCGTCATGGCAGATTCGCCGCACTGGTCCTAGACCCAATCATTGACGGATTTCACCTCACTCGAGTCCTTATGGATGGCGGCAGTAGCCTGAACCTTCTCTATCAGGACACAGTGCGCAAAATGGGTATAGACACCTCAAGGATCAAACCCACAAAAACGACCTTTAAAGGCGTCATTCCAGGTGTAGAGACCCATTGCACAGGCTCAATTACAATGGAAGTGGTCTTCGGATCCCTGGATAACTTCCGAAGCGAAGAATTAATCTTCGATATAGTCTCGTTTCGAGTGGTTATCATGCACTGCTCGGGCGAACCGCATTTGCGAGATTCAATGCGGTACCGCATTATGCATACCTCAAGCTCAAGATGCCAGGACCTCATGGGGTTATTACAGTTAATGGAAACACAAAGCGCTCTCTCCGAACAGAGGATCACACTGCAGCCCTCGTAGCAGAAGCGCAAAGAAGCCTCTCAAGGCAATCCACCAGTTCGGCGTTTCAAGACCCGGACACCTTCAAGTGCGCTCGGAGTAATCGGAAACTAGACCACCTGGCACGATCTGAGATCGCGTAGCAATGCGGCCCCCACCCCAGTCCCAGCCAAACGGTGAAATCCGTGCCACGCGTACATAATTACGCATTAAAAATACCATGTTCACAGGTGGGGAGGGGGGCACAACTACAGCACGCTCCAAGACACGGCCTAAACCGCACTAGGGGCTTCCCGCTTTGTTATTTTTCTCTTTCAAGACTTTAATCTCTGGAGACCTTGTCCGGCAGCATGATTGCCGAACACATGATGCAGCAACCAAGAGAGGCAGAAAGCTACGTCACACCACGGAACTCCCAGGTGGATCACGATAACGACTGAAATATTTTCTTTAATACTATTCCTCAGCTTGCCCTTGGAAGGGACATAGTCCTACTTTTTGCTTATCGCACTATCTGTATCATTCTGCTTTAACGGACCTCTTTGAATAAACAACGCATAACATTACGACTATTATTACATTCTTGTTATATATATATATGTGTTCATTAATGACACCTTGCAACCGTACACTTTGGTACGGCCAACACAATAGGGGCTTAAGTACCCCACAATATGGTGTGAGAAATCCGAACACTTTCACAAGTGCGGCACCCTGAACTTATAGCATTATATGCATCAGCTCCGAATCGTGTCTTTGGTCAAATGTTGGGTTTGCCCGGCTCCTATGTTTTGGTACCTTACGTTCCGCTCTATTGGCTAAGGTAGCGCTAGGAGAACTACTACGATTGTGCCCCGGTTCTGCTGGGCTCAGCACCTCAGTAGAGAAAGCTAAAATTGACTTTCATGATAAGGCGAGAGACTGGTCGCTGTTCGGCGAGGTTTCGAGTCCCTAAAGACTTATGCCGCTTAGAGCGAGGAGCCAGTCCTGTCCGTCTTAAAGGCGTGTATCGCTCCCCGAATTCAGCCTGCCGAATACCAGGGGCTTCACCGAAATTTAAAATTATAGAATTCTATGGCTAAGTGAGAGTGATAAAGCATTATTAGTCCGGTTGCCTTGTTCGCCGTGCTGAGCACCTCCCTCGAAGGACCCAAACATGGGAACAAGAGTGCTCAGGTTTATCCCGAACACCCCAGCACTCGCGGCATGGGGGTAGAAGCCGAGGACTAGCCATCTCTCAGATTGGTTAAACGGCCAAATAGAAGGTAATATTTTAAATTCAAACAAGGGTTGCATAGCGCATATGAAACAAATTTTCATCATACAGGATCACACGAGCAAGTTTACTCAAATGTTGCATCCTTTGGACATTCGTCCTCTACAAGACGGGCACCCTTCAGGACACCCTCATAATAAATTTCGGGGGTACGATGCTCCTTGCCCTGCGGCGGTCCTTCCTTGATCAGCTTCACGGCGTCTAGCTTGGCCCATTGCACCTTCACACGGGCGAAAGCCCGGCGTGCACCTTCGATGCAGACGGACCGTTTGACGACTTCCAGCTGTGGGCAGGCATCCACCAGCCACCTCACCTGGCCGAAGTAGCTCTTCGGAAGGGCGTCGCCAGGCCATAGGCGGACTATAAAGCCCTTCATGGCCTGTTTGGCCGCCTTGTGTAGCTCGACCAGCTGCTTCAGCTGGTCGCTCATAGGCACCGGGTGTTTGGTCCTAGTATATTGAGACCAGAACAGCTTCTCCGTTGAGCTTCCCTCCTCGGCCTGGTAAAACTATGCGGCATCCGACACGCTGCGGGGCAAATCTGTGAATGCTCCTGGAGAGCTCCGGATTCGGGTAAGTAATAGGTAATTTACTTTCACATGCTTGCTTTGCATATATAATGCCTTACCCGCCGCTATTTTCTTCATCGCGTCAATCTCCTGGAGGGCCTTTTGGGCTTCGGCCTTGGCACTCTTTGCACTCTTAAGGGCCGTGGCAAGCTCAGACTCTCGTGTCTTCGAGTCAAGCTCCAACACCGCGTGCTTCGTCACGAGAGCCTGGAGCTCTTGCTGCACCACGCCCACCCGAGCGTCTTGCCTTTCTCGCTCGGTGCGCTCCTTAGCCGCTTTGTCTTCCGCCTTGGATAGTGCTTGCTTCAGGGTCACCACCTCGGTCGTGGCCCCTGGCAAATATACGACGATCCTGTCATTTTGCAATCGCGTCTTCTTTTATATATACATATCTACAGACAGGGTATTACTTACCCTTGTTCTCCTCGAGCTGTGTCTTGGCAAGGCCGAGCTCTTTCTTGGACCCATCGAGGTCCTGCTTCAGTGTGGCGACCTCCGCAGTAAGTGCGGCTGAGGCCAGCAGCGAAGCCTGCGTACGCATACAGACATAATTATGTTAGACTCCTGCGGTATTATTTGATCCTCTATTCGGCTTTTATTTTTTGAACACCGAACAGAGCATCAGGGGCTACTGTCTATGCGGTAATATTTTTCCTATATTTCGAACACTTACCTCAAAGCCTGTTAGAAAGCTGGCACAGGCTTCAATCAATCCGCTCTTGGCGGACTGAACCTTCTGGACCACCGTACTCATAATAGTGCGGTGCTCCTCGTCGATGGAAGCACTGTGAAGCGCTCCCAACAGATTGTCCGGTGCCTCTGGATGGATAGAGGTCACCGGCATAGGCGTATTGCCCCTCTTGGAAGGAGGCCGCCTGCCCGAATCTGGAACCGCTGGAGGTTCCGGCGCGGTGTTCGGCTGAGGGCCAAACTTGGACCCCTCGGGGGCCTTGTCCCCTCTGCTCCCGGAGTCCGGAAGGTCGCCTTGAGGCACCTCCGGAACTGTCTCCCCCAGACCCGATGCCTCTTGAGACAATACCTCGGCGTTGTCCGTAGGGCAAGGGGAGGTGGCGGTCAGAAGTGGATCGCTATCCATATCCGACGAGCCCAGGGAGCCGTCCGACGATACGTCGATACGGGCTCGTGGTGGTCTGCATAAGCATAATTCGGCGTTAGGAGAAGCAGTGCGACAAAGAAATGCTATGAGTTACTCTGGTATCCGAATACTTACGATTTCCCCAGGGGCTTGGCCCTGGGCAGCCACTCATCTTCGTCTTCGGCGGCGGTGGTAGAGTAGTCCGGAAGGAGAGTCCTTCCCTTCTTGGACCCTTCGGCCCCTCGGTTGGGGCAGCCTTCCTTTTCTTGTCTCCCCTGACTTGAGGGGGAGTGTCTTCGTCTTCTTCCTCATCTTCGGGGGAGGAGTGCGCCGTGGAGTTATCGGACGATAAGTCTGATAAACCCTGGCGTCGGGAACTCTTTCGGGTTCCCTTGGCCTTCTTGGTCTTCTCCGGCACCTTGTAAGGAGCCGGAGTCAGTATCTCCATCAGGAGAGCGCCCGCAGTGTCTTCGGGCAAAGGGGCCGGACAGTTAATCTGCCCCAACGTCTCCACCCAGTCTTGTCAAAGGCATGGAGATCAGACCCCGCACATGATTAAGCTAGGGGGAATAAATATCCTACGGGATGTATTGAACTCACCAAACGCGCTACGCGCTTTGTGCTTAGCCCGCAGTCCTCGGCGAGCGAAGGAGCGACCTCGGCGCCCTTGAACAGCACCTTCCAGACGTCCTTGTGCGTCGTATCGAAGAGCTCACTCAGAGTCTAGTGCTGGGCCAGGTCGAATTCCCACAAGTTAAAATCCCGTTGTTGACATGGGAGGATCCGGCGGATGAGCATGACCTGGACTATGTTGACAAGCTTGAGCTTCTTGCTTACCATACTCCGAATACATTTCTGGAGTCCATCCAGCTCCACCGATTAACCCCACGACAAGCCCTTCTCTTTCCAGGAAGTGAGCCGTGTAGGGAATCCGGATCGAAACTCGAGGGCCGCCGCCCATTTGGCGTCGCGCGGCTCGGTGATGTGGAACCACGCCGATTGCCACCCCTTTATGGTCTCCACAAAGGAGCCTTCAAGCCATATAACATTGGGAATCTTGCCCACCATGGCTCCGCCGCATTCTGCTTGTTGGCCTCCCACCACCTTCGGCTTGATATTGAAGATCTTTAACCACAGGCTGAAGTTGGGCCGGATGCGGAGGAAAGCCTCACACACGACGATGAAAGCCGAAATGTTGAGGATGAAGTTCGGGGCCAGAACATGAAAGTCCAGCCCGTAGTAGAAAATGAGACCACAGACGAATGGATGGATGGGAAACCCAGTCCGCGGAGGAAGTGGTGGAGGAAAACTACCCTCTCGTGAGGTTCCGGGATAGGGACGATCTGCCCCGCAGCGGGCAGCCGATGCGTGATATTCGCGGCTAAGTATCCGTCTCCGCGCAGCTTCTTGATATGTCCCTCCGTAACGGATGAAGCCATCCATTTGCCTCCTGCTCTGGACATGTTTGGAGAAGGTTGAGGGAAAGGATGTCGGCTTGGGTATTGGAGCTCGAGTGCGCGAAAATGGATGAGCAAAGGAGGAAGGAGGCGTGGATGAAGAGGTGAATCCTTACCCCTTTATAGGGATGGATGAAACTATGCGTCCCCACTAGCCTAGTAAAACTCGCTTATCCCCCAAGCGCCATAATCGATGGCGTGGTTGGGTTACCCATGCCCGTATTGATGAGAATCCCATGATAAGGGGACATGATCTCTGCCACCGCCGCCTCCCGCTCCGACTCGGGACAGAGTCCCGAGCCTCGCCGCCGTGTACCGGTCGGACACGCGCCACCGCGCCCCCTCCCGCAAGAAACCCCCTCTCAGGCCTTGATAAGCCGTCCACCCCGCCGCCTCCTCGCCACCTCGCCCCATCGCAGCCTACGCCTCCACCCGCTTGCCTCGCTCCGCCGCAGCGGGCCGTCACCGGAGCCCCACCTCGCCGGACTCGCCGGAACCCGCCGCCGCTGACCCGCCATTTTTTAAGAACCGGCAAAGACCGCCGAATCGACGCCCTGTTTTTTTTTGGTTTTTTGTTAGATCGATTTTGTCGTTTTTTCTAGTTTCGCTAATTAGCGAACGTTCACTCGAACGTCACTGCTAGCGGACGTATTCGCCTGTTTGTTACTGATAGCAAACGTTCACTCATTAGGGTTTTTATTTTTATTTTATTTTAGGCTAGGGACCTATCTGCGATTATTTTTATCGCATATTAGCCCCTGAATTTCAAACCCTCGCAACTTTTTGCTCGCTTGACCAAATACAATGAAACCAATGCGAAAATGTTCGTCTTGTTCCCCTCTTTCTAGTTAACCAACTTAAACATGGTTTTGACAATATAAAATTTGGTTTCAAGCATATTTTGATTTCGAACTTCTTTTGATCGTAGTTTGACTTTCGTAGCTCAGATTTGATTTTTTCTTTTTGTGAATCGAAGCTGTTCAGTTGAACTTTCAGTTTGGATCTTTTCATTTGAATTTTTCCCTTGCATATTATGCTAGATTTCTTATGTATGTTATTGTTTGTTCACAATAGAGCTTCCGGAGTGCGAAGCGTGCTACTACAAGTCACTAGGGTTTTCAGATCGTCAGCAAGGCAAGTAACACTTTGATCATGTCCCTTATTACCTTGTTTTATGCATTAGTCTCAATCCTCAAACATTGCATGAGTGGTATCTATTTAACATGTGGGTTCTGGGAAGTAGTTGTTGAGATAGTACCTACTGCCCTTTCATTCAAATCCCGGGAGTTACTACGTTACGCTTATTATACTTTGCTATGCTATGCTCGTATACGTGGTTTGGGTTGAGTGATTCATGATAGTTGTGAGTATTATTATGAACTAAGGGTTTACTTAAGGTGGCTACTTTAACACACATCTGGGTGGATTGGTTTGTGGGCACCTGGGGAAATCCAGTGCTATCCAAAGGAGAATCCTGGGGTATCCATGTGATTTTTCATATGGTTCGCCACCTAGGCTCAAAGGGATCATTATGTTATTCATGCTGGAAACTTCCGTGTGCATCCACAAGCCATTATGGGCTCTAGCATAGTTGAGTAAGTTGTGGGAATCCTTTCCATGATGGGCTAGCAGATGTTGGGGATTGTAGGTGTATCGGCCTATCTATCGATTAAGGGGACCTCTTCGGAAAGACTGTGTCTCGGTCATCCGTTTCTCAAACATCATGTAGTGCGAGAAATATAACAGAGGAGATCATTTCTTGTGGGGAAAAGTGCGCAAACCTCTACAGAGTGTATAAACTAATCATGGTTAGCCGTGTCCTCGATTATGGACATCTTCAGTATCTGGTGCTTGAATTACTATGTTAATCTCATTACTTTACTTTTAATCTATTGGATTGATGATTATTTTTAATTGGGATTGAGATGGGTTTACCATTCTCAGTGTTTCCAACAAACTTTGTAGTTAAATAAAATATATTCCTTTGTTGTAGGGAAAAACTAGCTTTATTCAAATGATAACCATAGAGCCTCCACCAGCCATATATGCATATAGTTGTAGCTGTTACTTGTTTATTGCTCTATAGTGTTATCTTGCCAGTATATTCCATGTGCTGACCTACATAGGCTGCAACGTATTATGTTGCAGAGCTTTCATACAAAGATTAAGGTACGCTAGGTCGTTGTCGTGCACTCAGCTATGCCGTTGGAGTTGATGGACTCATTTTACCTTCAAAGCATCCGTTGTTATCTTCATTAGATGGCCTTCAACCATATTATTGTAATAAGTACTCTCTTTGAGACATTCGATGTAATAAGTGTGTGATTGAACTCTGTGATAAATCCTTCAAGTACTGTTTGTGTCAGCATTACCGATCCATGGATGACACTTATACACAGAGATTTGACCGTTTGAGGTCAGATAGCTACAAGATGGTATCGGAGCGCACGCTTACTGTAGGACGCGACCACTAAGATAAGCCATAGGACACTCTACTCTACTCTATAGATGGCAGACCCAAGGAACAAGTTTTCTCAACCGGATGAAGACATCCCTTTTGGACGACACTTGAAGGAAGCCACTAGATACCTGAACATCTGAATACCGAGCTTCACCGGCACCTACACCGCCTCTCCATCTAAACAAGAGCACTGGACAATTCATGTAATGTTCCAGGAAGGACTTTCACACCAGTCACGGAGCCCATAGAGTTTACCTTTGATGCACCAACCTGGAGTCTAGGAAAGAGCATCGCAGCTCACA
This sequence comes from Triticum urartu, assembly GCF_056163025.1. Taxonomy (NCBI): domain Eukaryota; kingdom Viridiplantae; phylum Streptophyta; class Magnoliopsida; order Poales; family Poaceae; genus Triticum; species Triticum urartu. The sequence goes on along the minus strand of NC_141878.1, from coordinate 295,490,462 downwards.
TCGCCATGGGATGCATCGGCGAAGTATACCACAAGGATATTAAGGACACCATCTACTAGATCTGTGGATGTCGAGATGAGTAATGGGAGATGATTGCTACCTCTTGAGCACTTCGTTGGTTTTCCCTTGAAGAGGAAAGGTTGATGCAGAAAAGTAGTGTAAGTATTTCCCTCAGTTTTTTAGAACCAAGGTATCAATCCAGTAGGATACTACACGCAAGTCCCTCGTACCTACACAAACAAATAAGAACCTCGCAACCAACGTGATAAAGGGGTTTTCAATCCCTTCGCGGTCACTTACGAGAGTGAGATCTGATAGAGATAATAATAAGATAAATATTTTTGGTATTTTTATGATATAGATTGAAAGTAAAGGTTGCAAAATAAAATAGATTGGAAACTTATATGATAAAAGATAGACCTATGGTCCATAGGTTTCACTAGTGGCTTCTCTCAAGATAGCATAAGTATTACGGTGGGTGAACAAATTACTGTCGAGCAATTGATAGAAAAGTGCATAATTATGAGAATATCTAGGCATGATCATGTATATAGGCATCACGTCCGTGACAAGTAGACCGAAACGATTCTGCATCTACTACTTTACTCCACACATCGACCGCTATCAAGCATGCATCTAGAGTATAACGTTCATAGGAACAGAGTAGTGCATTAGGCAAGATGACATGATGTAGAGGGATAAACTCAAGCAATATGATATAAACCCCATCTTTTTATCCTCGATGGCAACAATACAATACTTGCCCGGCTGCCCCTGCTGTCACTGGGAAAGGACACTACAAGATTGATCCCAAAGCTAAGCACTTCTCCCATTGCAAGAAAGATCAATCTAGTAGGCCAAACCAAACTAATAATTTGAAGAGACTTGCAAAGATAACCAATCATACATAAAATATTTCAGAGAAGAATCAAATATTTTTCATAGATAAACTTGATGATAAACCCACAATTCATCGGATCTCGACAAACACACCGCAAAAAAGAGTTACATCAAATAGATCTCCAAGAAGATCGAGGAGAACATTGTATTGATATCCAAAGAGAGAGAAGAAGCCATCTAGTTAATAACTATGGACCCGAAGGTCGGAAGTAAACTACTCACAAATCATTGAAGGGGCCATGGGGTTGATGTAGAGGCCCTCCGTGATCGATTCCCACTCCGGCGGAGCTCCGGAAAAGGCGCCAAGATGGGATCTCTTGGGTAAAAAAGGTTGCGACGGTGGATGTTTTCGCGGTATATGAATATAAATAGGAGGAAGAAGTAGGTCGGTGGAGCCACGAGGGGCCCACGAGGGGGGATGGCGCGCATAGGGGGTAGGCGCGCCCCCTGCCTCGTGGGCTCCTCGTTGGTTGCTTGACATCCGCTCCAAGTTCCCTGGATCACGTTTTTTCCAAAAATAACTCTCCCGAAGGTTTCATTTCGTTTGGATTCCGTTTGATATTCCTTTTCTGTGAAACACTGAAATAGGCAAAAAAACAGCAATTTGCACTGGGCCTTGGGTTAGTAGGTTGGTCCCAAAAATAATATAAAAGTGTATAAATAAGCCCATTAACATCCAATACAGATAATATAATAGCATGGAACAATCAAAAATTATAGATACGTTGGAGACGTATCAAGCATCCCCAAGCTTAATTCTTGCTCGTCCTCGAGTAGGTAAATGATAAAAACATAATTTTTGATGTGGAATGCTACCTAGCATAATTCTCAATGTAATTTTCTTTATTGTGGCATGAATATTCAGATCCGAAAGATTCAAGACAAAAGTTTAATATTGACATAAAAATAATAATACTTCAAGCATACTAACTAAGCAATCATGTCTTCTCAAAATAACATGGCAAAAGAAAGTTCATCCCTACAAAATCATATAGTTTGGTCATGCTCCATTTTCTTCATACAAGAATGCTCTCATCTTGCACAACCTAGATGACAAGCCAAGCAATTGTTTCATACTTTAGTAATCTCGAACTTTTTTCAACTTTCACGCAATACATGAGCGTGAGCCATGGTTATAGCACTATGGGTGGAATAGAATAATGATAGGGGGTTATGTGGAGAAGACAAAAAGGGAGGAAGTCTCACATTAATGAGGCTAATCAACGGGCTAGGGAGATGCCCATCAATTGATGCCAATTCAAGGAGTAGGGATTGCCATGCAACAGATGCACTAGAGCTATAAATGTATGAAAGCTCAACAAAAGAAACTGAGTGGGTGGGCATCCGACTTGCTTGCTCATGAAGACCTAGGGCATTTGAGGAAGCCCATGGTTGGAATATACAAGCCAAGTTCTATAATGAAAAATTCCTACTAGTATATGAAAGTGACAAAACAAGAGACTCTCTATCATAAAGATCATGGTGCTACTTTGAAGCACAAGTGTGGAAAAAAAGGATAGTAGCATTGCCCCCTTTTTTGGGACTTTTTTTTATTATTTGGTCTTTCTCTTTTTCTATTTCTGACAATGCTCTATCAATGATGATCATCATACTTCTATCTATTTACAACTCAATGGTTACATCTCGATACTAGGACAAAGTATGACTCCACATGATTGCCTCCGGCGGTATACCAGGAAGGTAAATGAATCAAGAGTGACATGTATGAAAAATTATGCATGGTGTCTTTGCCATAAATATGATGTCAACTACATGATAATGCAAAGCAATATGACAATGATGAAGCGTGTCATAAATGAAACGGTGGAAAGTTGCATGGCAATATATCTTGGAATGACTATGGAAATGCCATAATAGGAAGGTATGGTGGCTGTTTTGAGGAAGATATAAGGAGGTTTACGTGTGATAGAGCGTATCATATCACGGGGTTTGGATGCACCGGCGAAGTTTGCACCAAATCTCAAGGTGAGAAAGGGCAATGCACGGTACCGAAGAGGCTAGCAATGATGGAAGGATTAGAGTGCGTATAATCCATGGACTCAACATTAGTCATAAAGAACTCACATACTTATTGCAAAAATCTACAAGTCATCAAAAACCAAGCACTGCACGCATTCTCCTAGGGGGATAGATTGGTAGGAAAAGATCATCGCTCATCCACGACCGCCACTCATAAGGAAGACAATCTAAGAACACCTCATGTTTCAAATTTGTTACGCAACGGTTACCATACGTGCATGCTACGGGACATGCAAACTTGAACACAAGTATTTCTCAAATTCAAAATTACTCAACTAGCACACTCTAATATCACCACCTTTGTATCTCAAAACAATTATCAAGTATCAAACTTCTCATAGTATTCAATGCACTGTCTATGATAGTTTTTATTATACCCATCTTGGATGCCTATCATATTAGGACTAGTTTCATCAACAAAGCAAATTACCATGCTGTTCTGAAGGACTCTCAAAATAATATAAGTGAATCATGAGAGATCAATAATTTCTATAAAATAAAACCACCACCGTGCTCTAAAAGATATAAGTGAAGCACTAGAGCAAAATTATCTAGCTCAAAAGATATAAGTGAAGCACATAGAGTATTCTAATAAATTTCAATTCATGTGTGTCTCTCCCAAAAGGTGTGTACAGCAAGGATGATTGTGGTAAACTAAAAATCAAAGACTAAAATCATACAAGATGCTCCAAGCAAAACACATATCATGTGGTGAATAAAAATATAGCCTCAAGTAAAGTTACCAATAGAAGAAGACAAAAGAGGGGATGCCTTCCGGGGAATCCCCAAGCTTAGGATTTTGGTTGTCCTTGGATTTTACCTTGGGGTGCCATGGGCATCCCCAAGCTTAGGCTCTTGCCACTCCTTGTTCCATAATCCTTCAAATGTTTACCCAAAACTTGAAAACTTCACAACACAAAACTTAAACAGAAAATCTCATGAGCTCCGTTAGTATAAGAATACAAACCACCACTTTAGGTACTGTAATGAACTCATTCTTTATTTATATTGGTGTTAAACCTACTGTATTCCAACTTCTCTATGGTTCATAACCTCCGATACTAGCCATAGATTCATCAAAATAAGCAAACAACACACGAAAAACAGAATCTGTCAAAAACAGAACAGTCTATAGTAATATGTAGATAAATTGTTGGACGTGAGGAATTTATCTATTAATCATCTTTAAAAAGAATTAAATTAATCACACTCTCCAGTAAAAAATGACAGCAAATCTCACTACAAAAAAAAGACACATCCGTGACATTTTGGGCCAAACAAATTTTTTTCTGTCATACATATGACAGTTCTATGACGATAGTTGTGACAAAACCCGGTATAATCATAGATGTGGTGGGCTCCTACTTCTATGACAAAAAATCATGACAGAAAATGGGCTTTTCGTCCTGGGCGGTCCGGAGATGCAGCTGCATGACATTCTTTGGGCCGTCCATGATGGAAAAAACCGTGGTAGAAGTGAGGGGGAGGAAATTTCGGGGAGTTCCCGGTTACGGTGGGAGGTCGGGGGCCGAGCGATGCGCGTTTCTCTCATACACGTACGCGTGTGTGTGCGAGGCGTTGGCTCTAACTGAACCCGGGCGAGGCGTTGGGCTCTAACTGAACCCGAGCAATTGCACTGCAGGCTACGCGTTACTGAACCCGAGCGATCGATCGATGGCTGTTAACTGAACCCGATCGAGCTATTCCTTCGCTACTGCTGCTAACTGAAGCCGATCGATGCTGCCTTTGGGATGAACAGTGAGCGTTGCGGGCGGTTTTGGATGAACAGTGAGTGGTGTGGAGGGCTAGATGAACAGTAGACGGTGGAGGGGTGGTTGAACATTAGCCGATGGAGTAGCGCGCGGTGGAGGCTGGATGAACAGGAGCCCGTCGAGGCTGGAGGAGGTCGACGATGGAGATGAACAGTATCCTGTGGAGCTCCGTTTTGCGGTACGCCACACCCCTCACGATGAACAAGACCCCCGTTTCGACCGTAGGAGGTCCGTTTCGTCCGTTTTGCGGTATTCCACACCCCTCCCCGATCAACAGGACCCCTGTTTCGACTGTAGGAGGTCCGTTTCTTCCGTTTTGCGGTATGCGACACCCCTCCCAATCAACAGGACCCCCGTTTCGACCATAGGAGGTCCGTTTCCTCCGTTCTGCGGTACGCCAGGCCTCGTTTCCATCGCCTGTTCCGTCCAAGCCCTCCCGATGAACATGACCACGCATTCCGTTCCGACCCAGCCGGTTGGCTCCCATGCGTTCCGTTCCCTCCCGATGAACATGACGCATTCCGTTGCCGAGCCCTCGCCGTACGTATGCGCGAGTAGGCGTTTGAGCCCTGCCCGTATTTTCTTTCTTGCACCTTGGCCACTATACATACGTGTACATGCTACATGTGCGCCTCTACTACGACACGTACTCGCCTCTACTACGACACGTGCACACCTCTACATCGATCAGTCTATATGTACGTACACGTTCGCGACCAGAATGACAACACTACGTACACTTCGACCAGGTGGGTCCCGACTGTCAAGCACTTCCTTGCCTGCGAAGATGTAGCTGGTGGGTCCCAGCAGTCAGGGGGGAAACGTTTTTTCGCAAAATACGGTGGCCCGTCCGGTGGGTCCCTACTGTCAGGTGGAGGAATCATTATTTTCCGCGTAATAAGGAGGCACTTCCTTGCTGCCGCCGTGGACCCAGCTGTCAGCCTCTCCACATACAGTCCACGTCCGATGGAAGTCGTTCCTTGACCACATGGACCAAGCCGCGCCGAGAGCACCAAGGCGGTGGATGATGGCGAGGCCTAGGAAGGGGACGATGTGGAGCCGGTGAACACGCGGTAGTGAATGCCCATGCGGAGAGGAGTATGAGGGTTCACTCGTTTGGCTGCGATGTGAGGCTGTCGTCGCCGCAGGGCCTGGCTAGCGGTGGGAATAGTAGGGGGCGGTGAGGCCTCCGTGGCAGCACAGTCAGCCACAGGAGGCAGGAGCAGGCGGCACGATCAGCGCTGCTTTGGGCGGCTGGAGCAAGAAGACCAAAGGTTGAAGAAGCACTACGGCTGTTGGATGGACATCGTACGGTCACTGGAGCTAGAATCGTTCATATTGACTAAGTTGACAAAGCCCTCCATCCCCGTCAACTTAGTAGGCCCACAAGTCAGCATCCCACCAAGGTGGGTCCTAGCTAGTAGGGGGAGTATTCATTTTTTTGTGCGTAATAAGGAGGCACTTCCGGTGGGTCTGAGCTGACAGTGGGGGGAACGTTTTTTCGCGAAATACTGTGGCCCATCCGATGGGTCCCAGCAGTCAGGGGGAAACTTTTTTTCGCGAAATAAGGACGCCCGTCCGGTGGGTCCCCGCTGTCAGGTGGAGGAATAATTATTTTGCACGTAATAAGGAGGCACTTCCTTGCGACCGTCGTGGACCCAGCTGTCAGCCTCTCCACGTACAGTACTCTTCTGATGGAAGTCGTTCGTTGACCACGTTGACCACGCCACGCCGAGAGCACCAGGGCGGTGGACGACGGCGAGGCCTAGGAAGGGGACAACGCGGAGCCGGGGAAGACGCAGCAGCGGAAGCCCGCGTGGAGAGGAGTACGAGGGTTCACTGGTTCGGCTGCGGTGTGAGGCTGCCGTCGCCGCAGAATAATAGGGGGTGTGGTTGAGTGGAGGGATGGCCTGGCCAGCGGTGGGAGTAGTATGGGGGCGGTGAGGCCTCCACGGCAGCACAGCCGGCCACGGGAGGCAGGAGCAGGCGGCACGACCGCGCTGCTTTGGGTGGCTGGACCAAGAAGACCAGAGGATGAAGAAGCACTACGGCCGTTGGATGGACATCGTACGATCACTAAAGCTAGAATCGTTTATATTGACAAAGTTGACAAAGCCCTTGGTACGCTCCAACTTAGTAGGCCCATAGGTCAGCCTCTGAAATGGTGCGCCCCAGATGTCAGGGGGAGGAATCATTTCTTGGGCGGCCGAAGCTAAGGATATCCGAGATTGAAGAAGAAGTACGACATCCGTTGGATAGACATCCAACGGCCACTGCTGCTAGAACCGTGTGTAGACTATAATAACTTGACAAAGCCTTGCATACGCGTCAACTTATTTTTTTAGGGGACACGTCACTTAGTAGGCCCACAAATGTGTGGCAGAGAACTTATAGCCCATTTGCGTTTTGTAAGAATGTACATCCCATTTTTGAATTCTAATGTAATTTACAACAGCCCATTTATAGTTTGTTAAAAGTACAGCCCATTTTCTAGCTAGGACAACGATTAATAATTTCAACCAACCGTTGAAGACAGAATTCAATAAAATTTCCCACATTTTGATGGGATCCAAAATATTTTTATCCCGAAATTTCTAGTCAGATTAAATATAAATTTGTATTACATAAAAATCCAACGAAACATTGCGCGTGCAACAATGAAAATTTAAGATTTTCAAAATCCATAATTAATATTTTATAAACTAATTTCGTGTTTGGTGCATTTTTTATAGTTACTGCCCAGCTTTTATAATTACATCCCATTTATTATTTTTTAAAGCCCATTTTCCTATTAAGCCTAATGCATCCCTCCTAGGAAAGATTTGCAGCCCAGTGGGGCAAAGAATAACAAGTTGACCTTGCCTAGGTATTCCTCAAAAAGAAGTATAGCTGGGCTAGCCATTTTCATCTTGAAAAATTAGTATCTGGGCTGGATATCTGGCCTGGGCTAGACGGGCCACAGCCCGCCCAGTTAATACCCTGCTCTCCTCTGAACAACAACGAAATCATCGCAAGAAAAACTTTGCAGTCCTCACGCCTCAAAAACACAAATACTGCTCGAGCTGCTTGGTCCCAGCTGTCGGCCACACCTTGTGCAATTTTCTCGTTTATATTGACTACATAGGTTGACAATGGTGTGGGACCGTGATGTCAGGAAACCAGGAGAAAGCAAAAAAAATATAGTTGTACATAATAAGGAGGCACTTTCATACGCACGACTATGGCCCTAGTGGGTCCCTAGTGTCATCCAGTCAAAATAAAGTCATCTCCTGAATCCTCATGTTCGTTGACGATGTTAACATTGCTCGGCGCCACGACGAGCGCAACAACTCGAAGGACAATGGAGAGGGCCTCGCGGGCCCTACGGATGGTCTGATACAGCGTCCGCTGCTCATTCAGGAAGCCAGGATCATCGGACACCTATGAGCACCTTCGAGAAACTGAGATGGCATGAAACGGTAAGGACGCGCTTGGGAGCTCTGGTTTATTTCAAACCTGTATTAACATACCAGTGTAATTTACTCGTCATCGGAAACAACGTGTAAAATACAGGCGTAATGAAACCGAGGGCTCGAGGTCTGTAAGTAAAACCGGCGGGTTACGCGTGTAATTTGAGAGACCCGTGTATATTTTACGAGCACTTCTATATGGACGACAGTACCAAACGATACATGCACGACGTGCGTATCATGCCATCCATGGGAAAGGCTGAAACAGTAGCTAATGGCTGGATTAGCAATCGTCCGAGTGTCGTTCAACGTTTTTATCGTGTGTGAAGTACTTCCGATATTTTACTAGTCGAAATCGACCAATCAAGCGCCTTCGCCCGAGACCATCTGCTTTAATTTACAAGCGTCAGTTTTACAAGCAGTTTTGGTTGGAAAACAACGATCCAATCACGGCCTAATATCATGAGTTGGTCGGAAGATCATATGGTTTCACGTCTACCTACCCGACTTGTCGTATAGGCTGTGAATGAAAAATCAGACGATGAACTTCTTAAGCACGGAAACAACAGAAGAGAATGATTTTCTTAACAAGCAAATCACTGGCATTAGATCGACATGCAAAACAATACGAAGCATTATTCTCAGGAGGCACGGTGAACAGCTCGTGATGCCGCATTCCACAACATTCCAAGCTCAACTTTGCAATCAAACACAAGGCCTGGCATTACATAGACAATATTCAGAACGAACTCTTAACACAGGAATATCTCAGTAGAGTAACTATTTACTTCTAAACTAAATACAGGAATAGGAAAAAAACACTCGACGCTGCTCACAGCAAGGGCGTCCCACTCAAAAATATCAAATGCATGTCTTCTGGCTAACATCAATGAGCAAATTTTGACAAGGTTTTCCAATTCCAATATATTAAACTAACATCTTCTTGCTAACATCAATGATTAAACTTTGACAAGCTTTTCCCATTCAAAATATGTAATGCCTATGATCGTGGAGTCCTGTCGTAGCTTCTTGTACTTGTTTGGGCACTTTTTGCCCAGGGCACTCCACGTGTTGTTAAATTGCCAATGGTCTCTGTAGACTAGTCATGTCACCGGTGTCTAATAATACTCTGTAAAGCTTCTCGGTCATTCCTTCTGTAATGTAGCATAAACAGTGAATGCTTCTTTCTGCAAAGTGGAACGACCAACTGGACCCAGTAATGCAGCAGTTTGCCTTGGACACATTGGCTCCTTTTGTGCAGTTCAACTAAAATCGAAGTCGGAATAAAACCGAGCTTTAATTTTGATATCCCTGTAAGCAACAATAGGTATAAGGGAACCAATTACTGAGAAATAACGGTTGACGACTTGTACTCCCAGAATAAAAGCATCTACTAATCTAGTTTATCTTAATGGGAAACAAAGCAGGAGAGTAGCAATTCTGCATCAGTGTGATTCATTCATATTGACTGAGACATTATCTTAACAATGCCTTGTTTCAACATGTATAAAGAACGACAAAGTAGAAAAGTACCATTCCTAAAAAAATGCAACTGATTCATTTTAACAGAGACATTATCTTAACAATACCTTGGTTAAACATGTAGAAAGAACTAGAAAGCAGGATAGTACCATTCCTAACAAGTGTTGCAGTTTTGAACTATGATTCAGTAGTTAATTAATTCTGAGAGTGGCATTGGTTAATTTTACCAGCGGCATTAGATTAACGAAAAGCATAAACAGTTCCAGGGGAGAGTGGGTGCAACAACAGTAACAAAGCAACAAGCATCATTTCTGGGTTGGTCCCATTTTTGTTCACTACTTAATGGGAAAAGACAGAAATACAATAGCTTCAATTCAACATTTATTTAAAACAGCACGAATACAAGTAGCACAACATCTCAAAGCACACTGCACAATCATGTGGATGAAGGCCTGTACTGACCTTTCATGAGACGGACAAGATAAAATACGAATCTGCCAACACGAATAGGAAATCCAATCTCGTTTTGTGTAGTTGCACTGAAATCAAGCAAAGTGTTTCGCATAGCGATGCAAAATGTTGCAATAGCAACAAGTTGAATAGATATCCCTGTTTAAACAGAGGCAAAAAAGGAATCAATTACTGGCTAATAAAGGAGGATGAAACATGCGGCCACAAAAATGGTAATCCCGCCAATCCCTAACAAGTGTTGTAGTTTTGAAATAAGATTTGGTAGTTAATTCTGAGAGTGGCATCAATTACTGGCTTATAAAGGGGGTGATGCTGAATTTGTTGTAACAAAGTAACAAGCATCATGTCTGGGTTGGTCCCATTTTTGTTCACTACTTAATGGGAAAAGATAGCAATACAATAGCTTCAATTCAACATTTATTTAAAACTGTACCAAAACAAGTAGCACAACATCTCAAAGCACACTGCACATCATGTGGTTGAGACCAAGATTTGAAACAACTCGCGATGAAGACTGGAAACAAATCTCGATCTCCTTTTGTGCAGTTCCACAAAAATTAAGCAAAGTCACCGATGTGACATTCAAGTTGAACTGCACAAAACACTCTTAAAATATAAGTGTTTCGAGTAGCGAAGCAAAATGTCGCAATAGCAACAAGTTGAATCGATACCCCTGTTTTAACAGAGGCAAAAAAGGAAACAATTACTTGCCGATAAAGGAGGATGAAACAAACGGTGACAGAAAGAAGCATCTAACTTATATTGGATGGAAAACAAAGTAGGATAGTAGCATTTCTAAAACGGTTGCATTGATTCATATTAACAGAGACATTCTCTTGAAACAACATTCGTTAAAAATGTAATTTACTTTTAACAATGGTATTGCTTCAATTTTCCGGTGGCATTCTTAGATTAACAACAGCAAAATAGCTATATGGGACATGCCAGCACCATGTGCGTCCACACGTATAAATGGGTGATGCAGAGTATGTAGCCAAGCAGCATATATGCACTGGTCCCATATTTGTTCTCTTTGAACCTTCTTCCTATGTGAGGGCAGCAAATCTAGTCCTTCACAAACTACCCGACCCCCAGTTTGTTTCCCTTTTCAACAAAGAGATCGGTTCCTTACAGATGTGTGTACTAGGTTACCCCCTTTTTCCCTTTTTGACCTACAAAGCGGCTGGATAGCCAGTCTATACTACTTTCAGCCCCTCCTTTCCTCATTGAACAACGTCCTAGATTCTTGCTCCAGCCCACCGAACCCTTCTTTCCTCTTTGAACCAAGACCTAGATTCGACTACAGATCGAAAAAGATCCACATGCATCTAGAGCAACGACGGTTTCAAAGAAACTTATACCTTAGGGTCATCGGGATGTGGCAAGGCGTGTGGCGGGAGGCCGGATCTTCCCACACTATGTACGGCAGCGAGGAAGAAGGGGTCGATGGCCCTCCCGCACAGGCACTGGGTGAAAGAGAACAACGCAGCCGGCAGTGGATTGCCTCCCTCGCCGAAGGCGATAGAGTGAACGCTGCACCTCCTCCCCTTCCCAGTGCGACGGGATACGAACGCCTCCTTCACCAGCTGTGAGGGGGGAGAGAGAGACAAGAGGCCAACGCAATCTTGTTTAGATCTAGTGAAGAGAGGGTGAGAGACTGTGAATATAGAAAACCCTAGCAAATGAACGCTGAGCCTCCAGCGTGTAACATATATGTAGTGCGACGAGCGTGTGGAGAGTGCAAACCCTAGCGAACAAGCGCTGAGGCTCCTGCTTATATATATATACTACTGTAGTATGGAGTGAGCTCAGGTGCCTTCACTGCACCTGCTTTTGGCTGTATGACAGGTGAGCCAGCCACATTTTAGGCCCACCTGTCATAAATCCAAAGGCAGGTGCACTAAGTCAATGAAGCTACGTCCATATAGTACTCTCGTGTATACGACTAATATATAGTGGAGTGGTTTTCTTATTCTCTCCAAAACAATCATTTTAAATTGTGTAAGTACGAAACGGAACTCTTTATTTAATGTATAGTGAAGAAAACTAGTACTACTTCCGATGAACTAACGATCCACTCCCACGCGTCCTGGTCGCACTTCCTCTCCGTGTGGTACACTACCGTCCCTTAACTGAACAACCACACATGCGCCAAATTATCAGAAACGTGTGAGAGTGTGTACAAATAAAGAATTTTAATTTCAATTATCGAAAAGGTTTGAGAGTATTACAAAGTTTGACTTCAGTCAAATCTAATATGCGGAGTAAATAAAAATGGAGGGCTACTATGTCCATCCGGGTTTTTAGTCCACACCATTTTTTAAATCAAAGTTAATAGCTAGACAAATAAAATTATAGGGGAGCTGGAGACAAAGTTGTGAGAAGGCTTAGAAATCAATACAAAACTTATGCTCTTAGTACCAACGTCGATCCTTCTTCGAGGAAACATTTGGTTCATAGCCAATAGTGTGATAAAATTGCACCAACGTGAAAGACGACTGCGTCTCCAACGCAACCAAGGTGAACTGATGAAGGATATCATCTTTGTGCGTAACAAGCAAAGAGCACTGATGGAAGACAACTTGTTTTTCATTGAAAATCGATCAGCTTCACTAGCCAACGCAACCATGAGGCGCAACCATGAGCATTGATAGGTCATCGTGGTGATGCATCATCCATTTGGCATCAAGTTTGGGTGAGGCACCTATGAAGTTCGACAAATCCTCACTGTGGTCTGTTTCTTCTCAGTAATCAAGCTCGAGGAAGGAAGACCCACGTGGCAGAGGATAGTGAGGCGGAACAACAATGGCCATCCAATTTTGTGCAGTTCCACTAAAATTGAGGAAGAGATGCCCGGGTATGGAGACACGCATCGCTGTTGCCACAAATATAAAAAAGGGTTAGCAACGACATCTCAATTGTCAATAAGAATTAATGAAAAGTACACCAACAAACAGAAGCATCATAATTATCTTGATGGGAAGTAAACCAGGATACCCAAGAAAAAAAAGCATTTCTTCATTTAACCAGTGATAGTACTACCACCATATGGACAATGACCGCACAACCACCATGTATTTTTTGTCGAAACAGCATGTATACCTCCACCGAGGCATAAATCAGGACAAATTTTCGAGTGGCATTTCCTCTATAATAGTACTAGTAGGAGATGTTGGACCAGCCAACGAATCCTAGCTACTATGCATGGGGAGCTGGGGAGTAGTCACATAGAAGAAAACCCGCACGCAGCGACCTGGGGAGCTGGACCAGTACAAGAAGTTATACCTCAGGTGGGCGAGATGTCGTTTAGGCGGGCGGGTGTGATCTGCCCACACGACGGCAGCGAACAAGGGCGCAGAGGATCTTCGTCCGCGCCAATGCCGGCTCCGAGAGGACGGTGCGCATCGGCTTCCTCCATCACCGATGGCGACAACGTCAATGCTGCACCTCCTCACCTCCCGCGGCAGATGGGATTCGGCCGGATCTGTGACCACCGGTGAGGAGAGAGATAGAGTGGAGACTGTCATCTTGTTTTGATATGGAGGGGGTGAGAGAGCGAGACGCGAGAAACTCTATCAAACAAGAGGCTATAATAGAGTAAAAAAATCTCTCCATAGCAGTGGTTTTAAATAGAATATGCTTGTTCCCGGAAAAAAGAAACAAAAGCCGGCGGACAATTTTTATGTCACATCTAAGTTGATATCCACTCTGTTTGTGGTCTATTTTTTCCTAGTTTTTTTTGTTTCTTGTTGCTACATTATATACTTGTGGGAGCTTAGATGTGATATCCTTAAATAACATCTAGATGTGAATTAGAAAAACTGATTTTCTAATGTACCAAGAAAGAAAACTCGATCAAAAACACGCCCCCGCTTCTAGGTCGCGAGAGTCGTCGCGCACACACACATAGACATAGATATGCATATCCGTGTTTACGTAAAATTCCATTTCCATCTCCATCTCCAATCATATTTGTCCAACTGGCACATTATTTACGTTGTTAATTATATACGCAGCAATATTAACATACAACATCTCTTGTTTGCGCACCTCCGGACCGCTGCCACGGCCAGTCCTGACCAACCCGAACCCTCTTCATCACCCGCGCGTGCTTCCCGCCCGAAACAATCAGTGCCGCATTCATGCCCGGCCAGAGCGGACACGACCTCTCACTGGCGCCGGGATTGAAGCGGCGCGCCGGCCAAGAGAGCGTCGCCCGCGCCGCTTCCGGGTGCACGCGGCTGCTCCCCGTTCAAAGGTCGCAATAGCCGGCTACAACATGCATGTAAAAAGTGCTTGGGAGTCCATGCTACAGCTAGCTGTCCTCCCCCAACTCGTCATTCTCTTCTAGTAGTGCTAGTACTCCATGGCGCGATCCATCGACAAGCAGGCGGGAAAGTTATCATATACTCGGTTTGCGGTGAGTGGCATGCCGAGCGACCGTGTGGGGTCGAGCCGTGGAGGAGGGTGAGACACGAACACGACAGACGTGATTTAAACGTTGGTTTTGCTCGATGGCGCGATCCAACGAAACGAAACGTTGGTTTCTCTCCGCTACCTTTTTTCTCTAGAAAAATGGAAACTTTCCACTCCATTTACATTCCTATTCCAAGGTTGCCCCATTACAACATTCCATCAAATACAAAGGAAAACTAACATGCATGCTGATGCATCTCAATGCTTCACAGATCATAGCCAATATTTACTTCACAACTAAACAAAAAAGTTGTGAGAGCGTGTACGAAAGAAAAACTACTGATGGGGTCACTAAGACTTAAACCCTAAACCCTAAACATGATTTAATTTCCTGGCCAGGTAGAACCTGTCGAAGGAAAGACGGCTGGCACCCTCGGATCATACGATGCATTTGTGTAGTTCCACCAAAATCGACCTGAGCATCCCTGATGGCAAAGATATTGAAGAAGTGTGATTAGAATAATAGTACTGGCACTAGTTCATGCGACATAAACTCATCACAAGTAGAAGCCGGTAGAAGTAGAGAAAGATCGACATGGAGATGGATCTATGGCAGTGGAGCAAGCCGGCTCCAAAAGGAAGATGGACTACCTGGGACGTCGGGCTGTAGCTAGAAGGGCGGTTGGCACGCGGCATCGGCCGATACCGCGGTGACCCCCGATTGGGACGCACCGACTATGGGTTTTCTCCCTCGCCGATGTCGACCGCGTCTACGCAGAACATTGTTCCCTTCCCCCAGCTGCGGGATCAGGCCCGTCGTTCTATGCTTGTGAAGGGAGAAACCTAAGCAAGCAGGCTTGTAGCTTAGGCTCCTGCTAGTGTATATATAGTGGTTTTCTTTTTCTCTCCATATCAACCATTTTATATTGTGTACGTGTCATTCAAGAGTGAAATGATGGTTGCTTCTTCCGACTAACTTACTGTGTGATTTGACTGCTCCTTAGTGGCCCCTACACGTACTGCCCCTACGTGTATGCAATAGTCACACGTACACATGGACGCAAAAACGCGCGCGACGCCCTAATGCACGCATGTCCGAGCACACGACGGAACACACACGGTCACGCTCAAGTGCTCAACCTATATGTGCATGCACACACATACTCAGTCAGGGTGAGCTAGTGACCGTATAAGCACCGGAATATATATATATATATATATATATATATATATATTGAGCGCAATGAGCGTATTATGAAGTCCACTGACCGTATTTTTACAAATATACAGTGACAGACAGTGTATTTATTTCGTTTGAAATTAAGCCATATTAACCGGAGAGGAGGCAGTATGGACTAGCATTACTTTGCTGTGCCGTCAACTTGCCGAACGAGGAGAAGCTTGTGCGCGGTGGCTCGCAGGACGGGAGAAGCTTGTGCGCGGTGGCTCGCAGGGCAAGGAGAAACTTTTGACTAATGCAAGCTCTCCCTCGCTCAGGCGATGCACGTGCAACAGTTAAGTCGGTGCCAGATTGCCAGAAGCATACACTATACTACTAGTGCTATTATTGTTCGACTTCCCGAATAGGCGAACAGCCAAGCGCAAAGTTTACTAGTACTACTACTATAGTCTATAAAGGTACGTACTATACTAGTACTAGGAACCGGATGGAGGAGTGTCTGCACTCTTATTATAATTTTAAAATGGGATAAAGCAATCTTCAACACATTTGGTTCTGTTCGAGGGTTCTTGCATGTGATAATGGAAGTTGATTGCATGGAACACTTGCCACAATTCTCGCTTAATTCTGGCTCATATCCTATTACAAATAGTAGCGCTCGGTAATATTTCCTCTTTTTTGTTATTCAGCATGTAAACAGGTCAGCTAACCTTGCGGCGCATCTTCCTGCGAATAGTGCTTGCTGCACTTTGAATGTGGTCGAGAGCTGACTTGATGAAACACCTCGCTTCCTACTTCTTTTTTTTGCGGGGGTACCTTGCTTCCTAGTGACCAGTGTTTTGGCTGATTGTCCTAAGAATGCTTATATATGAATAAAGCTCTCTCATTTACCCGCAAAAAAGATTAAGCCATATTAACCGGAAAGGAGGGAGTATGGACTAGCACTACTTTTTGGTGTGTCCCATCAACTTGTAGAACAAGGAGAAGCTTGCAGGATAAGGTGAAGCTCGCTTACGCCTTTTGACTAATGCAACCTACCCTCGGTGGACATGCATCAGTCCATTCGGTGTCAGATTGTTAGAGGCATACACTGTAGTACCCAACATGCGGAGTACCATCATTGTTCGACTTCACGAAGAGGCGAAGAGCCAAGCGCAGTAGTACGAGTAGTACTACTACTAGAACAGCATGGTGGAGCGTCTATAGTCTTATTTTTTTATCTCTGATAAAGTACATGTTTTTCGGGGAAGGGCAGAAAACGGCAGCCCAACATGTAATGAATGATATCGATCAACCAACCATGCTCAAATATATCTTGGCCTCCGTGCGAGCCCGTCTATGTGTTCTCGCTCCTCGTCTCTCTCAAGGAACGGCGGGTTGGCTCTTTGCCGTCAATTGAGATCGGTTTTCTCATACTCCTGTCCCACATGTCAGTGATATGCCAAGAGGAGGTGCGTTGATCGACTCACCATACGCGTACTTGGTTTTGCACCTTCATACTACTCCTCCCTCCGTCACAGTTTACAGGGCGCGCTTCATTATGATGCATTTCTCTCAATGCATTTCCACCACCAGAGAGACTTTAGACGCGTTTGGTTTAATGCTCAATTAATTAGAGCGTGGTAACCGCAATCAAGTCCACAATTTTCTCTCCATGTACTGTACTACTACGGAGTGGAGTAAGTGCATGCATGTGTGTACTCGGGGTGGAAGCATGATACGTCTCCAACGTATCTATAATTTTTGATTGCTCCATGCTATATCATCTATTGTTTTGGACTATATTGGGCATTATTTTCCACTTTTATATTATTTTTGGGACTAACCTATTAACCGGAGGCCCAGCCCAGAATTGCTGTTTTTTTGCCTATTTCAGTGTTTCGAAGAAACGGAATATCAAACGAAGTCCAAACGGAATAAAACCTTCGGGAACGTGATTTTCTCACCGAACGTGATCCAGGAGACTTGGACCCTGTTCCAAGGAACAAAAGAGGCGGTCACGAGGGTTGGGGGCGACCCCCGTAGGCCGCGCCCCCCTGCTTCGTGGGCCCCTCGGTGCTCCTCCGGCGTACTCCTTCCTCCTATATATACCTACGTACCCCCAAACGATCAGAACAGGAGCCAAAAACCTAATTCCACCGCCGCAACTTTCTGTATCCACGAGATCCCATCTTGGGGCCTGTTCCGGAGCTCCGCCGGAAGAGGGCCGTCAGCACGGAGGGCTTCTACATCACCTAGTCCCTCCGATGAAGTGTGAGTAGTTTACCTCAGACCTTCGGGTCCATAGTTAGTAGCTAGATGGCTTCTTCTCTCTCTTTGAATCTCAATACAAAGTTCTCCCCCTCTATTGTGGAGATCTATTCGATGTAATCTTCTTTTTGCGGTGTGTTTGTTGAGACCGATGAATTGTCGGTTTATGATCAAGTCTATCTATGAATAATATTTGAATCTTCTCTGAATTCTTTTATGTATGATTGGTTATCTTTGCAAGTCTCTTCGAATTATCCGTTTGGTTTGGCCAACTAGATTGGTAGTTCTTGCCATGGGAGAAGTGCTTAGCTTTGGGTTCAATCTTGCGGTGTCCTTTCCAAGTGACAGAAGGGGCAGCAAGGCACATATTGCATCATTGCCATCGAGGATAACAAGATGGGATTTATTTCATATTGCATGAATTTATCTCTCTACATCATGTCATCTTGCTTAAGACGTTACTCTGTTTTTAACTTAATACTCTAGATGCATGCTGGATAGCGGTCGATGAGTGGAGTAATAGTAGTAGATGCAGAATCATTTTGGTCTACTTGTCACGGACGTGATGCCTATATACATGATCTTGCCTAGATATTCTCATAACTATGCTCAATTCTGTCAATTGCTCAACAGTAATTTGTTCACCCACCATAGAATACTTATGCTCTTGAGAGAAGCCACTAGTGAAACCTATGGCCCCCGGGTCTATTCTCATCATATCAATCTCCATCACTTTAATCTTGCTTTTCTTTTTACTTTGCTTTTAATTTTTACTTTGCATCTTTATACCAAAAATACCAAAAATATTATATCTATCAGATCTCACTCTCGTAAGTGACCGTGAAGGGATTGACAACCCCTAATCGCGTTGGTTGCGAGTAGCTATCGTTTTGTGCAGGTACGAGGGACTTGAGCATGGCCTCCTACTAGATTGATACCTTGGTTCTCAATAACTGAGGAAAATACTTACGCTACTCTGATGTATCATCCCTTCCTCTTCGGGGAAAACCAACGCAATCTCAAGACGTAGCAAGAAGGATTTCTGGCGCCGTTGCCGGGGAGTCTACGCAAAAATTCAACATACCAAGTACCCATCACAATCCCTATCTCTCGGATTACATTATTTGCCATTTGCCTCTCGTTTTCCTCTCCCCCCAATTCATCCTTGCAGTTTTATTCGCCATCTCTCTCTCTATCCTCCCTCTCTATTTGCCTCTTTTACCCGCTTGCTTTTTGTTTGCTCGTGTGTTAGATTGCTTGTTTGTCGCGATGGCTCAAGATACTACCAAATTATGTGACTTCACCAATACCAATAATAATGATTTCCTTAGCACTCCGATTGCTCCTCTTACCGATGTTGAATCTTGTGAAATCAATGCTACTTTGTTGAATCTTGTTATGAAAGATCAATTCGCCAGCCTTCCTAGCGAAGATGCCGCTACTCATCTGAATAGCTTCGTTGATTTTGTGATATGCAAAAGAAAAAAGATGTCGATAATGATGTCGTTAAATTGAAGCTATTTCCTTTTTCGCTTAGAGGTCGTGCTAAAGCTTGGTTTTCGTCTTTGCCTAAAAATAGTATTGATTCTTGGAACAAGTGCAAAGATGCTTTTATCTCTAAGTATTTTCCTCCCGCTAAGATCATCTCTCTTAGAAACGATATTATGAACTTTAAACAACTTGATCATGAACATGTTGCACAAGCTTGGGAGAGAATGAAATTAATGATACGTAATTGCCCTACTCATGGTTTGAATTTGTGGATGATCATACAAAATTTTTATGCCGGATTGAATTTTGCTTCTAGAAATCTTTTAGATTCGGCCGCGGGAGGCACTTTTATGGAAATCACTTTAGGAGATGCTACTAATCTCCTAGATAATATTATGGTTAATTATTCTCAATGGCATACTGAAAGATCTTCTAATAAAAAAGTGCATGCGATAGAAGAAATCAATGTTTTGAGTGGAAAGATGGATGAACTTATGAAATTATTTTCTACTAAGAGTGTTTATTCTGATCCTAATGATATGCCTTTGTCTACTTTGATTGAGAATAACAATGAATCTATGGATGTGAATTTTGTTGGTAGGAATAATTTTGGTAACAACGCTTATAGAGGGAATTTTAGTCCTAGGCCATATCCTCGTAATCCTTCTAATAATTATGGGAATTCCTACAACAACTCTTATGGAAATTATAATAAGATGCCCTCTGAACTTGAGACTAGTGTTAAAGAGTTTATGAATTCACAAAAGAATTTTAATGCTTTGCTTGAAGAGAAATTGCTTAAAGTTGATGATTTGGCTAGGAACGTTGATAGAATTTCTCTTGAGGTTGAGTCTTTAAAGCTTAGATCTATTCCTCCTAAGCATGATATAAATGAGTCTCTCAAAGCCATGAGAATTTCCATTGATGAGTGCAAGGAAAGAACCGCTAGGATGCGTGCTTCCAAAGATGCCTTTATTAAAGCGTGTTCTTCCAATACCTATGAAAATCAAGATGAAGATCTAAAAGTTATTGATGTGTCTCCTATTAAATCTTTATTTTGCAATATAAATCTTTATGAAACTGAATATGATCTTCCTTTACCTAGAAGGCGTTCTAAAAATTCGGAGTATTTAGACCTTAATGATGAAATTGATGAAAGTGGGATTGAAAGAAATAAAAATCTAGGTGTTGCTAAACCCACTATATTGGATTTCAAGGAATTTAATTATGAAAGTTGCTCTTTAATTGATTGTATTTCCTTGTTGCAATCCGTGCTAAATTCTCCACATGCTTATAGTCAAAATAAAGCCTTCACCGAACATATTGTTGATGCCTTGATGCAATCTTATGAAGAAAAACTTGAGTTGAAAGTTTCTATCCCTAGAAAACTCTATGATGAGTGGGAACCAACTATTAAAATTAAAATTAAAGATTATGAGTTTTATGCTTTGTGTGATTTGGGTGCTAGTGTCCCTACTATTCCCAAAACTTTGTGTGATTTGCTAGATTTCCGTAATTTTGATGATTGCTCTCTAAACTTGCATCTTGCGGATTCCACTATTAAGAAACCTATGATAAGGATTAATGATGTTCTTATTGTTGCAAACAGAAATTATGTGCCCGTAGATTTCATTGTTCTTGATATAGATTGCAATCCTTCTTGCCCTATTATTCTTGGTAGACCTTTCCTTAGAACGGTTGGTGCGATTATTGATATGAAGGAAGGGAATATTAGATTTCAATTTCCATTAAAAAGGGCATGGAACACTTTCCTAGAAAGAAAATAAAATTACCATATGAAACTATCATGAGAGCCACGCATGGATTGCCTTCCAAAGATGGCAATACCTATATCTATCCTCGCTTTTATGCCTAGCTAGGGGCGTTAAACGATAGCGGTTGTTGGGAGGCAACCCAATTTTATTTTTATTCCTTGCTTTTTTCTCCTGCTTAGTAATAAATAAATTATTTAGCCTCTGTTTTGGTTGTGTTTTTGTGTTTAATTAGTGTTTGTGCCAAGTTGAACCATTGGGAAGACTTGGGGAATGTCTTGTTGAACTTGCTGTAAAAAACAGAAACTTTAGCGCTCACGAGAACTGCTGTAATTTTTACTTGAAGAGTGATATTTAGTTAATTCTTTTTTGAAAATTATTAATAGATAAATTACTCACGTCCAGAAATTTATTTTAGAATTTTTGGGGTTCCAGATCTTGCGGTAGCTACAAATTACTACAGAATGTTCTGCTTTTGACAGATTCTGTTTTTCGTGTGTTGTTTGTTTATTTTGATGAATCTATGGTTAGTAAAATAGTTTATAATCCATAGAGAAGTTGGAATACAGTAGGTTTAACACCAATATAAATAAATAATGAGTTCATTACAGTACCTTGAAGTGGTCTTTTGTTTTCTTTTGCTGACGGAGCTCACGAGTTTTCTAGTTTGAGTTTTGTTTTGTGAAGTTTTCAAGTTTTGGGTGAATTCTTTTGATGGATCGTGGAACAAGGAGTGGCAAGAGCCTAAGCTTGGGGATGCACATGGAACCCCCAAGATAATCCAAGGATACCAAAAAGTCAAAGCTTGGGGATGCCCCGGAAGGCATCCCCTCTTTCGTCCACTTCCATCGGTAATTTACTTGGAGCTATATTTTTATTCACCAACATGATATGTGTTTTGCTTGGAGCGTCTTGTATTATTTGTGTCTTTGTGTCTTAGTATGCCACAATCATCCTTGCTGTACACACCTTTTGAGAGAGCCATACATGAATTAAAATTTGATAGAATACTCTATGTGCTTCACTTATATCTTTTGAGCTAAGTAGTTTTGCTCTATGTGCTTCACTTATATCTTTTGAGCTAAGTAGTTTTGCTCTATGTGCTTCACTTATATCTTTTGAGCTATGTAGTTTTACTCCATGTGCTCCACTTATATCTTTTGAGCTATGTAGTTTTGCTCTATGTGCTTCACTTATATCTTTTGAGCTAAGTAGTTTTGCTCGATGTGCTTCACTTATATCTTTTGAGCTAGTTAAATTTGCTCTATGTGCTTCACTTATATCTTTTGAGCGTTATAATTTTGCTCTATGTGCTTCACTTAGATCTTTTAGAGCACGGTGGTGGATTTGTTTTAAAGAAACTATTGATCTCTCATGCTTCACTTAAATTATTTTGAGAGTCTCTTAATAGCATGGTAATTTGCTTAATAGTAATATGCTTGGTATTCAAGATTTGTGAAACTTTCTTTTGAGTGTGTTGAATACTAAGAAAAGATTGAAGCATGATAATTGTTTTGAGATATGGAGGTGATAATATTAAATCCATGCTAGTTGAGTAGTTGTGAATTTAAAGAATACTTGTGTTAAGGTTTGTGATTCCCGTAGCATGCACGTATGGTGAACCGTTATGTGATGAAGTCGGAGCATGATTTGTTTATTGATTGTCTTCCTTATGAGTGGCGGTCGGGGACGAGCAATGGTCTTTTCCTACTAATCTATCCCCCTAGGAGCATGCGCGTAATACTTTGCTTTGATAACTTCTAGATTTTTGAAATAAGTATATGAGTTCTTTATGACTAATGTTGAGTCCATGGATCATACTCACTCTCACCATTCCACCTTTGCTAGCCTTTCTAATACCGCGCACCTTTCGCCGGTATCATACACCTACCATATACCTTCCTCAAAACAGCCACCATACCTACCTATTATGGCATTTCCATAGCCATTCCGAGATATATTGCCATGCAACTTTCCACCATCTAGTTCATCATGACACATTCATCATTGTCATATTGCATATCCCGGTACACCGCCCGAGGCATTCATATAAAGTCATATTTTGTTCTAAGTATTGAGTTGTAAGAAAAATAGAAGTGTGATGATCATCATTATTAGAGCATTGTCCCAGTGAGGAAAGAATGATGGAGACTATGATTCCCCCATAAGTCGGGATGAGACTCCGGACGAAAAATAAAATAAAAAAAGAGGCCAAAGAAGCCCAAATAAAAAGAGGCCATAAAAAAGAGAAAAGGCCCAAATAAAAAAATGATGAGAGAAAAAGAGAGAAGGGACAATGTTACTATCCTTTTACCACACTTGTGCTTCAAAGTAGCACCATGATCTCCATACTAGAGAGTCTCTCATGTTATCACTTTCATATACTAGTGGGAATTTTACATTATAGAACTTGGCTTGTATATTCCAATGATGGGCTTCCTTGTCACATCCTAGCTAGTCATGCATTAGAATGTTGCATCATGTCTACCTTTCGTCAGAAACTTGAATTGGGGAAGACAGAACCCCCAGCACCCCTCTGGAATCAACTAAGGTTTACTAAAAATATTTTCAATGAACCTGAAATGCCCTTCTAAAAAGTTCACTCTCTTTGTCTTGGGTTAGAACCTCTGGCAAAATTGGTGCACAATTTTCTAGGTCAACAGAAGGTCACTGAATTAAATCATATGTAATTTGCATTTGGGCATTTGAATGCTAGTAAATATTTTAAATGCTCAAATAATTCTGAAGATAAGTGTGGGCTGTTGGAAATATTCTAAACAGAGCCTCTGATTATTTTCAGGATTTTTAGAAGTGCCTAGCTATTTTTAATAAAGCCACAAACCTATAGAAAAATAGAAAAACAGAAATTAAAAGAGAGGGAGAGAACTTACCTGGCCGCAGCCCATCAGTCGGCCCACCTGGCGGCCCAGCGCTATGCTGGCCCATGCCAGCCAGCTGCTTCGTCCCCGCCAGGCAGGCAGAGAGCTGACGCCGGCGAGCGCGAGCTCGCCACGGCGCCAGCAGCTTGCCGCTTCGCATGCCTGGACGCTGGATAGGCTCCATGTCGCCGCCCCGACCCCGTGGACACCTCACTCGCCCTCTGCCTCTCTCACTCGCTCTCCCGCACCATGGCCTACGCACCTGCCGCCGCACCGCCGCCATAGTCGCGCCCTCCGTCGTCCCTGCGCCGAGCCACCGTGTCCAGAAGCTCCGCCGCCCTCCCCTCCTTCGAGCAAGCCGAGCCCCAAGTGCTCACTTGCCCGCAGCCTCTGCAACAACCTCGCCCGACTCCGCCATCGCCGGAGATCCTCTTCGTCGTCGCCACCACATCAACTCGTCCTCGACCGCGTCGTCCATTCCTACGTGACCGCCGTGAGCTCAGCTACCTCCCCATCCTCTCCGTTTGCCTTCTCGTGCACCGTAGCAACTGCATGAAGCTTCACCGCACGCGCCACCGCCGAGCTCGTCACCGACGTGTCTCCGGCCAACCACCGACCACACCATCGTGTCCAACACACTTACTGCACCCCCAGGAGGCCGTAGCACCCCTCTGCGTCCCCTGCCGTGCCTCCTAACGACGTTTCCGTGCACACCCGAACTCCGGCCGCCGCCTGGCTCGACGTCGGCGTCATCTCCGGCCACCCCCGCACACACCGCTTGCTCCACTCGGCGCACGAGTTCACCAGCAGCACGTAGATGCCCTCCACCGGCCATTTGGTCGCTGGAGGAGGAATCCCGACGCCCTCCGCCACGTCTGTCCTCGCCGGCGGCTTAACGCTGGCGGGTTTGAACCGTTGACCATGACTGGGTGGGCCTAGGTTGACTCCCCTGAATCTATGACAAGTGGGCCCCCCTCTGCTAATTAACCCAGATTAGTTTTAACTAAATTTAGTTAGTTTAAATAACTGCTGACACGCGGGACCCACTGGTCAGGTTGACCTGGACGTCCCCGTTGACCACTGACGTCACCCTGACGCACTGCTGATGCAATAAATAATTTCTGGATTTATTTTTATATAGAGAATTCAAAAATTGTTGCAAACTTTAAAAAATCATAGAAATTAATTTGTAACTCCAAATGAAAAGATTTATATATGAATTTTGATTAGAAAAATTCAATCTATCCATTGGTAATGGTTTCATGCATGACAAAACAAGTTAACCTTGCTGTTTAAGCAAAATAAGATAATGCACTAATATGGCTATGTTAAATGAACTAACATTTGAATCTTTGATTCAAATGGGTTCATTCCTTTCTGTTTTAGCTTGCATTAGGCAAGACACATTCATTTTTTCCATGTCATAGCATGCATCATATTGTTGCATATTGTCATGTGTTGATTATGTTCGGTGTGTCTTTTGTGGTAGGTTCTGCCTCCGAGGATAACCCCGAATATCCGTCTGAAGGGCAGTACCCTACTACCACTACATCAGGCAAGCAACCCCATTGATCATATCGATACAATCCCATGTTCTCGCCTCTGCTCTCATTTACTTCATTGAGACAACATCATTTCAAACTTTTGTGTGCTATGGTAGTTGAAACCTTATCCTCTGCATGACCTGTCATTGCCACAGTAACTAGATGAAACCCACTAGCATGTGTCGGAGTTGATTGAGCCATGTTTGTGTTTCCTACCTTGCTATGCCTGCTATGCTTAGAGTTGTGTCAAGTGTGGTTCATCTGGTGATGGGCTAGAGTGAAATGATTATGTCGGTAATGTGAGGGATGTGTTGAACATGTTTTGGTAAAGGTATCGATGAGAGGCCATGTAGGAGTACATGGTGGGTTGTTCCATTGAGGCCGTCCCTAAGAACTGAGATCTGTATGTGTGATTTAAGATTCAGTTACTACCATACATTGGGCCCGAAACCAATGGACCCTCTCGGCTTCTTAATCACCCTAGTACTCTGTCCAGGAGTTGCAAATAGTTTCTGGTGTTTGTAGGTTATGTGTTGGTGGCCGTGCGTAGCGCTGACCCTAGGGGTGGGCTATGTTGCAGTAGATACACCGTGGCCGGGTATGTCGAGCGCCCGTTTGGCGTCTCGAGACCCTGTTCACATCGTTCGGGGCCGTATGTGGAAACCTCGGCCGGACTCCCTGCGGATGGAACCTGGATAGGCGATAAACCTGGACTTGAGACTTGAGTGTTTAGGTAGGCCGTGGCCGACACCCTCGTTGGGCTTCCGCTTGAAGATTGCCGAGTACATGTCGTGTAAACGGCGGTAAGTGGTGAAAGCGTGTATGAAGAAGTACACCCCTGCAGGGTTAACATCATCTATTCGAATATCCGCGTCCGCGGTAAAGGACTACTTGGTTGCCTATACAGTTCATAGACAAGTTAATGGATACTACTAAAAGACTCAAGATAAGTGTGAGTACCGAGGATGGCCCTCTCATAGGATGATGAGGGAGGATCCCTGGTGGAGTATTGTGTTGGTGATTAGTGGACTCGTGTGCGAAAACTATTTTACTAGTGGTGTTCCGTAGGATAGCTTAGCCAAGAGTCAAAGATGGCTTGCTGCAATAACTCCACCACCTTCTTGAGAATGAGCATGTATAGTAGGTTCTGATGTAAGACTTGTTGAGTACCTTTGTACTCATGTTTGCTTAATTACTGTTTTCAGACGACAACACCGCCCCCTCCGATGGGTTTTATGTAGATCTCGACGTCGATGAGTGACTTGCCACCCAGGTGGTGATCCTGGCCATGGAGGGCCCTATGTAGATAGACAGGCTTCGAGAAGCCTTCTTTCTTTCTAGTGTCTGTACTCAGACTATTTGCTTCCGCATGTGCTTGTATGCTTGTATGACTTGAGTGTCGGGTCATGTGACCCCTACCTGTATGAACTTGTTATGTATGGCTCTCTGGAGCCTTTAAATAAAGTACTTGAGTTGTAGAGTTTTGTTGTGATGCCATGTTGTATTTGCACATATCGAGCATATTGTGTGTATGATTGAAATGCTTGGTATGTGTGGGATCCGACAATCTAGTTGTTTATCATTGGCAGCCTTTCTTATGGGGAAATGTTGTCTAGTGTTCCTCGAGCCATAGTAGTCCGCTACATCCCGGTTCACCGAAGTCCTGCTAGCCCGGCACTACTTCTCAGGACACTTGACTGGCCGGCATGTGTTTCACTTCGTTCCTATGTCTGTCCCTTCGGGGAAATGTCACGCGGTGACATCCGGAGTCCTGTTAGCCCAGTGCTACAGCCCGGATTCACTCGCTGATGACCGACATGCTCGATGTGATTCTTGTATGCCTGTCTCCATAGGTCTGTGCCGCTTTGGGTTCACGACTAGCCATGTCGGCCCGGGTTCTTTGTCATATGGATGCTAGCGACACTATCATATACGTGAGCCAAAAGGCGCAAACGGTCCCGGGCCATGGTAAGGAGACACCCGTGGGGATACCGTGCATGAGGCCGCAATGTGATATGAGGTGTTACCGGCTAGATCGATGTGACTTGGAATCGGGGTCCTGACATTCCTCAAATTGCCCTAGGTCTTCATGAGCAAGCAAGTTGGATGCACGCCCACTTAGTTTCTTTTTGAGCTTTCATATACTTATAGCTCTAGTGCATCCGTTGCATGGCAATCCCTACTCACTCACATTGATATCTATTGATGGGCATCTCCATAGCCCGTTGATACGCCTAGTTGATGTGAGACTATCTTCTCCTTTTTGTCTTCTCCACAACCACCATTCTATTCCACCTATGGTGCTATATCCATGGCTCACGCTCATGTATTGCGTGAAGATTGAAAAAGTTTTGAAAAAGTTAGAGTATGAAACAATTGCTTGGCTTGTCATCGGGGTTGTACATGATTTAAATACTTTGTGTGGTGAAGATAGAGCATAGCTAGACTATATGATTTTGTAGGGATAACTTTCTTTGGCCATGTTATTTTGAGAAGACATAATTGCTTTGTCAGTATGCTTGAAGTATTATTATTTTTATGTCAATATAAACTTTTGTCTTGAATCTTTCGAATCTGAATATTCATATCACAATTAAGAAGATTTGCATTGAAATTATGCCAAGTAGCACTCCACATCAAAAATTCTCTTTTTATCATTTACCCCCTCGAGGACGAGCAGGAATTAAGCTTGGGGATGCCTGATACGTCTCCAACGTATCTATAATTTTTGAGTGCTCCATGCTATATTATCTACTATTTTGGACTATATTGGGCTTTATTTTCCACTTTTATATTATTTTTGGGACAGACCTATTAACCGGAGACCCAGCCCAGAATTGCTGTTTTTTGCCTATTTCAGTGTTTCAAAGAAACGGAATATCAAATGGAGTCCAAACGGAATAAAACCTTCGGGAACGTGATTTTCTCACCGAACGTGATCCAGCAGACTTGGACCCTGCTCCAAGGAACAAAAGAGGCGGTCACGAGGGTGGGGGCGCCCCCCTAGGGCGCACCCCCTGCCTCGTGGGCTCCTCGGTGCTCCTCCGACGTACTCCTTCCTCCTATATATACCTACGTACCCCCAAACGATCAGAACAGGAGCCAAAAACCTAATTCCACCGCCGCAACTTTCTGTATCCAAGAGATCCCATCTTGGGGCCTCTTACGGAGATCCGCCGGAAGAGGGCCGTCATCACGGAGGGCTTCTACATCATCCTAGTCCCTCCGATGAAGTGTGAGTAGTTTACCTCAGACCTTCGGGTCCATAGTTAGTAGCTAGATGGCTTCTTCTCTCTCTTTGAATCTCAATACAAAGTTCTCCCCCTCTCTTGTGGAGATCTATTCGATGTAATCTTCTTTTTGCGGTGTGTTTGCTGAGACCGATGAGTTGTGGGTTTATGATCAAGTCTATCTATGAATAATATTTGAATCTTCTCTGAATTCTTTTATGTATGATTGCTTATCTTTGCAAGTCTCATCGAATTATCCTTTTGGTTTGGCCAACTAGATTGGTAGTTGTTGCCATGGGAGAAGTGCTTAGCTTTGGGTTCGATCTTGCGGTGTCCTTTCCCAGTGACAGAAGGGGCAGCAAGACACGTATTGCATCGTTGCCATCGAGGATACCATGATGGGGTTTATTTCATATTGCATGAATTTATCTCTCTACATCATGTCATCTTGCTTAAGGCGTTACTCTGTTTTTAACTTAATACTCTAGATGCATGCTGGATAGCGGTCGATGAGTGGAGTAATAGTAGTAGATGCAGAATCGTTTCGGTCTACTTGTCACGGACGTGATGCCTATATACATGATCATGCCTAGATATTCTCATAACTATGCTCAATTATGTCAATTGCTCAACAGTAATTTGTTCACCCACCGTAGAATACTTATGCTCTTGAGAGAAGCCACTAGTGAAACCTATGGCCCCCTGGTCTATTCTCATCATATCAATCTCCATCACTTTAATCTTGCTTTGCTTTTTTACTTTGTTTTTACTTTTTACTTTGCATCTTTATACCAAAAATATCAAAAATATTATATCTATCAGATCTCACTCTCGTAAGTGACCGTGAAGGGATTGACAACCCCTAATCGCGTTGGTTGCGAGTAGCTATCGTTTTGTGTAGGTACGAGGGGCTTGAGCGTGGCCTCCTACTGGATTGATACCTTGGTTCTCAAAAACTAAGGGAAATACTTACACTACTCTACTGCATCATCCCTTCCTCTTCGGGGAAAACCAACGCAAGCTCAAGACGTAGCAAAGCACTTCATGCATGTGTGTACGCATTATTCCCTCTAGTAATAGACGCCGTGCTATAACTACCAATGCTATTTTTCAGGCCGATCACTAGTCACCTTGGTCCCATAGATTTTTTTTCTTTTTTCTGAAGCGCGCTGTATAAACATTGACGGATGGAGTAGTATGAGTGGATTCAAAGAAGAGCGTATTGATGGTTTCTTCTTCAGAGCAACTTACAGTGGGAAAGGTGGGGCTTATGATTTGACTGCTCATTACTCACTATTAATGCGGTGCAACTACCGGGCTGAGTCTCCCATGCGGTTGTGCACTACCCCCTCGGTTCTTAAATATACTCCGGAGTGTTTGTCTTTCTAGAGATTTCAACAAGTGACTACTCAAATATTTGTCTTTTTAGAGATTTCAAATGGACTGGCACATACGGATGTATATAGACATATTTTAGAGTGTAGATTCACTCATTTTGCTCCGTATGTGGTCACTTGTTGAAATCTCTAGAAAGACGAATAGAATATTTAGGAACGGGGGGAGTACACATACGAAGCAAAATGAGTGAATCTACACTCTAAAATATGCCCGTTTGAAATTTGTAAAAAGATAAATATTTAGGAACGAAGGAGTATAATTTTGTGCATGGTACATGGACCCGGATGATGAAGAGGCTTCCAGCAATGCTATCAAGCTTCCATCATTTGTTTACATAATTGACGTACTATACAAATAATTTTCTAGCGACATGAAATTGTATAATGGTGTGAGCTTTCAGCTTTTATTTCGCGTGTCTTGACATCGATGCTCTTTCAGAAACAATAAAAAACTAACTTCCTTACTAGTGCATGTCAATTATTAGCATATCAGAGCTAATAATTACATCACAACTGAAGACAGAGTTGTGAGAAGGTGTTAAATTAAAATTGTTCCATGCTTTCATTGGCAGCAACGTCCCCCCAGCTCTGTCTAAATCAACAAGGCATGTTGGGAAAAAAGTAGCTGTCTGGAGCATGCAACATTCCGATCATTTTGTCCAGTTCGACTAAAATAGAGCTGATCGTCCCTGTTCCAAAGATATTAAGTGTGATTACGATAATAGAGGACTGTTGATGAAACAATAAACACACAAATAGAAGCTGGTCACCTTTGCAGTCTCTCTTAAGACTAACTAGTTGGAGAAGATTAGGCTCGGAGTTGGATGAGGAGGATAGAGAAAAACCAATCTCCCTTTGTGAAGTTGCACTGAAATGTAGAGACGTTGCCCGTGTGACATTTTAGTAAAACTGCACAAAACACTCTTAAGAAAAAGTGATTTGTGCAGTTCACCAAAAGGTCACAATAGCAACGAGGTGAAATGGATAGCCCCGTTTGCAAAAAAGAGGTAGAAAGGAAACAATTACTGGCCAATAACAGTTGTTGACACATGCGACGACAAAAAAGAAGCATATTCCTTATCCTAAGGGAAGATAACAACACGGTTGTGTTTGTCTAAAATGGTGTGAGGACGAGAATGCAATATGGAAAGTACGTCGGACGAGCTATGTTTTGGGCAAAGAACTATGGAAGATCCACATGCAGCGACATGGGAAGACGGGCAGTGGAGCAAGGCCGGAGGGGATACCTGGAGGTCGTCGGGTTGTAACTAGGTGAGCAGCGGCGGGCGGAATCTGTGAGCAGGTGGCATAGGCCGTGCCACGCCGGAGCTTGGTCAGAGAGAACGGCGTGTACCGCAGATTGGGACGTGCTTCCTCGGTGCCATCGAACGGAGAAAGGATGCACTTTCTCCCTTTTCCCCGGCGGATGGGATGCGGCCGGATCAGTGACCAACGGTGAGAGAGAGAGGCCACCGCACTCCCTTTACTCCGGCGGATGGGATGCGACCAGATCAGTGACCAACGGTGAGAGAGAGAGAGGCCACCATAGCCTTGTGTGAGATACTCTGAAGAGCGACAAACCAGGCAGGCATGCTCCATTGTATATAGTGAGCGGACTACCTTTTTCTCCATAAAAATCGTTTTATATTCTGTGTACGTGCCATTTAGCACTATAACTTTATTTAAAAATAACACAGCAACGCGTCAAGTCGAACTTTGTTTCGTGCACGCGTGGTACACGACCTCCCTAGGTAAACAACCACTACAGGCATTCAAATTACCACGTGGGCTGCCATTTCGTAAAGAAATGAGCTCCACCGTGTACCCGCGCGGGTGTGGCTGGGCACGAAGCATCAGTACGTGCACGGTGCACCTATTCTCTTCTTGTATACGTACACCACCTATGTGGGGTTGTGTGAGAGAGATACAAACCTAGAGAGATATAGTGTGTGGGTTCTTGAGAGTTTTTTTTGGGCGGGGGGGGGGGGGGGGGTCAATCAAAAAATGTAACATATGCAATGTGTGTGAAATAGAGTCCTGGATATAACATATATATAGAGGGGGCGATCCACGAGAAGAGAGTGCAGGTATCATAGGCTTGAGGTGTCCATAGAATCGAAGAGAGGGATGATGTGTGTGTGCGCGCGCGCAATCGATAAAGAGTGCCATCGAATTTGTGTGTGCCCACGTCAAAGATATAGAGTGGCTGGCCTACTGGAACGTGAGATGAGACATGTGCAGTTTGTCTCTGTGGCATGGATACCTACCTGCAGCGCTCGACTATCGGTGTGTGGTGGGGGAAGAGGGAGGCCCAATTAACTATAGAGGTACAATGGCTGGTATATGTGTGGAGGAGGAGAGAGGCCTACCTCATGTATTGTGACGCCCGGATAATTAAGCTATAGTGATCCCACGCTAATGGTGCCACGTCACCATGGTTACTGCTTCTAATCTATTGTTAGATCAAAACCGGTCCAAAATTCAAATTCAAAGTTTGGTAAATAATAAAAGTTTTCAAACATTAAAATAAAAATGTTTGAGTTGTACTAAATATTACATAGATAAATACGGTGTAGTAAACACATTTTTATATAAGGCCTAAATAATTTAAAATGATTTAAAACAGAAAAGTAAATAAATAAAAGAAAAGAAAATACAAAAGAGAAACTAAACTAACAAAAAAACAAAGAGAAAGCCCCCCTGGGCCAAGTGGACCAGCTGGCCTCCGCCGCCCGAACGGGCCGGCCCACTCCCCGCACGCCCGCCTGGCCTATAGGCCACACCCCCTAACCCTAACCCCATCCCACGACCCCCACTTCCCCCACTCGTCTCCCCTCTCACTCCCTCGTCCCCCCTCTCGATACCGATCTGGATCGAGATGGGGACGAACCACCGACGCTGCCGCTAGACAATGTCGCCCTCGACGCCCATCGCCACTGGCCACGACTCGCCGCACCACCGTGCCCTGGACCTCCGCTCGCCTCGCCTTCGACTCCCACGCAGCTTGATCGGAGCCGGGGAGTACCTGCGTCGCCGCCACGCCGTCGCCCGGCCTCGTCGCTGCCTCCCCGCCTCCCCGCTCGATGGCTCCACCGAGCCTCGCCGTTGAACCCCTGCAACATGGGGTGAGGACCCCGAACTCCCTTCCCCGCGTTTTCCTTCTGCTCGCTCCGCCGTTAGCTGTTGTTCTTGCTGCTGCTGCATGCTACTGCCCGCCCAACTTACCGCTGCTCCTGCCGATGACCTCGCCTCGCACAGCCGCGCCGGCTCATGCCAGCCACCTTCCGTGCACGCCCTTCCTCTGCTTGCCCGTGCCTGGCCACACCCCGCGCGCGCCCATCCCTGCTCACCGCGTCGGACCCACGTGCCCGCCCGCGTGCTGCGCGCGCCCCGTGCGGCCACGCCGCGGTCGGCGTCTCCCTTGGCCATGCTCCACCACGCCGCCCGTCCACCCTGCTTTGCTCCGCCCACGCGCTCGCCCTGCCGCCGCGCCTGACCCCGCCTGCCGCGCACGCTCGCGCTCGTCGCCAGCCACCGCTCGCTGCTCACCCCCCCCCCCCCCCCCGCCGCCTTGCTCCGCCTGCGCCGCGCTCGTCGCCAGCGTTTGCCACTGGCCTCGCCTCGCCAACACCCCCCCCCCCCCGCTCGGGCGATGACCGAGACCCGGCGCCCGCTAATGCCCGTAACCCACTTTGCCCCCCCCCCACCCCCGGGCCTATGACACATGGGCCCTGCCTAGAGAATGTTTTTTAAAAAAAGATTTAAAAAAGATAAATAAATAAGTAAATTAATTAATTAATTAATTAATTAAGGAATTAATTAAGTTAATTAATCCTACTTAATTAATCTAATTAACCTTTTAGTCTAACTAAGCAATAATTAGTTTAACCTAACCTTAATTAACTTAACAGTGTATGACAAGTGGGTCCCACAGGGCTGACACGTCAGTTTGACCCAGTCAACCTCTGTTGACTGCTGACGTCATGCTTACGTCATGCTGACGTCAGCAAACACTATTCTGGATAATGTTGCATTAAAATAATTAAATAAATCCTAAGAATGATTTAAATCTTTTAAAATTAATAGAAAATAAACCGTAGCTCAGATGAAAATACTTTCTACATGAAAGTTGCTCAGAACGACGAGACGAACCCGGATACGCAACCCGTTCGTCCGCCATACATCCCTAACCTATCGAACTCGCAACTTTCCCCCTCCGGCTCCTCTGCCCGAAAACGCGAAACACCGGGGATATTTTCACGGATGTTTCCCCCCTTCACCGGTATCACCTCGTACCGCGTCAGGTCACCCCTAGCACAATGTAATGCCGCATCTTGCTTTTTGTTACATTGATTGCTTTGTTATTTATTGTGTTCCCCCTCCATTACTTCTTTCCGGTAGACCCCGAGACTGCCGGCAACCCCAGTTCGACTACGGTGTTGACGACCCCTCTCTCTTGCCAGAGCAACCAGGCAAGCCCCCCCCCTTGATCACCAAATATTGCCTATTCTTCTCTATACTGCTTGCATTAGAGTAGTGTAGCATGTTACTGCTTTCAGTTAATCCTATACTGCTACATAGCCTGTCCTTGCTACTACTGTTGTTACCTTTACCTGCTACCCTACTACTTAGTATAGGATGCTAGTGTCCATCAGTGGCCCTACACTTTTGTCCGTCTACCATGCTATACTATTGGGCCGTGATCACTTCGGGAGGTGATCACGGGCATATACTATATACTTTACACTGTTACATTACCTATGGTACTGTTCGGAGTTGGGGGCTGAAGGGGCAGGTGGCTCCATCCCGGTAGAGGTGGGCCTGGGTTCCCGACGGCCCCCGACTATTACTTTGTGGCGGAGCGACAGGGCAGGTTGAGACCACCTAGGAGAGAGGTCGGTGTAACGCCCTCGATGCGGCTATATCTCCCACGTGTCGAAGCATGACTTAGAGGCATAACCGCATTGAAAGCAATGTCGCAAGTGAGGTAATCTTCACACAACCCATGTAATACATAAGGCAAAGAGATGCATAGTTGGCTTACAATCGCCACTTCACACAATACATGAATAAAGCATTACATCATCCAAATACAATCAAGGTCTGACTACGGAACCAAAATAAAAGAAGAACCCCAAATGCGACAAGGTTCTCGATCGACCCCAACTGGGCTCCACTACTGATCAACTGGAAGCGGAACAACATAAAGGACAAGATCTTCATCGAGATCCTCCTTGAGCTTGGTTGCATCATCTGCACGGTCTCAATGACACCTGCAAGGTGGTTTTGGAAGTATCTGTGAGCCACGGGGAGTCAGCAATCTCGCACACTCACGATCAAGACTATTTAAGCTTATGGGTAAGGTAAAGGTATGAGGTGGAACTGCAGCAAGCGACTAGCATATATGGTGGCTAACATACGCAAATGAGAGCGAGAAGAGAAGGCAAAGCACGATCGATAAAAGTATGATCAAGAAGTGATCCTAAAACAACCTACGTCAAGCATAACTCCAACATCGTGTTCACTTCCCGGACTCCGCCGAAAAGAGACCATCACGGTTACACACGCGGTTGATGCATTTTAATTAAGGTCAACTTCAGGTTTTCTACAACTGGACATTAACAAATTCCCATTTGCCCATAACCGCGGGCACGGCTTTCGAAAGTTCAAATCCCTGTAGGGGTGTCCCAACTTAGCCCATCACAAGCTCTCGCGGTCAACGAAGGAATAGACCTCCTCCCGAGACGTTTCGATCAGACTCGGTATCCCGGTTCTACAAGACACTTCGACAAGTTAAAACAAATCCAGCAACACCGCCCGAATGTGCCGACAAATCCCGATAGGAGCTGCACATATCTCGTTCTCAGGGCACACTCAGAGGAGCGCTCCGTACAACTAAAACCAAACCTCGAGTTTCCCCGAGGGGGCGCTGCACAGGACTCTAGTTTGGACCAACACTCAGAGGAGCACTAGCCCGGGGGCGTTAAAATAAGATGACCCTTGAGTCTGCACAACCCAAGGGAAAGAAAAGGCTAGGAGGCAAATGGTAAAACCAATGTTGGGCAAAGATAGAAGTGATTTCGAGGGTATGATCATCTTGCCTGAGATCCCGCAAGGAAGAAGAAGAGTCCATGAAGAAGACAAACGTACGTAGTCGGACGAATCCTCACAAACACGACGTTATCGAAACCAACCCAAAGAAGCAACACCGGAAAGAAGCAAACAACATAGTAAACAACCACCACATAAGCATGACACGATGCACAACCAGTATGATACATGTCCGGTTTAAAGAAGCATGGCATGGAAAAGTGCACAAACAATCCTACAAATTAAGTGGAGCTCAATATGCAACGAGTTGCATATTGACGGAACACCACATCAATTATTTAGTTCTCTCCCGGTTAGGTACTCAACAATATTAAATGTTGTTAAACATGGCAAGAGGTGAAGTATAACAAAACTACACCATTTAAACAATTTAAATGGGGCCGGATATAACAAATAACGAATCCGGTAAATCCCCATATGCCTTAGTAATTTATTGCAACAACCATTTAAACATTTTAATTGTTGTAATCATGATGCGGATGACATGAACAAGTTTATGCAATTTTTATTAAAAGTTGACAAGAGAATTATGAAGCATTTGTCACCATGGTGGAAAGGAAAGGGGTGCAACGGCAATGGTAACGAAAATGGTGCCACGGCAACGTTCCGGTTCTGGTAACTCGATTGAGATACCGATGCAAAGGAGAAGTGTGCGGATGTGTGCAAAACATGGTGGGGCGCTCCCAGATTCCGGGTGTCCCACGAATTGGCGACAAGGAAATGAGTGACAAAGGACAGGGTGCAGACACGAGCATCTTTAACATCGCAAGCATCCATTCACGGACATCGTCTCGAGGTTATACCTTCGAAGCGTGCAAGCGGGACAGTTCAAATTCGTAGCGGAAGTAGGCGTTCTCGCGACGGTAGAGGAAGTAGTGGTACACATCTCGGAGAAGGACTTGACGCATTTGATGTTTCCGAGGGGACGGTAGGGGAACTTGGCGTTAGGGCTACACGGGTCTTCGGTGACGGTCGATGTACATGGCAAATGTAGGGGTACTATGCTTCGGTCGTTGTGGCACTTGGAGATAGTAGTGGTACAAGGGTTGATGTTCATGTCGTCGTAGCCGTTCGGATCTTGGAGCGATGCTAGTCGTTCACTTGACAGCCTTGAAGGATTCGAAGGGGTACTTGGCGGTCTGTCCTGGTACTTGGCGTTGTTCCCTGTTAAGTGGTCGTTGGACTTGGCATCAAAAGCAACGACAATTGGAGGTGCATAATGACAGCGGTGCGTCGTGGTCCGGCACGAGTGCAGGAGGCCGGGGCGGATGACGCAGATGGGCCTCGCTGGGGAGGTCCATGGCAGAGGCGAGCGCTGGTGGTGGATCGACCCTCTACCTGCTTGAAGCAGGAACATGGCGGCACAGCAGTAGCTAGCGAGGCGTGAGGGAGGTCTAGCGCGGCGCCGGAGACGGGGAATGGGTGCAGGAAGATGGACCCGGCCAGTCTTGAAGGAGATCGAGGCGCAGGAGGCAGCTCGAAGCAAAGGAGGCGGCATCCGGCGACCCACGGCCCTGGCGGCTCGATGTAGGGGCGCGGGGGCGCTTGAGGCAGGGCCGGAACCTGCGGGGCTTGGCGCGGTTGGAGGACAGGACCGCGGGGCGGAGGAAGGCGGGCGCCAGCGTCAACTGGTGCTTCGGGAAGTTCGAGGAGGCAGGGGCGCGGTGTGCAGCAAGGATGCAACGGTGCGGCGCTGGAGCATGGCAAAGTAGCGCAGCAGTGGCGAGCTCGGGGCAAGGGCAGCGCCATAGGAGGGGTTCGAGGGAGATCGAGGAGAGGAACGAGGGAAGTGGGGGCGGCCCTGGGGATCGAGAGGGAGATGGGGATCGGGATGCGGGCATCGGGCGCGTGCATCCTCTCCTGGCGGCGCGAGGTTAGCGAGAGGAGGGAGAGATGGGAG
Organism: Triticum urartu; assembly: GCF_056163025.1. Classification (NCBI taxonomy): domain Eukaryota; kingdom Viridiplantae; phylum Streptophyta; class Magnoliopsida; order Poales; family Poaceae; genus Triticum; species Triticum urartu. Next base: position 295,452,178 of record NC_141878.1, on the reverse strand, counting down.
ATGGGGATCAGGCTGAGGTACTAGGGTTAGAGCGCTGAGGTACTAGGGTTAGAGCGGGACTGGGAAGCGGGCCGGCCTGGACTGAGGCCCAAGTGGCCAGCTCGGCTACTCTCTCTCTCTCCCCCACTCCTTTGATTTTTTTTAAAAACAGAGAACTAAAAGAAAGGAAAAAGGACAGAGGAGAAGGTTGAAGAAGAATTTGGTCAAGCGGTAAATTTTCTTGGACTCACAACAATATTTTTGGTCCGAGAACATAAGAAATGGCAAGATCGAATGATAAGAATTCAAACTCATTTGAATTTAATTCAAATGGGTTTGAACTAGAACGAGGTTTTAGCAGTGCCCAAAAATGTTGAGATTTTTGGTAAAGCTCCGGAAAGTGAAGAAAGAATTTAGGGCAAAGTTTGGAGACCAAACTTGAAGCAGAAAAGACATGGAATTATTTTGCAAGTGTGTTTATGGGTGAATCCAAATTATTGGAATATTTAATATAGCTCTCTAAATATCGAGAGAATATGTTATAAAGAGAATCACCATGTGAATTCCCTCGGTTTAAATGGATCAAAGATCCATGCCATTTATTTAGTTGAGATGCAAAAAGACTTATGACATGATGACATGATGCAATGCACATGATGCAACGAACCAAAACGAAACACCCGACAACACCCGGAAACATGGAAGGCATCTGAAGCTCCGGTCTTGGGGCATTACAACACTCCACCACTACGAGAGGATCTCGTCCCGAGATCTAGAATGGCACTAGAGGGAAAACGGAAGAGAAAAGAGAAGAGGTAAAACCAAGTTGCTTCTTTGACAAACGAGTGAAACCAAAGAACCGTGAGAAGTTGTACAAATTGAATGAGAGAATGTAATGGAGATGAATGAAGTTGAAAACACTCCATTAGAAAAGAGGAACAAGGAAGAACAACTTTGGGCAGCACTTCGATTGAAAAGAAAAGGAATTGAATAAGAACTTGGTAAGATGAGAAGATACTTGATGAAATCACAACACACTGCCTCCGGAACTATTGAATGAATGGAACAAGGGGTAAGAAAAAAATCTCAGATAGCACTCCGGCTAAATGGATAGGCATGAAAAGAACATGATATTTGAGCAAACGAGATGATGGGTGAATATAGCAGGAATACAAAGCCTCCGAAACAAAAGAGAGAATGGAATGAGATGGACGGAGGAGAGAACAATATCTTCTATCTCGAATGAGCTTGAAAAAAACATCCTTAGGAGAAGGGTCGAACGGAGTTGTTGGAAAAAAAACATAAAGGATAAACTTGATATGGACTTATAGAAGAAATCACAAAATAATGAGGTGACAACTTTCCACTCACGGAAAAGATTTGATTGGATTGATATGAGCAAGGAGAGCAGAAACTTATTTCACTGGAAGGATGAAAGAAGAACTTGGGTCATTTATGAGCACCATAGGTAGCAACAAACCTTAGGGAACGCTCTAGGTGAAAAATAATCCAAGATAATTCCAATGAAGAGATTGATGGATTTAAAATACCTCATTCCTAACAACATGTGAATCATGAAAACATGAACTCAAATTATCAAGAATGACATAATACCACCTCCAATGATACAGTACACAAAAATGCACTCTGGATTACAATATGAAGAAAGCTTGAGCTCCTCTGAAAAGAAAGTTGATGAACGTTTCGAGAAGGAATATAAATCCTTGATGAACCATCATGTAGAACCTTCATGAAGAACTCCGGTAAACAAAAGATAACGAAAAGAGAGAGAAGTTTAAAACACAAGGTGAAACCTTGTAATGATTTAGATGGATCTCCATGATAATTTGAGCTTGGCACTACGGGAAAGAAAGATGAGCACTTGAAACCAAGAATAAGTATGATGAGCCCCTCCAGAAAACAGGAATTGAATATACTCGATGAAACAAGAATAAGAATTATTCCTATTAAGATTAAGAGAGATATAACACAAACTTGAGAAAGTCCTCAACGATCCACCGGTAGAATTGAAATAACGAATAAATTGATGAGGAAGAGAAATCTTGACCGAACCACCGTAAGAATTAAAATGAACGACGAAAAGATAAAGAAACACCGGGAAGAATTATAAAATGAACAGAGATTGAGAGGATTTAGAAACATGAGAACAAAGAGATCACGAGCTGATTAGATGGTCCTTGATTTAAACACCGGTATGATTTAGAGTATGAGAGCTGAAAGCTGGAATGAATAAATCTGAATTTATGGACTCCGGATAATCCAACTGAGAAGTCTCTTGAATTTCTCCGGATAGGTGAAAAGAATTCTGACAATTGAAAACAAATATAAGAGGATGGCTTGACTGGAATCACGAATCTCTGAGAGAAGGATAAGATATGGAGGTAAACCCTTCTTCAGTCTTCAAAATCCGAGAATGACGACGAGAAACACCACCATGAATTATTTAGACACTCCGGAAGAATCAAAAGCTAAGAGGTTGAGCCAACTATGAAAAGAATTTGAAAGATCTTGGAGAAACACATCTGACTGAAGAAAAATCATTCTTACGTCAAACTTCGAAAAGAAATTTGAGGATAGCTCCGGGAAAATAAGAAGAGTCAGGTAAGATCCTGGGAAAAGACCTGTGGGTTAGGGCCCACTCAAAAGAAACACCGTAGAAATGATTGCTCAAAAGAGAGATTGCACCAGTTGAATTAAATGGCTAGAATGAGAAACCAATCTCAAAAGAGCTTGAACGAAAGCAGAGTGGAAACACGAGTCTTCGAGATATCTTGAACACTCCGGAACAATTGAATAGCGAGAGGTCAATGATTAAGAACTGCACCGGCATGAGAAGGTATTTGAAACGAGGAAAAAGGGATATGAGATCAACACTGAAAGCTTGATTTGAAACCACTGGAGATGAAAAGAATGAAGAATGACAAACTTGAAGCTCCATTAGAATCTTCATGAGAATAACCAGATAAGAACATTGACGGAAAAGGAATGGAGAGGCTTCACAACTATAAAATGATACTTGAATAAGAAATCTGGTTCCTTGAAGAAAAGGGTGGGAGGGAGGGAAAACAAAGGCAACTTGGAGACGGATGAAACAAACACCGTTCAGAAGAAACTGATACTTGATCTTGCGGATGTTGAAATGATCGGCTTCACTCTAAGAGAAAACACACCGGTTGAAAAAGAATTAACATGACAATCTCAATTGTCATGAAGGATTTGCATTCACATAGAAATGTGAGAACACCACTTAGGAAAGGTATGGAATCAACATTTGACATTGAAGCAACTCGAATACCAGAACTCAAAACAAAACAAAGGATTGGCTTGTGGAATAAGCCGGAACAAACATATCATAGAGATTTTGTCCGAAGTTTTCGTGGTGGGGCCTACACGGGCTCGATCGTACAGCACCATCATGTACAAGGCAGTGCACATGACATACGAAGAGTCCCCAAGTTGGCATAGCCAAGGGCTCTTTAAGACACAATGAAACCACTGTAAAACCGACCATGAATAGGCGGACCACTAGACGTTGAACCCCAATTTCATATCATACATCTGTCGGAAAGATATCCTACGAGCTACTTGAATTCCCACTTATAAACTCCCGAACCTTTCCGGTTATGCAATCAGGTGTTGGGGATACAGGGGAAGCATAATATCTCACCCAAAACTAGCAAATCCTACATCCAGCTGTATCCATCCTTCATCACATAACCAAGAAACCTTTGGAAATCATCTACCTCAACCTTCGAAAAGCATCCGTTATACAAGTTATGGCAATACTCCTGAACTCCCGCCCCAGTACTGGGTGGCGTCGAGGTTATCTCACCAACAACTGCATAAAAGAGATTTTCGATGTCGGCGTACTAAACTCAGGTATTCCAGAACTGCAACGATAAAATTGTGATGACAACACCTCGGAGCTCAACTCCCCAGGACACTGCCACAAAACCCCTGACAGGAGGCACCAAGACAATGTTCTCGTCACAAAACCATCGGAACGATTCCAAGATACCCGCGTGATCCTAAATTTTTTTTTAGTGAAATTTGAGAAGAGAAGAGTCAAAACTCTACGTCATGATGCCATACCAGAGCGATGAGGAGACTGGGAAGTATAAAGAATTCCTAAACTCTCCGATATATAATTCCTAAATGACTCAAAACATTTTTCTAGACACAACTCGGCCGCTAAAAACGATCAAGCAATGGGGCTCCTAAGGTCGGGAAGGCTCTGATTACCAACTTGTAACGCCCTCGATGCGACTATATCTCCCACGTGTCGAAGCACGACTTAGAGGCATAACTGCATTGAAAGCAATGTCGCAAGTGAGGTAATCTTCACACAACCCATGTAATACATAAGGGAAAGAGAAGCATAGTTGGCTTACAATTGCCACTTCACACAATACATGATTAAAGCATTACATCATCCAAATACAATCAAGGTCCGACTACGAAACCAAAATAAAAGAAGATCCCCAAATGCGACAAGGTTCCCGATCGACCCCAACTGGGCTCCACTACTGATCAACTGGAAGCGGAACAACATAAAGGACAAGATCTTCATCGAGCTCCTCCTTAAGCTTGGTTGCATCATTCTGCACGGTCTCATCGACACCTGCAAGCTGGTTTTGGAAGTATCTGTGAGCCACGGGGACTCAGCAATCTCGCACCCTCGCGATCAAGACTATTTAAGCTTATGGGTAAGGTAAAGGTATGAGGTGGAACTGCAGCAAGCGACTAGCATATATGGTGGCTAACATACGGAAATGTGAGCGAAAAGAGAAGGCAAAGCACGATCGATAAAAGTATGATCAAGAAGTGATCCTAAAACAACCTACGTCAAGCATAACTCCAACACCGTGTTCACTTCCCGGACTACACCGGAAAGAGACCATCACGGTTACACACGCGGTTGATGCATTTTAATTAAGGTCAACTTCAGGTTTTCTACAACCGGACATTAACAAATTCCCATCTTCCCATAACCGCGGGCACGGCTTTCGAATGTTCAAATCCCTGCAGGGGTGTCCCAACTTAGCCCATCACAAGCTCTCACGGTCAACGAAGGAATAGACCTCCTCCCGAGACGTTCCGATCAGACTCGGTATCCCGGTTCTACAAGACACTTCAACAAGTTAAAACAAATCCAGCAACACCGCCCGAATGTGCCGACAAATCCCAATAGGAGCTGCACATATCTCGTTCTCAGGGCACACTTAGATGGGCGCTCCGTACAACTAAAACCAAACCTTGAGTTTCCCCGAGGGGGCACTGCACAGGACTCTAGTTTGGACCAACACTCAGAGGAGCACTGGCCCAGGGGGCTTAAAATAAGATGACCCTTGAGTCTGCACAACCCAAGGGAAAGAAAAGGCTAGGAGGCAAATGGTAAAACCAATGTTGGGCATTGCTGGAAGAGTTTTATTCAAGGTGAACTGTCAAGGGGTTCCCATTATTACCCAGCCACGTAAGGAACGCAAAATCCGGGAACATAACACCGATATGATGGAAACTAGGGCGGCAAGAGTGGAACAAATCACCAGGCATAAGGACGAGCCTTCCACCCTTTACCAAATATATAGATGCATTAATTAAATAAGAGATATTGTGATATCCCAACAAGTAACATCTTCCAACAAGGAACAACATCTCCATGTTCCAACAAGGAACAAACTTCAATCTTCACCTGCAACTAACAACGCTATAAGAGGAGCTGAGCAAAGCGGTAACATAGCCAAACAATGGTTTGCTAGGACAAGGTGGGTGAGAGGCTTGGTTCAACAATATCGGCGGCATGATAAGCAAGTGGTAGGTATCGCAGCATAGGCATAGCAAAAGAGCGAGCAACTAAGCAAGCAAAGATAGAAGTGATTTCGAGGGAATGATCATCTTGCCTGAGATCCCGCAAGGAAGAAGAAGAGTCCATGAAGAAGACAAATGGACGTAGTCAGACGAACCCTCAAAAACACGACGTTATCGGAACCAACCCGAAGAAGCAACACCGGAAAGAAGCAAACAACATTGTAAACAACCACCACATAAGCATGACACGATGCACAACCAGTATGATGCATGTCCGGTTTAAAGAAGCATGGCATGGCAAAGTGCACAAACAATCCTACAAATTAAGTGGAGCTCAATATGCAACGAGTTGCATATTGACGGAACACCACATCAATTATTTAGTTCTCTCCCGGTTAGGTACTCAACAATATTAAGTGTTTTTAAACATGGCAAGAGGTGAAGTATAACAAAATTACACCATCTAAACAATTTAAATGGGCCCGGATATAACAAATAACGAATCTGGTAAATCCCCATATGCCTTAGTAATTTATTGCAACAACCATTTAAACATTTTAATTGTTGTTATCATGATGCGGATGACATGAACAAGTTTATGCAATTTTTATTAAAAGTTGACAAGAGCATTATGAAGCATTTGTCACCGTGGTGGAAAGGAAAGGGGTGCAACGGCAATGGTAACGAAAACGGTGCCACGGCAACGTTCCGGTTCTGGTAACTCGATTGAGATACCGATGCAAAGGAGAAGTGTGCGGATGCGTGCAAAAGATGGTGGGGTGCGCCCGGATTCCGGGTGTCCCACGAGTTGGCGACAAGGAAATGAGTGACAAAGGACAGGGTGCAGACACGAGCATCTCAAACATCACAAGCATCCATTCACGGACGTCGTCTCGAGGTTATACCTTCGAAGCGTGCAAGCGGGACAGTTCAAGTTCGTAGCGGAAGTAGGCGTTCTCGCGACGGTAGAGGAAGTAGTGGTACACGTCTCGGAGAAGGACTTGACACATTCGATGTTTCCGAGGGGACGGTAGGGGAACTTGGCGTTAGTGCTACACGGGTCTTCGGTGACGGTCGATGTACATGGCAAATGTAGAGGTACTATGCTTCGGTCGTCGTGGTACTTGGCGATAGTAGTGGTACAAGGGTTGTAGCCGGCCTTGGCGGTTCATCGTGTAGTCATAAACGTTTCATAGATGTTCATGTCGTCGTAGCCATTCAGATCTTGGAGCGATGGTAGTCGTTTACTTGACGGCCTTGAAGGATTGGAAGGGGTACTTGGCGGTCTGTCGTGGTACTTGGCGTTGTTCCCTGTTAAGTGGTTGTTGGACTTGGCATCAAAAGCAACAACAATTGTAGGTGCATAATGACAGCGGTGCGTCGTGGTCCGGCACGAGTGCAGGAGGCCGGGGCGGATGACGCAGATGGGCCTCGCTGGGGAGGTCCATGGCAGAGGCGAGCGCTGGTGGTGGATCGACCCTCTGCCTGCTTGAAGCAGGAACATGGCGGCACAGCAGTAGCTAGCGAGGCGTGAGGGAGGTCTAGCGCGGCGCCGGAGACGGGGAACGGGTGCAGGAAGATGGACCCGGCCAGTCTTGAAGGAGATCGAGGCGCAGGAGGCAGCTCGAAGCAAAGGAGGCGGCATCCGGTGACCCACGGCTGCGGGGGCCGGCCTGAGATGGGGATCGGGCTGCGGTACTAGGGTTAGAGCGGGACTGGGAAGCGGGCCGGCCTGGATTGAGGCCCAAGTGGCCAGCTCGGCTACTCTCTCTCTCTCTCTCCCCCACTCCTTTGATTTTCTTAAAAAACAGAGAACTAAAAGAAAGGAAAAAGGACAGAGGAGAAGGTTGAAGAAGAATTTGGACAAGCGGTAAATTTTCTTGGACTCACAACAATATTTTTGGTCCGAGAAAATAAGAAATGGCAAGATCGAATGATAAGAATTCAAACTCATTTGAATTTAATTCAAATGGGTTTGAACTCGAACGAGGTTTTAGGAGTGCCCAAAAATGTTGAGATTTTTGGTAAAGCTCCAGAAAGTGAAGAAAGAATTTAGGGCAAAGTTTGGAGACCAAACTTGAAGCAGAAAAGACACGAAATTATTTTGCATGTGTGTTTATGGGTGAATCCAAATTATTGGAATATTTAATATAGCTCTCTAAATATCGAGAGCATATGTTGTAAAGAGAATCACCATGTGAATTTCCTCGGTTTAAATGGATCAAAGATCCATGCCATTTATTTAGTTGAGATGCAAAAAGACTAATGACATGATGACATGATGCAATGCACATGATGCAACGAACCAAAACGAAACACCCGACAACACCCGGAAACATGGAAGGCATCTGAAGCTCCGGTCTTGGGGCGTTACAGTCGGCCTGGCCCTGGTCGGCGTTCGCGGATATTTAACACGTTTAGCGAGATCTTTTTATTTTGATCTATGCGGGGACAGTTATGGGCACTCGACGTCGTTATATCAGCCGAAGCCTTCGTGTCATCAGCGACTGAGCGGCGCGCGCCGGATTGGAACGTAAGATTGCTCTTGTATTAAGGGGTCTAGTTCTGCTTCCGGCCGCCCTCGCAACGTGCAGGTGTGCAATGGGCGATGGGCCCAGACCCCTGCGCCATAGGACTTAGACTGGCGTGCTGACCTCTCTGTTGTGCCTAGGTAGGGCTGCGACGTGTTGATCTTCCGAGGCCGGGCATGACCCAGGAAAGTGTGTCCGGCCAAATGGGATCGAGCGTGTTGGGTTATGTGGTGCACCCCTGCAGGGAAGTTAATCTATTCGAATAGCCGTGACCTTCGGTAACAGGACGACTTGGAGTTGTACCTTGACCTTATGACAACTAGAACCGGATACTTAATAAAACACACCCTTCCAAGTGCCAGATACAACCCGTGGTCTCTCTCTCACAGGGCGACGAGGGGAGGATCATCGGTTAGGGTTATGCTACACGATGCTACTTGGTGAACTTACCATCTACTCTTTTCTCCTGCTGCAAGATGGAGGTTACCAGAAGCGTAGTCTTTGATAGGACTAGCTATCCCCCTCTTATTCCGGCATTCTGCAGTTCAGTCCACATATGATACCCTTAATCCATTTGATACCAATGCATACATATGTAGTGTAGCTCCTTGCTTGTGAGTACTTTGGATGAGTACTCACGGTTGCTTTTGTCCCCCTTTCCCCTTCCCTATATCTGATTGCTGCGACCAGACGTTGGAGTCTAGGAGCCAGATGCCACCGTTGATGACGACTACTACTACTCGGGAGGTGCCTACTACTACGTGCAGCCCGCTGATGACGACCAAGAGTAGTTTAGGAGGATCCCAGGCAAGAGGCCTGCGCCTCTTTCGATCTGTATCCCAGTTTGTGCTAGCCTTCTTAAGGCAAACTTGTTTAACTTATGTCTGTACTCAGATTTTGTTGCTTCCGCTGACTCGTCTATGATCGAGCTCTTGTATTCGAGCCCTCGAGGCCCCTGGCTTGTAATATGATGCTTGTATGACTTATTTTATTTGTAGAGTTGTGTTGTGATATCTTCTCGTGAGTCCCTGATCTTGATCGTACACGTTTGCGTGCATGATTAATGTACGGTCAAATTGGGGGCGTCACAAGTTGGTATTAGAGCTGACTGCCTGTAGGAATCCCCATTCCGAACTCCTAGGCCGAAGTTGAGTCTAGTCGATGAAAATTGTTTTACTAACTTGGTTGTGTGGCCCCTGGGCCCACGTCGCCATCGGGTGTTATTAGGATCTTTTATTCCTCGTCTAAGCTCTGGGACTCTGAACTCTCGTATTCGGGTTTAATGGATTTATTAAAAATCTAACTTAGGTTCTCGAAAATACTTTCTCCCGAAGAGCCCTTTCAGTCCAGATGATCGCCGGCTGCACCAGAAGATTTCGAAGATACTCTCCGATATTCTGTCGAGACCTTGTGCTTGTTGCTTTTGCAATTCCCTTCCATCGATAAACCTCTATGGATAACCACGTACACGTGTCATTCATATAATCATTCCTCACTGATCTTGTTATTACAAGATGCCCCAAAATTCTCTCTATTGTTCCGAGAGTACTTTGCGCCTACTGCCTTGCATTTCTTTGCCACATGAATACCACTATGGGTAATTTCTAGCACTCACCACATGGATACTATTTGAACTTCCAAAAATCCTGAGTAGCCTATTACTCTTGAAGTTCTTACTTGCTTGCATAATGGTCAATCCCATAAGTCTATAATTTTATTGGCATCCCTTGTCATTATCATTTTAAGTCTGTTGATTCAAAATGTTGTGAATGCTCTCCATCCTCAATCAGATCCAAGAATTCATCCTTCCAGCTCACACATCATTTTAAACATGAGCTGGTTATCGACCAATCAAATTGTCATCGATTGTACCCCTAAGTCTATTCGATCGATCCATTCTTAATGAGAGCATTGGCTTTTGATCCCTTGATTTGGAAATGACAATTCCTTTGCATTTGAGATTTTAAATGGTCAGTTGTTTATATAATCTGATGCCCTTTCATTCCATCTTCCTTTGATAGAGTACCGATACTCGCATCAGCTCCATTGTAGACCATAGAACCCCTTGTTGGATTATTATCCGGCAGTTTCCTTCCTATTCAATAACCTTGTGAGCCTTTCCATGAGTATATGATACCTTTGGTAAATTTTCTCCTCTCTTTTGCTAACCATGCTCTACTTTCGAGCTTGTGATATTTACTCTTGAAACTTGCGGTATATGTTTCTAAGAAGCCCTTATGGGTTGAACATATGCCGTCTCTAAACCGTGTGGGCCCAAAAGATTTCACGGGCCATACTCATCTGGTATTTCACCAGGTAAAACTTTCAACACTAGTGCCATTATCAAAACGAGAAGTGAATGTAAGGTTGTGCTTTGGAGAAGTGGGAGTCGACCTTGAACTTTGTGTTCATGCCCATGGACCCGATGTGGAATCTATCATGAAATCTTCTTGTATTAATAATGGTCCCCTTATTATAAGTTCATCTTGTATCTATGTTGGTCCTTTGCAACTGTGGTTCCGACCATGATTGTTCTTCTTTGATCCCATTACGTGGACAAGTTAAAGCACTTATCTTCTGCAAATCGATATGCTTGTCCAATCTCTATACCGAACTACCTTGAGTGTTGCCCCCTACTATCTCGAGGATATCATGCTATTGTACTACGTCTTATGAATTTCTGTTGAAGTAGTACCTTCCCTATCATAGTCACTCCACGAGTTCTAGGTTGTCGTCAATCGAGAACACCGAATAGTGAATTGAGTCCGCGCTATGGTTCGATAACTCTTAGTAATCTTCTTTAAGTACGAGTTTGTACCCGATCACGCCATTCCTAGCCTGTTTGGCTATATCATTGTCTTGATGATTTTAACTGTGCTACCTGGTCCTTATTCCCGGAGCACCACTTTTGACGATGAGCTAAGCTTACGTCGATTTTCCTCGTCATATCATTTTTCCTTGAACAGCAAGCTTGATTTCGAGTTTGTGACGTACCCGTGGTTCCAATAACCTTTCGCTTCATCATTCCTTTGACTTGATGTCATCACCGATCGATTACACCTTCATGTAATCTCTCGACAATTGTGTCATGATCATCATCAACGTTTTGAGCTCGTCCAAGATATCGGTCGAATACATGGTGAGAAGTACCATCCTTGACTCTCGATGATTTGTGTTATCACCGACAACATTATTGCTTTCCCTCCAACACAAACTTGTTCGTGTTTTGTGTTATACCTGGAGATCCGTGCTATCCAGTAAGTATTCTTCTTTACCTTGGAGTATTACCATGTTTGATGTCAAGAATGTCGTGAGAATTTCACCACCTCATGAGAATTCTTGATACAAGTAATACTTATCACCATTACCATTCCTTCTTGGTCCTCGTGTTGTTCCTAACCAGAATACCGTCAAATGAACTGTGATGTGTAATTCCAAAACTTCTAGCAACCCTATTGCTTTGAAGTTAATGGTCGGCCGTTCATTATTAGACTATTGGTTATTGAATCACCATTCCGATGTTGGTCGTGCAACCCAGCCCATATTTCGGGTGCACCTTTCAACCAATGTATAATTGTGTATGTTTTCCTCGAGCATACATCATTATACCATTTGATCCGACTAATGCTATCTCCTTGTTCACTTAATTATGGAAACCCATCTTTTGGAAGTCTCGATGAATTGTCGCTAAGTTCATCAGCTATCTCCTTATCCCTTCATTGGTTTAATGATGAGCTTTTGTTTCGGAACTCGCTTCCGTAGTAAATTTCCCGAGAATCTTACAATGTCATCTCGTCAATTTGTATTGCACCTTTTCCTCTTAGGCATCCTGAGTCTGAGGTAGTTTGACACCAATCAGATCTGACTCTCGGTCAGATGTGATGGTTGGGACATATTTCCAAGAGTTATAACATTGGTCTTTATACGAACCGGTAAGGTGGTGTCATGCCTAGCACACCTGGCCGGAGGACCTATTGCTATAGCTTCCTTTTTAGTAAGGATAACCATTCTTCCATGAGGATATTGTAAAACTTATTCTACAAGTTGTTCCTAATGGATCCTTCGTGCATCCAACTTCTGAACCTTACTTGTTGACCATGTCAATGCTATCTCGAAGCATGTCTGTGGTACTCTAATCATCAATAAGAACATTTGAAGCACAATGCTATATTTCTTTATCAATTATCCAAACACCGTTGTATGGGTAATGTCATGAAATTTCTGTCCCCTTTCCTAAAGGGTTTTCTACGTTATATCTTGTCATGGCTATCATGCTCTGTTTATCCTTGGGAAGGATATACCCCCTGAAATTTGTGTTTTAAACACATTTTCCTTTCGATTGTTCTGTTAAATATGAAGATCACCTTTCGTTTACATTGTTTTGTTTAACCTTTCTGGTGACCTATATGACCTAAGCAGTAATGTTCTTTTGCTTATGTAAACACCTTGGTGTACAACCGTGTCAGTAAGACCCTGTTGCTTTTGTTGATAGCATTCCAGTAACCACCGATGGACGAGAACTTTTCCTATTGGTCCGGCTCGTTCAACGAGCAGGAAAATGGTTCTCTTCGCCCCTCGCCCTTGGTACCGACGTTGTTGCCGACATAATCGATAGTCTATCCTCTAACATGCCTTGCTTGCATGATCACGCAATGACATCCCCACCCTGCCTACTTTTAACCCACATGGTGGGCCCATAACCCACAGTTCCACAGGATCAAAACATGACTCTCCTGTACACCCCCTGTTCCCAAGGTTATTCCTCACGCGTGACCTCGTAAGAAATTCACGAGCCACCTCCCGAGAGATCATCAATTCTGGTATCAGACACATTACTTATTCCCGTTGATCTCAACCCCTTTCACGCCCTGTTGCAGACATCAAACGATTGCCTGCCCACTCAAAACTTCCCATGATACCTCCCTATTTTGCTCTCGATATATTCTTACATTTCAGCTCGAGAGTTACTTTCTGCCACCTTCCCCGATGTTATCGACCAGATAGTCAACCTTGCGGAGGCTCGTTCTCTCGGAATACTCACCCGTTATTCTTTCGTAAGTACAACGGAGTTCCCAAAGAAAAGATGACGGCTACATCATGACGGCCTGAAGCAGAGGAATGAAGACGTCAATGTAAAGGGATTAACTTCTTCGAGAAGAGCAACGAACACCGAGAAGACCCGTTAGAATTTCATAACCAATTCCCTTCCCCCTTACTCCCGCTCCTAAATCTCGGGACGAGATTTCTTGTAGTGGAGGAGAGTTGTGACGCCCGGATAATTAAGCTATAGTGATCCCATGCTAATGGTGCCACGTCACCACGGTTACTGCTGCTAATCTATTGTTAGATCAAAACCGGTCCAAAATTCAAATTCAAAGTTTGGTAAATAATAAAAGTTTTCAAACATTAAAATAAAAATGTTAAGGTTGTACTAAATATTACATAGATAAATATGGTGTAGTAAACACATTTTTATAATTAAAATGATTTAAAATAGAAAAGTAAATAAATAAAAGAAAATAAAATACAAAAGAGAAACTAAACTAACAAAAAAACAAAGGGAAAGCCCCCCTGGGCCAAGTGGCCCAGCTGGCCTCCCCGTACGCCCGCCTAGCCTATAGGCCACGCCCCGCTAACCCTAACCCCATCCCACGACCCCCACTTCCCCCACTCGTCTCCCCTCTCACTCCCTCGTCCCCCCTTCTCGATCCCGATCTGGATCGAGATGGGGACGAACCACCGACGCCGCCGCTACACCCTGTCGCCCTCGACGCCCATCGCCACTGGCCACGACTCGCCGCACCACCATGCCCTGGACCTCTGCTCGCCTCGCCTTCGACTCCCACGCCACTCGATCGGAGCCGGGGAGTACCTGCGTCGCCGCCATGCCGTCGCCCGGCCTTGTCACTGCTTCCCCGCCTCCCCCTTGACGGCTCCACCGTGCCTCGCCGTTGAACCCCTGCAACGTGGGGTGAGGACCCCGAACTCCCTCCTCCGCGTTTTCCTTCTGCTCGCTCAGCCGTTAGCTGCCGTTCTTGCTCCTGCTGCGTGCTACTACCCGCCCAACTCACCGCTGCTGCTGCCGGCGACCTCACCTCATGCCAGCCTCCTTCCGTGCACGCCCTTCCTCTGCTTGCCCGAGCTTGGCCACACCCCGCGCGCGCCCGTCCCTGCCTACCGCGCCGGATCCCCGTGCTGCGCGCGCCCCGTGCGCCCACGTCGTGGTCGGTGTCTCCCCTGGCCGCGCTCCACCACGCCGCCCGTCCCCCTCGCTTCGCTCCGCCCATGGGCTCGCCCTGCCGCCGCGCCTGACCCCGCCTATTGCGCAGCGCGTGCGCTCGCGCTCGTCGCCAGCCACCGCTCGCTGCTTGCCCCTCCCCCCCCTCCCCGCTGCCTTGCTCCGCCTGTGCCGCGCTCGTCGCCGGCGTTTGCCACTGGCCTCGCCTCGCCCCCCCCCCCCCCCCCCGCTCGGGCGACGACCGAGACCCGGCGCCCGCTAACGCCCATAACCCGCTTCGCCCCCTGGGCCTATGACACATCTGCCCTGCCCAGAGAACGATTTTTTAAAGATTTTAAAAAAGATAAATAAATAATTAATTAATTAAAAATAATTAATTAATTAATTATTAAGGAATTAATTAAGTTAATTAATCCTACTTAATTAATCTAATTAACCTGTTAGTCTAACTAAGCAATAATTAGTTTAACCTAACCTCAATTAACTTAACAGTGTATGACAGGTAGGTCCCACTGGGCCCACACGTCAGTTTGACCTAGTCAACCTCTGTTGACTGCTGACATCATGCTAACGTCGGCAAACACTGTTCTGGATAATGTTGCATTAAAATAATTAAATAAATCCTGAGAATGATTTAAATCTTTTAAAATTAATATAAAATAAACCGTAGCTCAGATGAAAATACTTTCTACATGAAAGTCGCTCAGAACGACGAGACGAACCCGGATACACAGCCCGTTCGTCCGCCACACATCCCTGACCTATCGAACTCGCAACTTTCCCCCTCCGGCTCCTTTGCCCGAAAATGCGAAACACCGGGGATATTTTCCCGGATGTTTCCCCCCTTCACCGGTATCACCTCGTACCGCGTCAGGTCACCCCTAGCACAACGTAATGCCGCATCTTGCTTTTTGTTACATTGATTGCTTTGTTATTTATTGTGTTCCCCCTCCGTTACTTCTTTTCGGCAGACCCCGAGACTATCGGCAACCCCAGTTCGACTACGGTGTTGACGACCCCTCTCTCTTGCCAGAGCAACCAGGAAAGCCCCCCCCCCCCTTGATCACCAGATATCGCCTATTCTTCTCTATACTGCTTGCATTAGAGTAGTGTAGCATGTTACTGCTTTCAGTTAATCCTATACTGCTGCATAGCCTGTCCTTACTACTACTGTTGTTACCTTTACCTGCTACCCTACTGCTTAGTATAGGATGCTAGTGTTCCATCAGTGGCCCTACACTCTTGTCCGTCTGGCATGCTATACTACTGGGACGTGATCACTTCGGGAGGTGATCACGGGCATATACTATATACTTTACACTGTTACATTACCTGTGGTATTGTTCAGAGTTGGGGGCTGAAGAGGCAGGTGGCTCCATCCCGGTAGAGGTGGGCCTGGGTTCCCGGCGGCCCCCGACTGTTACTTTGTGGCGGAGCGACAGAGCAGGTTGAGACCACCTAGGAGAGAGGTGGGCCTGGCCCTGGTCGGCGTTCGCGGATACTTAACATGTTTAACGAGATCTTGGTATTTTGATCTGAGTCTGGCCACTGGCCTATACGCACTAACCATCTACACGGGGACAGTTATGGGCACTCGACGTCGTGGTATCAGCCGAAGCCTTCGTGACGTCAATGACTGAGCGGCGCGCACCGGATTGGAACGTAAGCCTGCTCTTGTATTAAGGGGGCTAGTTCTGCTTCCGCCCGCCCTCGCAACGTGCAGGTGTGCAATGGGTGATGAGACCAGACCCCTGCGCCATAGGACTTAGACCGGCGTGCTAACCTCTCTGTTGTGCCTAGGTAGGGCTGCGACGTGTTGATCTTCCGAGGCCGGGCATGACCCAGGAAAGTGTGTTCGGCCAAATGGGATCGAGCGTGTTGGGTTATGCGGTGCACCCCTACAGGGAAGTTAATGTATTGGAATAGCCGTGAGCTTCGGTAACAGGACGACTTGGAGTTGTACCTTGACCTTATGACAACTAGAACCGGATACTTAATAAAACACACCCTTCCAAGTGTCAGATACAACCGGTGGTCGCTCTCTCACAGGGCGACGAGGGGAGGATCATCGGTTAGGGTTATGCTACACGATGCTACTTGGTGAACTTATCATCTACTCTTTTCTCCTGCTGCAAGATGGAGGTTACCAGAAGCGTAGTCTTCGATAGGACTAGCTATCCCACTCTTATTACGGCATTCTGCAGTTCAGTCCACATATGATACCCTTAATCCATTTGATAGCAATGCATACATATGTAGTGTAGCTTCTTACTTGCGAGTACTTCGGATGAGTACTCACGGTTGCTTTTCTCCCCCTTTCCCCTTTCCTATATCCGATTGCTAGGACCAGACGTTGGAGTCCAGGAGCTATACGCCACCGTTGATGATGACTACTACTACTCGGGAGGTGCCTACTACTATGTGCAGCCCATTGACAATGACCAGAAGTAGTTTAGGAGGATCCCAGGAAGGAGGCCTGCGCCTCTTTAGATATGTATCCCAGTTTGTGCTAGCCTTCTTAAGGCAAACTTGTTTAACCTATGTCTGTACTCAGATTTTGTTGCTTCCGCTGACTCGTCTATGATCGAGCTCTTGTATTCGAGCCCTCGAGGCCCCTGGCTTGTAATATGATGCTTGTATGACTTATTTTATTTGTAGAGTTGTGTTGTGATATCTTCCCGTGAGTCCCTGATCTTGATCGTACACGTTTGCGTGTATGATTAATGTATGGTCAAATCAGGGGCGTCACATGTATTAAGGAGATCAATCTGCCTCATGTATTAAGGGAGATCGATCGGCATACATGCATATGTGCAGGAGAGAAATAAGGTTGGGAGAGAGACAGAGCTAGAGTGTTGGAGGGGGTGGTAGTGCATTTGCTTCTAAAAAATGGTGGGATAGGCTTTCTAGACAAACGGAGGGCACGCCCACAATATCAATAAGAGAGGAGATGGTTGCTTGTTGTCTGTGCACATGCGTGTGAGAGACAGGTCAGGAGGCATGCACGAATGATGAGGGGGAACGATGTGGCTGTGGTAAGTAGACGTAACTACATAGGAAGATCAATCTCCCTTTGTTAGAGAAAGGAGAGACATAACTTGTGAGGTACGTCGATCGATGGGGGGGTAGTTAAAGTCGATCTAGGTATATGTTGGGAGATCGATCGGTATACATGCATGTGTGTGTTAGAAGCAAATGAGGCACGAGGAGAAGGATAGAGAGGGAGGGATGCATGTAGGAGGTGGTACGAGAGGCATACTATATCGAGGGGGGAGGAGTGTGCGAGTACGAGAACGATGAAAAGAGTGGTGGGAGTGAGGCATGGACGGTGACAAGAGAAGAGGGGAAGCTTGTGTTTGTGCTAGGCACACCAGGCTAGAGAGGCATATCGATCGATGTGTGACGTAAAGAAGGAGCTGGGGGGCCTACACAAACCATGGGTGAACGACCTAAGTGAAAAGACGAATTTGCGCGATGGAGCTAGAGAATGTTGAGGGAGGGTGAGAGGGATGCGGGCGTGTGCATGCACAAGAGAAAGTTAGCGCTGGCTACAAAGATAGGAGGGTTGTGTGGGTGTAAAAGACAAATAGAGATCATATATACTTCATTATAAAAAGAGAATTCAGATATTTGAAGAATTTATCATCGTGTTTCAAACCGACGCATGTGTGAATATATATAACGGTGATACACATGGTGTGGTTATGAACATGTTATACTACATTTAATATATTTTATCTCCACTCTTATAAAAAACGGAGTTGTTGATGATGGTGTGCCTGCCATCCGGCATTATAGGTCGTCCGATTTATATCTGGCGGATAGCAAGGAAACTATGATGGTTGAAGTTGGCAACAATCATGATTGTAGATTCTTATTGAAATAGAGAAACGAATTCAAATTTAGTTCGAATTACAGCGGTAGTATAGACATTTGGAATGCACTAAAATGTTGGTATGAGTAGGTTACATGCATTATACAACAAGCGAAAAAATTTAATCGGACATAACATGGATACATACTCCCTCCTTCCATCTATATAGGGCGTAATGAGATTTTTAAGACCGCCTTTGACTATTGACAAGATTAATAGTACATGACATGCACAATGTGAAAATTATATCATTGAAAGAACCTTTCATAGACGAATTTAACGATGTGCTTTGTGTAAGTTGCATGTCATATATCATTGCTCTAATGTTTGGTCAAAGTTAGCATAGAAAAATGCATTAGGCCCTATATAGATGGAAGGAGGGAGTAACTTTGAATAGCATTTGTATAGTAAAACGGGGCAAGACTCTCTCTTTGTGTGGTGTGAATAGTTTTATTTTTTCGTTTTCTTTTTGGTTGAGGGAAGTGCGAATTGATTTGGTACGTACAAGTACAATATTTCTACATGTTAGGATTGTCCCTAAAATTCAACCCGCGTCTTATTATATCACAAAATTCAGATATCGTGCTCCCAAAACTGGCACATTCACAACCCGCGCCTTACTATCCCGAAATTACAACGCACACGAAAACTCCCTCCAGCTGCCAAATCCTGACACGCGAAATCCCCCTTCTAACCCTGAGCCGAAAGGGCCGCTAGTTCAAATCGGTGGGGGGTACTTTTGTAACACACCCTACATTTTGGACAAGCGCGTCCCTAAGTCATGCTTCACCCCCTCCCATCGCCCCCTTTTCGCCATTCGAAATCCCAAGCCGCCATAACCTCTCCGTTCCAGCCACGAAACCCCACCCTCCTCCGTCCGCCATGTCACCGCTGCCTAGCCGGAGCCTCTTCCCAGACGACGTCGTCCACCGCAACAGCTCGATGTCCCTCATCCAGCTCCCCGGATGAGGATCCGTCATCCATCTCGTCGTCCCGCCGGTTCAGCCGTCCCGTCCTCCACCTCCAAGGAGCTGCTCCGACGATCCCCTCGTCTATCACGTCTGCTCCAACCCAAAGTGCCGCCTTAACCTGCTCCACCGGAACCGCAGCATCCTCACCAACTCCTTGGACGAAGCCGAGGCCTACTCGGCGCCACCAAAGAGGTTGTACACTCATCGCATCGCACATTCTCCATAACTCGACCTCCCGGTGTCAACGGTGCTCCATCCCGTACCCCCATGGAGTGGCTACCTTGAAGCCGGCGCCGTGGGTGCCATCTCCACGGCGGCTCTCCCCTAGTGCGAGGCCCCTTCGGCGACGGCGTCCATACTAGCCAGATCTGCTGCTGCTCCGGCTCTCGCTCGCTCGCCCAGCTGCTGCTCTGCTCTGATTAAGCCACACTTCAGTCAACTGAATCAACTTTTGGGTCAGTCGATTTTCAGGGGTTGGGGGGGGGGGCTCGCTAGAGTTAAGGAAGAACCACCCGCAGCAGGGACGGGGGCTTGCTAGAGAGGTACCCCACTATCTATCTTAGGGTTCAGGGTGGGGCCCGGGGGCCTAGAGGGCTGGCCGAGGCGGCAGTGGCGAGTTGTTTCGGGGCGGCGAGGCGGCGCTGGGACCGGCGGTTCGGCCGGGTGGTGGCTGGCGGCTCATGGGGGTGCAGGTTGAAGATGAACTGCAGGCCCTCCCTAAACTACATGTCAAGTGCCTCTCTGCTACCATTGTGTTCAGTTTCGTCAGTAGCATTCAGATTCCATAGTAAATTTCAGTTTCGACAGTTAAGTTCAGAGTCAACAGTTTTTACCTCATCTGTTGTAGTTAGGTGGTTTTTGGTGATGTTAATTTTACATCCATTTTACATCATCTATTGGAGATGCTATTAGAATCCCACTTGAGATTGACGATGTCTGTCTTGTGCTGCTTCAGCCTTGACGTCTTACGGCTCACCGGAGTTGCTCCAACGACAGAACGATCCATCACAACAGAGCAGTGCCCTAGACGCCGTCTACAGATTCCTCAGATCTTCCTCCACACCTCCGACAGCCACCTCTGCCTCAACTGCTGCAGCGAGCAACCCAATGATGCTGAGGTCGACATGGCTACGGCAAAGAGGTTGTACACTTGTTGCATCACTTATTACTATACATTCACGTCGGTCCATTAGGGCTATTTTGGTTCAACGTAAAAATGTCGATCCACTGGTTGTTACCATCACTCTAAATTTCTGCATGCTCTCCTTACATAATGTCACCATATTTTTTTCGTATGCATGTCAGATATTGTACACAGTCATGCTGAACATGTAGAGAAAAAGAGAAAAGTTTTGCGCGGCAATACAATGCCATGCAGACATCGCTCCATGGTGGGTTCAATGGCAAACCCTCCCCACCCCTCTCCAGATTGTAATCCAGAGGAAGATATCTGTTCTGAGGTGGATTCAGACGCCGCTGACCACTCCTATTTACCCCCCAAGGTGTTTGCTCTACCTTGGCATGATGATGTTAGTCATATCATGCATATGTTGCCTTGCAGTGCCTACTTTTGACATCATATATGTCATCTGCTTAGTTCAGACATGTTCTGTAATGCCACCTCTTTAGTTTCTATATCATATATGGGAATTATGCAGTCTCATGTCTTTTAACCAGCCATAATATATGTGAAATGTGCAATGCCATCCTGTTTAACCAGGCATCATATATTTGAATGATATCTTGCCCATCCTTTTCTTCATTACATTTCCATTTGTCGACAATGTTTGTACATTAAACTAGTCTTCCTGTGAATCAGCCATTTGGGTGGGAGATGGAAAAATCTGGAGTGAAAACACGGCCTTCAGAGCAGACAGTGCTACCTATCGAAGCAGATCTCATGTTGGGTCCCGATAGCTCCTCAGAGATGGATTCAGAGACAGATGGCCCGTCCTATTCCCCCACTGAGGTGTATGCTCTAAGTTGGCACGGTAATACTGGTCATATCATGCATACGGTGTCTTGCATTGCATAGTTTAGACATCATATACATAATATTCAACACCATGTTCTTAGTTTAGACATCATATCAAATGCCCTCTGTTTAGCATATAAATCACATATGTGAATTAAATGATGCGATCCTGATTACTTAGATAACATGTAGGTGAATTATGTCATGCGATCTTGTTTAGTTATTCATCGTATCTTTGAATTATGTTATGCTATGCTATCTAGTTTTGATAGACATCATATATGTGAAATTATGTCATGCTATCCGTTTTAGTTAAACAATATACATGTCAACTATTTCATGCCCTCTTTTTTCCACACTATCTATTACATCTGTCTCTCATACAATGTCTATACATTCAACTATGTTTCCTGTTTATCAGTCATTTGAATTGGAGCGGGTGATGCCAGTATCTAGAAGACTAAAAACACGGTCTTCAAATAAAACAGTGCTACCTCTTGGTGGAGATAGCACCCCGGTTGTACATGCACAAGAACCAGCCCTACCACACATAACCCAAAATCTCGCAAATTGTACCCCTACTGCGATGGACAGAGAACCAGCTTCACCCAATCTAACCCCAACCCCAGCCGATAGTAACCCAGTTCCTATTGACACATAACCATCTCCACCATAGAGCTTGCAAACAAGAGCAGTCAGTAAGGCAGCTCCAGTGCCCAAAGGGCCAGTACTATCACGGCGAACCCCAACTCCACCAGTTAGTACGCCTATTCCCGTGGAGGAAGCACAACCAGCTAGTCGTAGTTTAGCATCTATCACAGTTGATGTTTTTAAATCGTATGTGTGTATCTTCCCATCTTGGAAATATTATACTGAAGATGAAGGAAAATGCCAGTTGCAGGTGTTTGTCCACGAGTTATGTGTAAGTAATGTTATTCATGGCAATTACTTTGATTCGTCCCATACATCCTACCTCCATGATGGTTATAATACAACAAATTTTCCCATTTTTCTCTATAGAGAAGGACTGATTTGGAAACTCAGGATGAGGTAACCTGTGCTAATACCTCTGCTATCTTCAAGAATGCTTGGTGGCAGTATCGGAATTACCTGAAGAAAACGTACTTCACCGGCAAAGAAACTCATCAAATTCCCTTACGTTCTCCTGAGACACATTTACTGGACGATGACTGGGAACGCCTTGTTTTGTACTGGTCCCGAACCAAGAATGTGGTAAGGTCTATGAGCTCATTTTCTATTTTAAGTATTATATTCTTGCGTCTTACTATACTCTGTTCATGTAGAACAAGTGCCTAAACCTGAAGAACAATTGTTCTAATTTAAGATTCCATTGCTATCATAGTTCAAGAAAGCGCTAGGCGTTAATTGTGCGTTTTGCCACCGCCTTGCGCTTTACTAACCAAAGCGCATGCTTATGCGCAGTTATGCACAGATTATGCGTAGTTATGCGCAATGCGTTTTGCCAACGCCTAGAGCCTAGGCGCGCTTAAGCGCTCGCTTAGGCGCGCCTTTTTTTAACTATGATTGCTTTGCTCTTGTATCACTGTATTTACTCATACAAACTTATTTTTAAATTGAAGGATCCAATTGAAACTCCAATGGCACAGCAGGTATGTTCACGCATGTTTCTTTAACAGGTTTGCTCTTATCAATAGCTCTGTTGATTTCAATTTCAATTGTGTATACAGTTGACTTTCATATCACAATGAAGCCAATAGTGTTGTTGTATATGTAGATCCGTGGTACCCATCTCAAATCTTGTTGTGCCGTGTAGTATCCCACGCTTTGTATTCTTTCACTGTTGCTTTGTCTTGAACTGATATGATTTGAACCGTGTCTCTATTTTGATTTGGCAAGACAATGCAGTGACCATCGGAGATAGATATATGTTTGTTTGATGCTTTTATTATGTACTAGTACATGGCAATAGAAGACTTGGTTGTTTAATCATGTCCACCTTACTAATGAACTGGTTCACCGAAATGAGTTTCATATACTAGTACATGCTAAACTTGTTATGTGTCTGCTTGTTTCTTCTTTTAGAATGCTGACAGAATATTAGGGAAGAGTGCCTTATTAAGCAATGGTAAAGTAAGTAATGCAGATAAGATTTAGGATAGTGACACATCCTTGTTGGTCTCCAACAAAGCTGATAAAACAGCTAAGGAAGACTATCTTGAAGACAGCGAGACAACCCCAAAGTCCTGACTTGGTTTAGTGTTCAAGTTACTGGCCACTACCGCTTGCACAAGCTATTCAAACTCACTGTCTGAATCAGTTCGGTTTCTTGAGTCTCAACTAATAGCTGAAAGACATCGATCAGCTGTGCTGCAACAAGAAGCAGAAGGACTGCGGAAGTCCCTGGAGCATTCAGATGCATACTTTCTAGTGCAACAGCAAGCGTTGGAGGATTTAAGCGCCAAACAAGACAAAGCTAATCAGCTTGCTAAGCTTACTGCAAGCATGGTGGATACCGAGGATAACGTTTCTTGAGCTCTTCTGAACTTGTTTCAGTTATGCTCTTGTTTTGCTGCCATGTTTATTTGCACTGGTGGCCAATTTTGATGGCCAGTGTATGTAATGTGCTGCTTTGTTCCCTATATTTGCACTGCTGGCGAACTTTGATGCCCAGTGGATGTAATATGTGTAATAGCGGTAATAGGCTAGCGTTAATGGCTTGCTTATTTATTTCCTTATTGTCTTGTTTAGTTGTTTGCTTGTAGTCACTTCAGTTCTTTTTCTGTTTTTTTCTAGTGGCACAATAGCCTATTTTTGGTAACTAGGCCAAAATAATCATGGCAACACACGGACTGTTATAACCATGGGCCTCCTGCAGGCCTATGATCCATGGGCCTTCGTTCGGCCGTAGGATCCATCGGCCTTCTATACGGGCCTTAGGGTCCATGGGCCTTCTACGAGCCATAGGGTCCATGGGCCTTCTATGGGTCGTACGATCCATGGGCCTTCTACGGGTCGTACTATCCATGGGCCTCATACGGGCCGTAGGATCCATGGGTCTTCTACAGGGCGTATCATCATTTCACCAATCATGGGCCATACTATTTGTGGACCATAACAGGCCGTTAATAGGCCGTATTTGATAACTCTATGAAAACAGCTCAACGGGTTTTTTTGACATGAAAATGGCCCCACGTATTAACGGTCCACAAACGAGCCGACTGTAACGATGGGCTGAATTTGGCCCACAAGCAGAAAATGACAGTAACGGGCCGTACGTAATTGAATGCTGCAAATGAGCCCAAGAATCAATGGGCCCTGAGAAGGCCGAAAGATAACTTGGGCTGGAAATGGCCCAATGGAATAACGGGTCATTAATGGGTATAAAGTGATACACTGTTCATTACGGGCCAGTTTCACCACGGGCCGTTAATGGGCCAAGAGTTACAAAGGTCCTCCTATGGGCCGAAAAAAGTCATGGGCCACACATGGGCCAGAAGTTAAAACGGATTGAATCATATTGGACGGCCCAGATGACGATACTAGGCCTAATTCGGATAGGGCGTAACAGGCCCTGGGTTAGCGAGCTGTAAATGGGCTACATGCGAACAGGCCATTAACAGGCTTTCCGTGGGCCGGCCCGCCACCTTTTGACCAAGTCAAACGGGCCGGCCTTTTCACAGGAATGGGCCTCTGTTGGGCTGTGCCACGTGTCGCCGTATCATAGGCGCCTTCGGTCCAATGAGCAGATGACATCTGTCCCAACGGTGAGCCGACACGTGTTTCCTCCAGCCAATGACTATTTTACATGTGGAAAATCCCCATTGGTCGGGGCTGTTAACGGATTATCGGATCCAAAACCCGACCCGATAGCTTAACGGTGTTCCGGTACGATGGATGCCATGTGTCGGTCACCCTTGACGAAAGCACTTCTGTGACGCGCGATTTATCGTCATGGAAGTGGACACTTCCATGATGATAATTTTGGTAATGTCATGGATCACTTCTACGACAGCACAGGCATGACCATCTTGATTCTGTCATAAAATCATCATGGATGTACATGCATGACAAAAAAACGCGACCTACCATGACAAACACGTATCATCACGGAAGTGTATTTTTTTTGTAGTGTCTCGTGAGCGCTAAAGTTTTTGTTTTTTATAGCAAGATCACAAGGACTTTCCCCAAGTCTTCCCAAAGGTTCTACTTGGCACAAACACTAATTAAAAGCATAAAACCACATCTAAATAGAGGCTACATGAATTATTTATTACTAAACAAAACCAAAAAGTAAGGAACAAAAATAATATTGGGTTGCCTCCCAACAAGTGCTATCGTTTAACGCCCCTAGCTAGGCATAAAAGCGAGAATAGATCTAGGTATTATCATCTTTGGTATGCAATTCTTCAATGGAACACTTATAACCCTTTGTATTTTCACTATTTTTATTAATGATCAAACTCCTGGGCAAGAAATCAAGAAATTCATTTGTAGCAAAAGGTTCCCTAATGATATTGAAGAAGTTGGGGCGACCACTTATTGATTTGAGATCCGCATTTTCCTTACTACAAGTTTCACCCTTATTTTTAGGAACATACATTAATTTAGAAATCTTGGTGGTAGGAGGATTTGGGGTATTTCTAATGGATGAAAAGGACGACCCTAAATTAGTAATGATATCCTCAAGTTTACCAATTCTTGTGGAATCTTGATCTATTCTTTCGTAAACTATAGGTTCTTTTTCTTTAAAAAAATTCAGACTAACCCCTACCTTAGATCCAAATTGAGTGATTTGGTTGTGGCTCTTTTTATCCAAATTTTCAATCAACCTATAGAGGCAACTTTATTTTCAATAATTTCAAGCCTTTGCATCACATGTTCCAAAGTTAAAACAGTTCCATTAACCAAAAGATGTGGTGGGCCAAACAAATCTATCATAGCATTATAAGAATCAAAAGTTTGGCTAACCAAGAAATTCCCTCCGGTAATGGTAACAAGAATATATCTATTCCAAGGAGTGATGCCTACATAAAAATTGCGAAGAAGAACGAAAGTCTATTACTTCCTAGTAGATCTATTCTGAGCATTGCAAATTCTATGCCAAGCATCTTTTAGATTTTCTCCCTCCCTTTGTTTAATATTAAGAACTTCATGATCGCGGAGTACTAACAATGATAGAAGGACTAGCCATAACGACACACAGCGACACAAGGAGCAAGCGAAAAGAGACGAACTAGGAAAGAGAAGGGGAACGGAAAAAGAGGGCGAATAAAACAGCAAGGGTGAAGTGGGGAGAGGAAAACGAGAGGCAAATGGCAAATAAAGTAATGCGAGGGATAAGAGTTTGTGATGGGTACTTGGTATGCTTGACTTGTGGTAGATCTCCTCGGCAACGGTGCCAGAAATCCTTCTTGCTACCTCTCGAGGACTGCGTTGGTTTTCCCTTGAAGACGAAAGGGTGATGCGCAAAGTAGTGTAAGTATTTCCCTCAGTTTTCGAGAACCAAGGTATCAATCCAGTAGGAGACTACACGCAAGTCCCTCGTACCTACACAAACAAATAAAAATCTCACAACCAACGCGATAAAGGGGTCGTCAATCCCTTCATGGTCACTTACGAGAGTGAGATCTGATAGAGATAATAATAAGATAAATATTTTTTGTATTTTTATGATATAGATTGAAAGTAAAGATTGCAAAATAAAATAGATTGGAAACTTATATGATAAAAGATAGACCTGGGGGCCATTGGTTTCACTAGTGGCTTCTCTCAAGATAGCATAAGTATTACAATGGGTGAACAAATTACTGTCGAGCAATTGATAGAAAAGTGCATAATTATGAGAATATCTAGGCATGATCATGTATGTAGGCATCACGTCCGCGACAAGTAGACCGAAACGATTCTGCATCTACTACCATTACTCCACACATCGACCGCTATCGAGCATGCATCTAGAGTAATAAGTTCATAGGAACAGAGTAATGCATTAGTCAAGATGAAATGATAGAGAGGGATAAACTCAAGCAATATGATATAAACCCCATCTTTTTATCCTCGATGGCAACAATACAATACGTGCCCTGCTGCCCCTGCTATCACTGGGAAAGGACACTGCAAGATTGAACCCAAAGCTAAGCACTTCTCGACAAACACACTGCAAAAAGAGTTACATCAAATAGATCTCCAAGAAGATCGAGGAGAACATTGTAATTGACATCCAAAGAGAGAGAAGAAGCCATCTAGCTAATAACTATGGACCCGAAGGTCTAAAGTAAACTACTCACACATCATTGGAGGGGCCATGGGGTTGATGTAGAGGCCCTCTGTGATCGATTCCCCCTCAGGTGGTGCTCCGGAAAAGGCCCCAAGATGGGTTCTCTTGGGTACAGAAGGTTGCGGCGGTGGAAATATGGTTTCTTGGTGCTCCTGGATGTTTTCGGGGTATATGAATATATATATAGGAGGAAGAAGTAGGTCGGTGGAGCCACGACGGGGGAGGGCGTGCCCCCCTGCCTCGTGGCCTCCTCGTTGGTTGCTTGACGTCCACTCCAAGTCCCCTGGATCACGTTTGTTCCAAAAATTACTCTCCCGAAGGTTTTATTCCGTTTTATATTCCTTTTCTTTGAAACACTAAAATAGGCAAAAAACAGCAATTTGCACTGGGCCTTGGGTTAGTAGGTTAGTCCCAAAAATAATATAAAAGTGTATAAATAAGCCCATTAACATCCAAAACAGATAATATAATAGCATGGAACAATAAAAAATTATAGATTCGTTGGAGACGTATCAATGATCTGCACCAGGAGGGACAAGTCCATTGCAGCCTACATCCAGGAGTTAAACCAACACATTCATTGTCAGGACAACCAGATGTGTGCCAGCATGATAGACCTGAAGAAGGTGATGACCAGGAACATGGAGCTAGAAGAGGAGCTCAAGTCTACACATGATGGATATGAAGAGGAAATTGCAGTACTACTGGAGAAGAATGAAAACCTGAAGAAGAAGCTAGGAGTATTCATCGGAGACCCTGTGCTAGGAGAGGACAACCATCCCAAGGACTACATCATCATCGACGACACCGACTCCGACCCCGACAGTGATGATGATTATGAAGACGAAGCTAGAGCAGATATCATGGAGTCTTCTTCCGATCAAAATTTCTAGCCGACCACCATATTATCAGTAGTATTCCCCCATGTATATAGTAGTAGTCCGACTATTTTGTAATGGTAGCTAGATCGATTGGATGCCCTTTTTTGAATTGAGTGATGTGATATGAATGTGTTTGTATCATGTGCATATGGCTAGTGATTTCTCCTTAGACCCCATTCTATTCTAATCTCTCCCCTCTAAACCTATCAAATGCCTCCAAGACGTGGCACTGGATTTGTCTTTCCATCGGAGCTCACCCAGTTGATCCAGCAGCAGAATGCCTTGATGCAGCTACTAGTCCAGAACCAAGGCAACAACAAGAACAATAACAACCCACCGCCACCACCTCCAGTTGACAACTTAGCCCGTTTTCTGACATTGAATCCACCGGTGTTTTCCAGAAGCACCAAGCCGATTGTTGATGATGACTGGCTCCGCAGGATTGGAAGGGAGCTAACCATCGCAGGGTGCACAGATGCTGAGAAGGTGCACTTTGCCGCACATCAATTGGATGGACTAGCAGCCTCATGGTGGGAGAATTACACAGCCACTTTTCCCATAGCCAATGTCACATGGGATCAGTTTCGGCGAGCTCTCCGCATAGCCCATGTCTCTACGAGAGCAACAAATATGAAGAAGCGTGAGTTTCGCAACTTACGCCAGGGAAATCGTACTGTGGGGCTGTACGTGGATCAGTTTAGCAAGTTAGCTCGCTATGCCCCAGATGATGTGGCCACAGATGTCGCGGAGCAGGAGAAGTTTATGGAAGGGCTGAATGATGAGATGATATGCAGTTGATGGTGGCAACATTTACTAACTACCAAGAGTTGGTAGATAGGGCCCTTATGATTGAAAGCAAACAACAGCAGATAGAGAGCCGCAAACGGAAGTATGGATAGGGGAAGTACAATTCTAGAGCTCAGCACAAGCCTCGCTTTAACCCTAACTCCGGAGGTTATACCCATAACCATGGAGGTCATACTCACAATGGAGGATGCTCACATAACAACATTGGGCCTAAGAATGGAAACGGGAATGGAGGAAGCAGCAGCCAGAACCATCCCAATCTAGCAACACCCACTAAGAAGGACCTGAGTCATGTCACCTTTTACAAGTGCGGGAAGACTGGACACTATGCCAATGATTGCTCAGAGTTGAAGAATGGCAATGGAAATGGAAACTCTGGGAAGAAGCCCAACTCTTTCACCAGAGGACAAGTGAACCTCGTTAATGTGGAGGAGGTTGAAGAACAGCCAGATGCAGTTATAGGTAAGTTTTTGATTAAGTCATTTACTGTAATAGTTCTTTTTGATACTGGTGCATCGCATTCATACATATCAAGGGGACTTGTGGATAAATGTAAGATTCCCAACAAAGTTCTTAAGATATCTATGTTAGTAAGCTCACCTAGAGTGGAGTATATGGCAAGTAGTGGATGTTTTCAGATGGCATTGACCATAGGTAGGCATGTTTTCACCTTAGACCTGATAATTTTGGAGTCACAAGGATTGGATGTGATATTAGGCATGGATTGGCTATCCATGTATGGAGGAAATATCGATTGTGCTAGTAAGTCAATTTTACTCACCACCCCGGAGGGAAAAAGGATAAAGTATGTGTCTAGGCATGCACCAAGGAGGACCCAAGTAAATTCTCTATCGGGAGTTGTTCAGGAAGAAGTGCCTATAGTGAAGGATTACCCGGATGTATTTCTAGAGGAACTACCAGGCATGCCGCCAGATCGAGACAGAGTTTTTGATAGAGCTGTTGCCAGGCACTGGACCAATATCAAAGAGACCGTATTGGATGCCCGTAAATAATCTGGAGGAAATTAAGAAGCAGATTAAGGAGTTATTGGAGAAAGGATATATCCGACCAAGTTCATCACCGTGGGGAGCCCTAGTGCTCTTAGTTGAGAAGAAGGATGGATCCTTGAGAATGGTTGTTGATTATCGGGCGTTGAATGAAGTGGCGACCAAGAACAAGTACCCACTACTGATGATCAATGATCTGTTTGACCAGTTGCAAGGAGCTAAAGTATTCTCCAAGATCGATCTTCGATCAGGATACCACCAGCTGAAGATTCGACAATAGGACATACCTAAGACAATTTTTACCACAAGATATGAGCTGTATGAGTACACGGTCATGTCATTTGGATTGACTAATGCCCCTGCCTATTTTATGAGTATGAGGAACAAGGTGTTCATGGAGTTTTTGGATAAGTTTGTTGTGGTGTTCATTGATGATATTTTGGTGTACTCGAAGAATGAAGAGGAACACAAGGAACACATGTGCTTAGTTTTCGAGAAGCTCAGGGAACACCAGTTGTATGCCAAGTTTAGCAAGTGTGAGTTTTGGTTAAAGGAAGTTGGATTTCTTGGACATGTTATATCAGGAGAAGGTATAGCCATAGACCCTACCAAGGTTCATTCTGTCACTGAGTGGTTGGCACGCACCTCAGTTGGAGAGATCCGAAGTTTTCTGGGACTCGCAGGTTATTATCGAAGATTCATTCAGAATTTTTCCAAGATTGCGAAACACATGAAAGAGTTGTTGAAGAAGGACACCAAGTTCAAATGGACCGAGGATTATTAGGCCAGTTTTCTAGAGTTGAAGAAACGTTTGGTTACAGCCCCAATACTGATTCTTCCGGATATACGCAAAGATTTCCAAGTGTATTGCGATGCTTGTCGCTTGGGAATTGGAGGTGTACTTATGAAATATGGAAGAGTTGTTTCATATGCCTCACGGCAGCTTCGACCTCATGAGTTGAATTATGCCACCCATTATTTGGACTTAGCAGCCGTAGTGCATGCGCTCAAGACCTGGAGACATTTTCTGATTGGAAATCATTGTGATGTGTACACGGATCATAAGAGTTTGAAGTACATTTTCATACAGAAGGAGTTGAATCTCAGGCAAAGGAGATGGTTGGAGCTCAAGATTATGATATGGAATTGCACTATCATCCAGGCATTCCCAATGTCGTAGCAGACGCTTTGAGCCGCAAAAGTTATGCCAATACCCTGGTAAGCGGAGGATTACCGCACGAGTTAGTTGACTATCTCAAGGAACTGCGTTTGGAGATAGTTCCAAGAGGTTTGGTTGCAGCAATGGAGGTTCAGTCTACCTTATTGGGAAAGATTCAGGAAGCTCAGAAGGATGATAAAGAAATTGCGGAGATAAAGGAGAATATGAGGAAAGGAAAAGCCAAAAGTTTTCATGAGGATGAGCACGAGACTTTATGGTTTGAGGATCGTGTATATGTGCACAATAATGCGGAGATCAGGAAGCTAATACTTCAGGAAGCTCATGACTCGCCATACTCGATTCACCCCGGAAACACCAAGATGTATTTGGATTTGAAGGAGCGTTTTTGGTGGACAGGTATGAAGAAGGATATTGCCGAGTATGTAGCAGTATGTGATGTATGTCAGAGAGTGAAGGCAGAACATCAGAAGCTAGCATGATTGCTTCATCCTATGCCGATACCCGAATGGAAGTGGGACAAGCTTGGCATGGATTTCATCACTGGATTACCCAGGACCCGATCGGGATACGATTCTGTCTGGGTAGTAGTTGATCGCTTGACCAAGGTAGCTCAATTTATCCCCGTGAAAACCGAATATACAAGCGCGAAGTTGGCCAAGATATATATGACCAGGATCATATGTGTGCATGGAGTTCCGAGGACCATCGTATCAGATAGAGGGACACAGTTTACCTCAAAGTTTTGGAATCAGTTGCACCAGACTTTGGGTACTAGGCTAGAGTTCAGTACAACCTTTCATCCGAAGACAGATGGACACACTAAGAGATTCAATCAGATTCTCGAGGACATGTTGAGAGCTTGTGCGCTAGATTATGGATCTAGTTGGGATGATAATTTTCCCTACGTAGAGTTCTCATACAACAACAGCTATCGGTCTAGTTTGAAGATGGCCCCTTTTGAGCTCTGTATGGAAGAAGATGCAGGACACCGTTAATGTGGGATGAAGTTGGAGACCGTCAATTGTTTGGACCAGACTTGATCAAAGAGTCTGAAGAGAAGGTTAAGTTGATTCGAGATAGAATGAAGATAGCTCAGTCCAGGTAGAAGAGTTAT
Organism: Triticum urartu; assembly: GCF_056163025.1. Classification (NCBI taxonomy): domain Eukaryota; kingdom Viridiplantae; phylum Streptophyta; class Magnoliopsida; order Poales; family Poaceae; genus Triticum; species Triticum urartu. Next base: position 295,419,533 of record NC_141878.1, on the reverse strand, counting down.
GTCGATACTAAATGCAAGGAGGTAGTCTATGAAATTGGAGACAGAGCATATCTTCGTGTGTCACCACTCCGAGGAGTTAAGGGATTGGGCGTTAAGGGAAAGTAAGCCCCAAGATTTGTAGGACCATACCGAGTTCTAGAACGTATAGGAGAAGTTGCGTAAAAGTTGGAGTTACCCGAAGGATTGTCTGGAGTTCATAATGTGTTTCACGTTTCCTAGTTGAAGAAGTGCCATGCTGAGATGGCCGATATTCCTCTAAGATATACAGTGCCCCTGGAAGCAATTCAGTCGGAGAGTGATCTGACCTACGAGGAAAAACCCGTCAAGAATCTTGAGTTTGCCAGCCGAGTTACCCGCGATAAGGTTATTAAGTTTTGCAAAGTTTAATGGAACCACCATACCAAGGATGAAGCCACCTGGGAAAGAGAAGAAGTCCTACGAAAAGACCACCCGCACCTATTTTCTAGCCAACCTGAATCTCGAGGGTGAAATTCATCTTAAGGGGGTAGGTTTATAACATCCCAATTTTCAATTTGGATGTTATACCTAGGTCATCATATGCATATCATATTTTATTTGCATATTTGGTTGTGATCCTAGAAATCATAAGCAACTCAAGGACCCAAGGTGAGAGTTGGGCATTTCATAAATTTTCATATTTGATTTTTCTCAAATTTGAAAAGAGGATCAATTTGGTTTTAATATTTTTATCTCCAATTGTTTCCAATATTTAAAATCAAATTTGAAAAGAGGATCAATATGACTTCTTCAAAAGAAAGGAATATTGGAGAAGAAAATTTAAAATCAAATTTTAATTTATTTGAATTTAGAAAAATATGCATTTCTGAAAATTGCACTTTTAGGCCAGAAAAATATTCACTTTGTTCTAAATAATAGGTTTAGACGACGAAAATTGTTTTCGGCATTTTTAGAATTTTTTATATTTTATTAGGATTTTCTTCGGGTGAAATTTTATTAAAAAAAACTTTTCCCGCCTGACTCGGTCGAGGCCCAACCGAGCAGGCCGGCCCACCAGCCACCGCCACCTCCCGCTTCGACTCGGGACAGAGTCCCGAGCCTCGCCACCGCCGTGTCCTGGTCAGACACGCGCCGCCGCGCCCCCTCCCGCAAGGAACCTCCCCTCAGGCCTTTATAAGCCGCCCACCCCGCCGCCTCCTCGCCACCTCGCCCCACCGCAGCCCTATCACCGGAGCCGCCGCCCGCTTGCCTCGCCCCGCCGCATCGAGCCATCGCTGGAGCCCTGCCTTGACGGACTCGCCGGATCCCGCCGCCGCCGACCCGCCGATTTTTTTTAAGAACCGGTAAAGACCGCCGAACCGACGCCCCTTTTTTGGTTATTCGTTAGATCGGTTTTGTCTTTTTTCCGGTTTCGCTAATTAGCGAATGTTCACTTGAACGTCACTGTTCGCGCATGTATTCTTCCGTTTGTTTGTGATAGCAAACGTTTGTTCGTTAGGGTTTTTCTTTGTATATTATTTTCGGTCAGGGACCTACCCGCAATTATTTTTATGCCACATTACCCCCTGAGTTTCAAACCCTCACAACTTTTTGCTCGCTTGACCAAATCCAGTGAAACCAGCACCAAAATCTTCATCTTGTTCCCCTCTTTCCAGTAAATGAACTTGACCATGGTTTTGACAATTTAAAATTTGGTTTCAAGCATATTTTGAATTTGAAATTCTTATGATCGTAGTTTGACTTTCGTAGCTCCGATTTGCTTGTTTCCTTTTGCCAATCGAAGCTCTTTAGTTGAACTTTCAGTTTGGATCTTTTCATTTGAATTTTACCCTTGCATCTTATGCTTGATTGCTTATGTATGTTATTGTTTGTTCATGATAGAGTTTCCGGAGTGCGAAGCGTGCTACTACGAGTCACTAGGGTTTTCAGATCGTCAGCAAGGCTAGTAACACTTTGATCATATCCCTTATTACCCAGTTCTATGCATTAGTCTCAATCCTCAAACATTGCATGAGTAGGATCTGTTTAACATGTGGGTTTTGGGAAGTAGTTGCTGAGGTAGTACCTATTGCCCTTTCATTCAAACCCCGGGAGTTACTACGTTACGCTTATTATACTTTGGTATGCTCTGCTCGTAGACGTGGTTTGGGTTGAGTGATTCATGAAAGTTGTGAGTATTATTATGAACTAAGGCTTTACTTAAGGTGGCTACTTTAGCACAAATCTGGGTGGATTGGTTCGCCACCCAGGCTCAAAGGGATCATTATGTTATTCATGTTGGAACCTTCCATGTGCAGCCACAAGCCATTATGGGCTCTGGCATAGTTGAGTAAGTTGTGGGAATCCTTTCCATGATGGGCTAGCAGGTGTACGGGATTGTAGGTGTACCGGCCTATCTATCGGTTAAGGGGACCTTTTCGGAAAGACTGTGTCTCAGTCATCCGTTTCTCAAACATCATGCTGTGCGAGAAATATAGTGGAGGAGATCAAGTCTTGTGTGGAAAAGTGCGCAAACCTCTGTAGAGTGTATAAACTAATCATGGTAGCCGTGTCCCCGGTTATGGACATCTTGAGTATCTGGTGCTTGAATTACTATGTTGATCTCATCACTTTACATAATTAATCTGTTGGGTTGATGATTATTTTTAATTGGGATTGAGATGGGGTTACCATTCTCAATGTTTTCAACAAACTTTGTAGTTAAATGAAATATATTCCTTTGTTGTAGGGAAAAACTAGCTTTATGCAAATGATAACCATACAGCCTCCACCAGCCATATATGCATATAGTTGTAGCTGTTACTTGTTCATTGCTCTATAGTGTTATCTTGCCAGCATATTCCATGTGCTGACCTACACATGCTCCAACGTATTATGTTGCAGAGTTTTCAGACAAATTGTAAGGTGCGCTAGGTCATTGTCGTGCACTCAGCTATGCCGTTGTAGTTGATGGACTCATTTTAGCTTCAAAGCTTCCGCTGTTATCTTCATTAGATGGCCTTTAGCCATATGATTGTAATAAGTACTCTCTTTGAGACATTCAATGTAAAAAGTGTGTGATTGAACTTTGTTATAAATCCTTCAAGTACTGTGTGTGTCAGCATTACTATCATGGATTTGTCATGGCAGATGTCCTAGTGTGAGGACTTAGTCATGAGGCCAACGCATCTATGTGGTAGCTTGAGAGGGGTTGAGAGGAATCAAGAGACGTAACACAAGACAAGGGTTTAGACAGCTTCGGGCCCCGGGAAACATCATCCGGTAACAACCCTACATGATGTTTGTGGCTAGGTCTCATTATGATCATGAGAGAGTCGCCGTAAACCGGCTCTCCTAGTTGTGTCTAGCCTTAACGATTATTTTCTGCCCCTCCTTATATAAGTTAAAGGGGCGGGTTACATGTAGAGTCCAACTCGGATTAAGACTTAAAGTATTCTGACTTGTCATCACGGGCTTCTCTCCATGGACTTCATAACGCCTTGGGCTTATTAACCCCAAGCGACTCTGTTACAATCTGACTTACCATCTGGCTTAACATCTACCAGCTTACCATCTGCCTTAACATCTGGCTTAACATCTGTCGGCTTACCATCTGACTTAACATCTGCCGGCTTACCATCTGACTTAACTTATGCCGGCTTAATATCTGACTTAACATCTACCGGCTTACCTTTTGAATTAACATCTGCCAGCTTAACATCTTCCGGCTTAATATCTGACTTAACATCTGCTAGCTTACCATCCGACTTAACATCTGCCAGCTAAACATCTGTCGGCTTACCGTCTGACTTAACATATGACGTCTTACCATCTGACTTACCTTCTGCCAGCTTAACATCTACCGGCTTAATATCTGACTTAACATCTGTCGGCTTACCATCTGACTTAACATCTACCGGCTTATCATCTGACTTAACACCTGTCGGCTTACCATCAGACATAACATCTGCCGGCTTACCATGTGACTTAACATCTGTCGGCTTAATATCTGACTTAACATCTGCCAGCTTACCATCTAAATTAACATCTGCCAACTTAAAATCTGTCAGCTTAATTTCTGACTTAACATCTGCCGGCTTATTATTTGACTTAACATCTGCCGGCTTACCAATGAAACACCAAGTCCCAGCCGGTTCATACCTTTGGCCGGGTCATTCCGCGGGGTATATCCTCGACATTAGCCCCCAGTTTAATTTGGATTTATCCATGTTAAACTGACCCCGTAAAACAAACACAAGAACAATTTTGACAAATTATGCTCCGGGTTAAGAACTCGTGTAAGCTGACACTTGAACATCCTTAAGTCCTTCTAATTTCCTTCTTCTTCAGCCGGCTTAAAGATGAAAAAACTTGCCGGTTTATCATTACCAAAATTGTCGGCTTGTAAATATTGATGACACCAGGTCATAATCGTAGTTAACATAAAGCTGGAAAATGTACCTCTTATATGCATATCACTTGTAGCCCCCAAGTCTTAAGAAGGTAGCGTAGCAACAGCTTAAGACTTGCTTCAATATAAATGTCACAACCTTGAAGAAATCCGATTTGTTCATCTCAGTTACTATTAAAACTGAATATTCCACATACGTAGTCCACAAGTGTCAGGTTGTCATGCTTGCAACAACCTGGGTCTTGTAATTGCCTTACGCTCACGAAAACTTCAACTAGTGTAGCCCCCAAGGCCCGGGTCATTATGCAATAATGAGAAGGGACTTTGTAGATATGATCATGTAGAATTGAACAACAATGTGTAGCCCCTAAGGGCCAGTCAGTAAGATAATACCGAGCTGGGACTTTCATTGAAAATAACATCATATGATGTAACCCTCACCATGGGGCTCGAACCCACGTCCACAAGGTTAACAGCCTTGTACTCTACCAACTGAGTAGTGGATCCTTCAATATAATGGACTAAGGCTTGTGTACCTTGAATTTTTGATAGGAGCAAACACTACTAGGAAAAGGCCTACTAATGGCGCACCAGTTTTGCCTACTAATGGCGCATCACTGGTGCGCCATTAGTAGCACGCCACTAGTAATTTTTACTAATGGCGCACCACTGGTGCGCCATTAGTATCTGGTATACTAATGGCACACCACCAAGTGTGCCATTAGTATATAACACCATGGGCCATTAGTGTGCCTCCCAGGGGCCATATTTAACCATGTGCTTTGGCACACTAATGGCGCACTGTGGATAGATGCGCCATTAGTATACTTGGCATACTAATGGCGCACTCTATCTTGATGCGCCATTAGTATCCTTTGGCATACTAATGGCGCACTCTGTCTTGATGCGCCATTAGTATCCTTTGGCATACTAATGGCGCACCTTGTGGTGATGCGCCATTAGTATGAATATTTGTTTTTTTACTTTTCTGATTTTTGCACAGGTTACAAAATATATTATTTGACAGAATATAGACAGTAGCACACAGCAATAGCAGATTCATCGAATACAATAGAAGATTAGTCTCCGAATACAATTCATCATATTAGTCTCCGAATTCAAAAGACCGAACAAAGATAAAACATTACAAGTCTCGAGACTGCGAGTATCGAGTTTGTCTTCACATTACAAGTCGATATCAATCATCTAAACTACCATCACATAGAAGAGAGCTGCGGTCATCACGATGAGCATCATCGCGATCAAACTGGTCTTCATCCGGTTCCTCCAACGCTCCCTCCTCTCTCCCGCTAGATAGCGGGCGTATCTAGATTCGGCCTCCGCCCTAGTGGTGTACCATTTGTAATTGTTACCGCTGAAACGGTGAACCTGTCTCCGACACTCCTCCCAGTCGTCGTAGACTGCGGGAACCTTACCCTTGTACACGACATATGACGGCATCTCTATGCACAAGCCAAACAACAGACAATACATACATAAGCAATATATAAGTATGCAACAAAAGGATCGGAAGAGAAAAGCAAGACATTAATAGCATGATTCATGGTCCTACTAATAAATAGCATCGATTACATCTAAGTTGAACGACTGTCCAAACCAAAGAGACATACAATTCATTAAAGTTTAATTACAACATGAGCCAATCAATGTTTCAGAACTACACATCACTACTTTCGACTTGACTCATGGACAGGAGCGTGGATGAAGCTGTCGTCTGTCGTGATGGTCATGAAATCGCGGGCGTTGTCAGCCTGCATTTGTAGCATTCCGTCTATCTCAATTTTGGACGATATCTGAGGAAGAACTGCCCCGAGGTATGAAGGACATCTTGATGGATGATGTCCGCAAACTCCGACTAGATGCGAAAGAATTCTTGTCTGATGCCTGCGTCCTGGATTGCTGACAAGCTCGTGGCCCAATCTTTGAGATTATTTGGTAGCAGAAGGTGATGATGGTCCCTTATGATCGCCCGCATGTGATGGAGGGTGTAGTAGGCATCCTTCTGACCGCCAGGCAGCTGCTTGACGTAGCAGAACGTCGTATTGTGGGCGAACATGTGCTTGCCGTACTTACGAACTGCCCTAATGAAGGTGCCTCCAGATTTGGCATAGCCAGGGAGAACATCATCAAGAACTTTCTTGATATTTGTGTAGTCTATCTTGGAGTTATGGTTCGGGTCGAAATACGTGGCCATCGAATATTTCGGGCTTAAGAGGATGAGTGTGCAATGTGTGTCACTGCACAGAACACGGAATGTTAGAAAAAAAGAACGATCAAAATCTAAGAAATCATATGTTACGGGGCGGTTAAGGGATGACTTACTCGGGAAAGTAAGCCACAAGGAAGTTATCCTTATCTGGGTTTGCCAGAATGACGTCTTCGAGGTGTGAACTCGCGACTTGGCGGTCCCCAGCGCTGCTCAAGAGCTTGGCACACATGTAGAAGGGGTCGGCGATCACGATGTCTGGGGTCTTGTCTCTAATGATCCGCATCTCCATACTCAGCGAAAACAGCCGAACGAAGGTGTAGTGCAGTGGATGAAGGTTGAACATAGCAAAGATGTCATCAAACCGCAGGACGATCGTACCCCCGATGGCGCCATCCACAAAGCCCTTGCCCTCTGGCACCTTGGCCATGAAAATCGGGTATGCCACATCATTCTCTCTGAGACGCCGCTTCTCCAAAGAAAGAACACTGTCGTGCAGACTCCGCATAGCACCGGTTGCAGCATTGAGCATATTTGTCGGTAGCATCGCCCTACCCGCCACATGCACCCTCCTCGAGATATCCTTAGGTGAAGGTGGCCCGTCCTGAGCACGGATCGTACTCGGTGCCGACTGGCTCGCACCGGCGCCCTTTTTAGTCGGCCGTTTCCGGCCCTTCTTCTTGATCTGCTGTAATGGGACTGAGTTCTGCTCACAGACCGCCTTCTTGAGCGTGTTAGGGCTGATAATATTTGGCACCTCCGCTATTTGAGGCTCGGTGAAGGCGGCAGCTGGAGGCGTCTCCTGAGAACTGAACGCCAGACAACGCCTGTTGCAATTGGGTTTCTCCGCCGTACCAGCTAGATCGCGGTCCCTTGTTTGGGTTCTTGAGAAGGAGGCCCACAGAACTCGTCACCGCACCCATGTTCGGCAAAGTACTTATCGACGTTGGTAAATGTACCATCGTCGTTATCGTCGTCATCCGGATCCTGTGCCATATGCATGTCCGGATCCTGTGCCATAGGGATGTCCGGCATGTCCGGTAGCGTTGCGGCGTTCTTGCCATGGCTTGGCGCCGGCATGACTGGGGGTCTTGTCTGTGGGGTGGTGTCCCCCGCCCCCAAACGAATCTGGCTCTTCGGCCAAAGCAGGGGCCAGCTTACGCAGGCGCTGAGGGTCATCTCATCTTCTTCGTCGGCCCCAGCGGGTCGAATCGGAGGTAACAGCTCATCGCAGCCTGGCAGCACCCGAACCACTTCAACCCTATACATTGTGGGTGGCATCGGATTACCGTGGAACACGGGGTTGCCCGGTTGAACGATTCTGCCCTTGGCGACTTCGACCAACTCGCCGCCCACGAAGTGCGGGAGAGTGCAAGGAACGTCGGCGGCGCCCTGCAAAAACATGTAGGGCGTCAGGGATGCCCAGTTAAAGGCAAGGAGATGAAGTCCTCGGCCGAGAGGCTTAGTTACCGTGATGCCGTCGAGCTCGGCTAATGTCGAGGCACCGCCAACGGCGGGCGTGCAACTGACGGAGGGGCCGCTTGCTGGCAAGGTGCCGGCCAGCGTACACCCGGGTGCATTAAGCTCCAATGCCGGCGTCGGAGACACCAATACTGCCGCCGCCGGAGACACCAATGGCGCCGCCGCCGTAGACACCAATACCGCCGCCGCCGGAGACACCAATGGTGCCGCCTGCGCGTTGTGCGAGTTGCTGGCCGTGAAGCTGGGAATCGGGGGTGGCCCCTGTTGGCCACCCACAATCCACGTCGTTATCCCATGAATCATGGTAGGCATAATGCCGGTGAGCGTCGATCCCAGTTGTTGTTGCACTTGCTCTTGGACCATCTCCGGAATCCGTGCCACTTGCGCCTTGAGTGCTTCAACCTCGTGCGACTGGCTTTCCGAGCTGGTCTTTTTCTCCTTTCGCCCACCAGCGGTATAGTATGATGACCATTTTGTGGACAAGCCTTTGCCGGCCACACGACCAGCTGACGTTGGCTTACTAAGCTTATCCTTGTTTTTCATTACGTTCAACGCCCTATTCAAAGGGGTGTCGAAAGGGGAGCTCTAAGACGACCCCGCGCTACTGCTTTCTTTGACCTGCGGAAGGAACGTGAACCATTTAGAAATATTGGGGATTAATTAGAATGCAACCATATGGAGCTAATTACGCGGGGGTGTATTCCTTACCAGAACAAGCTCAAGCTCCTTGGTCTTCGGATCCGTGGTAAGCTCCTTTGTTACCGGGTCCTCCTTGTACCGGGCCCTGAGAAAGTTCCTGGTCTGCTTGTCACTGTATTTCTCGAAGCGGGGTGGTAGGCCTTGCTCGGCACGCTCCGCATCCTCCTTGTCCCATACAGGCTCCGACACTCTGTAACCGCCAGGACCGAGTTGGTGGAACCCTGTGTTCAACTGCCGCATTTCTTTCCCCCACTTACTTGATTCAGAGGTTGCGGGGCTCTCACACTTGATCTTGAACTCCTTGTAGTCATCTTCGCTCATCAAAGGATATTTCGCCTTGATCTTCTCATAACTATCACCTTTGTCAATCATTGCCTTCACCGTTCTTTTCCAAGTAGACAGGGTCGTGCTCATCGTCGTGAGGGCAGCACCGTTCACTTTATTACCCGAGAGGCGTGTGTTTGCGAACTCAGCGGGGAACTTGTATCGTTCGTGCAGCTTTGTGAAGAGGAGGCTGCGCAAATTCCCTTAGTCCTTATGCCTTAGGTTCTCGGTGTTGATCGAGGCGGTGCTCCGGAGAATGCACCCGAGCTGAATCGAGTACCCCTTGACTACGTGTTTGGGCGCCGTCAGATGCCTGTCAGAGTTCTCTTCAGTAAATTCCTCCCTGACGGTGTGCCGAGCACGTTCAGGCGCCGGTCCTTCCGTTGCCTCTTTGGTTGGCTGCCATCTGTGCGTGCGCCGCCATCATCAGTGGTGGCATCCGCGGCGCCATCATCAGTGGTGTCATCCCCGACGCCACTAGGGGTTGTGTAGCCAGGATCGGTGTCTTCCGCGGCGTCCTCATAGCGGTGAGGTTCTTCCCCCAACTCCTGGGAAAGCTCCCAGAATTGCTTGCCGCCCGAACCGCCGGCCTCATCGTTGTGGGCCATGTTTCGCTCTAAATAGGAATAAAGTTTGGTCAAAAAGTTGGTTATTGTCAAGGAACAAGATCATGGTCTCATCATTTAGGGTTTGTCAACACCGAGGCATCCTAAAAGCTAAGCTTTTACCATTTAGGGTTTGTCGACGCCGAGGCACCCTAAAAGCCTAAGCGTACATCATTTAGGCTCTCATCGACACCGAGGCACCCTAAAAGCCAAGGTTTCATCATTTAGGGTTTGTCGACGCCGAGGCACCCTAAATGCTAAGTTTTCATCATTTAGGGTTTATCAATGCCGAGGCACCCTAGGTTGGGCCTAATCACTTGGCACTAATCAGTTGGCTCTATTGCCACCTATGTTGGGTTTATCATCTAGGGTTTATCGATGCTGAGGAGAATTTCTAAGTTGGGCCTAATCACTTGGCTCTATTGCCACCTATGGTTTAATGCAGCAAGAATAAAGGGGCAGTTGATCCTACTTAATTAAGTACTAAGATACCCCGGCCCACGCATTAGTAGCAAGTACCTCATATGTCCGACTTTTAGCAAAATCATGCTAAAATTAACGAAAAAATTCAGCATGACCTTTGCTGAAAATAGGACATATGGAGTACCAGAATTTGCCAGAACGGAAGTTAATCGACATTCTGGCAAACTCAAGGGCCTCTCAGGGTACCTGCAAAATCATCACAACACGAAGGGCCTCTCAAGGGCCTCAAGCAGCAGCAGCGTCTCCCAGGACCCCATTTTTTTGCTAAATTTCTTTGAGCAACAATCAGAGCTGAAAATTCAGCATATTTCTATACAACAGCACTGTAAAGATGAAGAACAGTTCTATAGCAGCCCATTTATATACAATAGCATCTTTGGTCATACCAATTTCTGAAACAATTCAAATCTGAACTGTATCTTTGGTCATACAAATCTCTGAAACTATACAAATCTGAAATATATATCTTTGATCATCGTCTTTGCATGTCTTTCTCAATGTGATCACAAGTAACTCAGAGGCATCACAAGTAATTCAGAGCATCACAAGGCATTAGTAGTTCAGTACATGAACAAGTTTTACAAAGTACATCAATATGTTACAACAAACAAAAGTTCTGAAATTTGTTTCCCTAACTGAATTAACTAAATTTTTAGTAACCAAATAAACTGAATTTTCAAAACTGCAAGAAGCCATTTAAAAAAAATCCTCTCATCTCATATGAGGAGTGTTAATCCTAAGACTAACAGTTTGTTGTGTAGTACAGCTACAGTGATGCCCTGTCCATTTGTCCCTCCCCAACTAGATACTAGAGTAGCACTGTTGATCCCCAACTAGATACAACAACTTATCCTAAATGTGGCTAGAACTAAAGATTTACAAATTAAAGGACACAAACTCAAGCAAGCTTCCTGAACAATACCCTGACAGAAAACATAGGACAAGCAATGAATTTCTATAAGCAGTAAGAACAAGGGGATGATTTTAGCAAGTTAAGTGCAGCTCTAGCACCCTGTGCATGAAATGTATCATGTATCAAACCATCAATTAGCTGCTGAAAAACATAAATGTACCATGTGAACATATAATACCTTCACGAGCGAACTCAATGAGTGTGAACCAATAGAGTGTGGGTCACCACAGATTGTGTAGTCAAAAACCTTCAGGACAGAGTGAAAATAGTTACAATATGCTTGCAAGTAATTTGAGGAGGGAACTACACTACACTACATACCCCAATTTGAGAAGAGCGGGAACTACAGTACACAGCACTACACTACATGGTCACTACTACTCCAATTTGGAAATAATACTCCAGGCTGCCAAAGTATAGCACAGGAGCAACGATATTAAACCTAGTAGCACTACTGAACCTAATTGAACCTAGGAAATACTCCAACTGAATGCTGGACCATGCATGTTCTCACTACTAAACCCCAAGAGAAAAACTCAGTAACAAATGGAGTAATAGATTAACAAATAACAGTACACAAGAACTAAACTTTGGTTAACTAAATGCATTAGCAACTAAGCTGTCCAGATTAACAAACTACAATGCACAAATCTCCTGGCATCGTCAGTAACAAAATTCATATTAACAGATTACTTCCATATGTCAATTTATAGTGCACAAACTTTACTGTTATCATCATCAGTAACAAAATTCAGACATTACAGGTGGAGTTGGGGGGTGAAGTAGTCACAGTAGAAGGCGTTGCAGGTGTTTATCTGCGGCCATCACGAATCCATTCATCATTACCCAGGGAACAGAGACTGATAAATTTGTCAATTTTAGAAGAAAAGGAACGAATTACTACCATGGCATCTCCATTCTCCATTGTCTTTCTGTCTAAACCTAGGAACACAGTCATTACTGTCTGTCTGAACCTAGGAACCTAGGAAGACAGGAGAGGGAGGAAGGAGGAAGGAGGAGAGGTACCTGGGCGGGAGGACGGCGGCTGCAGCGGCAGCGGCTGGAGGATGGTGTCATCGACGAACTCGAGGGCGGGGGCACCAGATGCTCCTCTCGTTGATGGGGGTTGGTGAGGAGCAGGTGGCCGGCGTCGTGGTTGGCAAGGCGGCGCTGCCTCTGAGGCTCTGCCTCTGAGGAGGTGGTTGGTGCCTTGGCGGCCGGCGGTGGCGGAGGCCTGGAGGATGGAGGGACCGAGAGGGAGAGATGGAATTAGGGGCACGGGGCGCGCGGGGGCGGCGGGGGTGGAGTCCGGTGGGGGTGGGGGCGCGGGGGCAGCGGGGGTGGAGTCCGGTGAGGGTCGGGGCGGCGGTGTCGTGGGTCGGGGCAGCGCGCGGGTGGATCTGGTGGCGAGGGAGAGGGGGTCGAAGGGGATCTGGCGAGGGAGAGGGAGGATAGCTAGGGGGAAGCTTACTAATGGCGCACCACACCTCGGTGCGCCATTAGAAATCTTTTTTTACATAGCAATGGCGCACCCCGCAGTGGTGCGCCATTAGAATGTTTTTTTATTAATGGCGCACCACACCACGGTGCGCCATTAGAAATCTTTTTTTAGATAGCAATGGCACACCCCGCAGCAATGCACCATTAGAATGTTTTTTTATTACAGTTCGAGCACAGGTTATATTGCACCTAACCCAATCCACATCAGAACCCGCCCCCTAGCCCGACTGGTCAGCACGCAGCACACACAACAGGAGGTCCTGGGTTTGATTCCCAGGCTTCGCAATATTTTTTTTGCATTTTAAATGTTGTTTGATATTTATTTGTGTTTAAATATGTTCAAACTTGTTTAAATCACAACAGTAATATTTTTTTATAAAAACAGTAATTATTTTTTAAAAAATATGTTCAAATTTGTTACTTAAAAATATCATCGGCGGCGGCGGTGGAGCGGGGGAGGGTGCGGGGGGTGCCCGTTGGTGGCGGTGGAGCGGGGGAGGGTGCGGGGGGCCGGGTGCTCGTCGGCGGCGGTGGAGGGGGATCGAGATCTAGTGTCCTCATGAATTGAAAAAGTGCCCGTGAAATTTAAAAATATTCATGATATCAAAAAGTGCCCATGAAATACAATCGAGAAATGAAGACTACGATTTAAATACAATCGATCTTAGCTAGCTATCTGTTCACAATCTTCTTGCCCTTCTTTTTCGCAAATGGAGTTCTTCTGTGGAACGGACGTCCTTTAGGTAGGGTGGTCCTGCTTCTTCTTGTGGTGCGTGCCGCTACTTCATCGTCGTTGTCATGTTCGATCTTCGGGTCGCCGTACTTGTCGAAGTCTTGCTCATTGGCTACTCCATCCATTCCGATGATCTTCCTTTTGCCTCTCCTCACGACAACACGACTGAGCTTTGACGGGTCGATAATGAAGAAGCATTGGTCCACTTGGGAAGCCAGTACCCATGGCTCATTTTTCGTGGTGACGTTTGCGCCTGCGGTCTTGGATTTGGCTTCGGGTATAACCATGGTGGTGAAATACCGGTCTTCTTTTAGGACGCTCTTGGCCCATCTGACACGGAACATCGGGACCTTCTCTCCAGCGTAGCTCAGCTCCCAGATCTCCTCGATCCTTCCGTAGTATCTGTCCTTGTCGTAACCGGTGTAGGATTCCATCGTTACCCCGGAGTTCTGATAACCATCGCTCTTCATGTCCTTGTTCTCGGTGTAGAATGTGTAGGCGTTGATATCGTATGCCTCATAGGTCATCAGGTTGTGCTTGGCGCCCTGTGACAAGGCGAATATGAGTTGTTCTTCTGCGGAAGAATTCTCATGTAAAGGGTACGACAGAAGCTTCTGCTTGAAGCAACGCGTGAAACATGAGTTGTGCTCTTTGATTATATCTCCGTCCGTCCTCTGTTGGCCTCGGTCATTGTACGTCTTCTCAATAAAGGTTTTGTGCTCTACCACCCAAGGATCGACCACGTCTATGTGTTGTAGCGCGACTAGGTTTGCTCTTTCAAAGTCGGCGAGTCGACCCTCGATGTCGACATGCATTTTGCGGCGACCCTCACGGTGACCCCATCCAGCGAGCCTGCCAAGGTGACTATTGACGGGCAGACCAATGGGGTTCTCGATGCCTAGATAATTCATGCAGTAGGAGATGCACTCTTCGGTCAGAAAGCCCCTGGCTATACTTCCCTCTAGACAAGACATGTTGCGAACGTATCCTTTGATGACACCATTCATCCTTTCGAACGGCATCATGCTGTGCAGGAATGTCGGCCCGAGTTGGATGATATCCTCCATGATATGGACCAGCAGATGCACCATAACGTCGAAGAATGCGAGCGGGAAGTACATCTCAAGCTCGCATAGTATCACCACGATCTCTTCCTGTAGCCTTCTAAGTTTCCTCACGCGAATCGACTTCCGAGAGATGACGTCGAAAAAGTTGCATAGGCCAATTAGCGTTTCACGGACGTGTGCGTCCATGATCCCATGGATTGCAACTGGAAGTACCTGCGTGATCAGCACGTGACAGTCGTGAGACTTCATCCCGCTGACCTTCTGCTTCGCTGGGTCTAGGTATCTGCTTATCTTCCCCGCGTAACCATAAGGAAGTTTTACTCCTACGAGGCAGGTGAAAAACTGCTCGATCTCCTCCTGACTTAGAGTGAAGCACGCGGGATGGTAGTCACTTCCAGTCTTCTTGCCCTTTTTGCCTTTGTGACGAGTTTCTGTGTCCTGCTTCGCCTCATCATCATCATTAGCGTGAAGCTCCTGCCTGATGCCCATTGATTTCAAGTCTGCCCTTGCTTTCGGCCCATCTTTGGTCCTCTCTGGCATGTTGAGCAGGGTACCAAGCAGACTCTCGCACACGTTCTTCGTGATATGCATGGCATCAAGGCTGTGAGGCACACGGTGGATCTTCCAGTACGACAAGTCCCAGAAAACAGACCTTGTTTTGCATACCTTCAGCAGTGGCTCTGGCGCCTTTCGCTTCTTTCCCGGCTCTGGCGCCTTTTGCTTCTTTCCCGGCTCTAGCGCCTTTTGCTTCTTTCCCAACAGTGGGCAATCTTTCCAATTTTTCAACAGCTCGTCTATTTCCTTGCCGCTCCTCGTACGCGGGCGTTTTCGGGGTTCGGTTTCACCATCGAACAGATCCTTGCGTTTCCTCCACGGGTCATCGTCGCGAAGCCACCTTCGATGTCCGATGAACATGGTTTTCAAAGACCCGGGATATCTATCTAGCTGGCGATACATTGTGTCATCCATGCACCTTACACATCCAGAAAATCCATGGACTACCTGCCCCGCGAGATATCCGTAACCGAGATAGTCGTGCACCGTTGTGAGCAGTGCAGCTCTCATAGGGAAATATTCTTTCTCTGCGGCGTCCCGCATATTGGCTGGCGTTTTCCACAGCGTGTCTAGCTCCTCTTTCAGCAGCCCCAGATACAGATTGATGTCGTTCCCTGGTTGTTTCGGCCCTTCAATTAGCATACTCATGTGAATGTACTTCCTCTTCATGCACAACCAGGGGGGAGGTTGTACATCCACACAAACACAGGCCACGTGCTATGTGTGCTTCTCTGGCTGCCAAACGGGTTGACTCCATCGGTGCTCGCGCCCAGCATGATGTTCCTTGGATCCTTCCTAAATTCTGGGTATTCGAAGTTCAACGCTTGCCACTGGCTCACATCCTTAGGGTGACTCAGCATCTTGTCTTTTTTATTTATCTCCGGATCATTTTCGTCATCTTCCCGCTTCTTCTCCTCCCTATCCGCGTGCCAACGCAGGAGCTTTGCTACCTTAGGGTCCGCGAAAAACCGCTGCAGACGAGGAGTGATCGGAAAGTACCACACCGATTTTCAAGGAGCTTTCTTCCTCTTCTTGTATCGAGTGACGCTGCACACTGGACATATGGTAGACTCCGCGTGCTAGTCCCGATAAATGATGCAATTGTTCATGCACCCATGGTATTTCACGTGCGGTAAATCCAGAGGACACACGATTTTCTTCGCCTCCTCGAAACTGGCCGGGCACTTGTTCCCCTTGGGAAGACGTTCGTGCCAGAATGACATGTTCTCGTCGAAGCATGCGTCGGTCATTTTGTGTTTTACCTTCATCTCCAGAGCCATGAGTGTTACTTTCAGGCGGGTATCCTTGGGCCTGCATCCTTCATACAATGGAGTAACCGCGTCTATCTCCAGTTGATCCAGCTTGGCTTTCTCTCGGGCGGCAGCTCTTGCGTTATCCGTCTGCTTTAGAAGCAGCTCTTGAATATGAGGGTCCTGCACCCAGCCTCCATCGTCATCTGCTCCGGCATCTTCATCTTCATGATCATGCCCTTCGTCTTGATCTTCCTCATCATCATGTACGACATCTTCTACATGATGACTGTGTACATCATCACCGTCGTGATCATGTCCTGGAGATTCTTCGTCTTCTCGCCCGCCCTCGCCACGGTGGTACTTGTCTTGTTGCCCTTCCTCATTTCTTGCCCGGCCCCCATGGACGACTTCATAGTCATCTTCATCACCTTGCCACCGATAGCCATCCATGAAACCACGCAAGAGCAGGTGGTCCCGCACCTGCCCGGAATCCGGGTCCGCAATAAGGTTCTTCAGCTTGCGTCTTCGACATGGACATCTTATCTCCGTCTCGTTCTTTTGAAGAATCTCGGCCTTCACGGAGCTCAAAAACCTATTCACGATGCCTTCGGTCATTGTGCGGACCATGGTCGCCTGCGGGGTAGAGCAAAACGATATTTTAGAACCAACAAAAAATTTGGCAGGACCTTCCCTAAAAATAGGACCAAAAAGAATGCATAGTGCCAAAATTCTCGTCGAAACGGAAATGAATCAACATTCCGGCAAAATATTGCCAACTATCGCATTTCAAATACCGGTAACTGCAAACACAAACATATATGCAACACCACAAACACATGCAACACCACAAACATACATAGATCTAGCTAGGCCACAAAAAGTGCATGTGCACGTTGTTGGAGCGAGCTAGGGAGAAAAAAAGTAGATCTACATCATGAAGATAGCTTTCCCCTTACTTACCTATCAAAAAAGGTAATTTCACCACTTAATTTTGATGAATCTATGGTGGAAATGAGGTGAGGAGTAGGAGGCAGCCGAAAGCTTGGAGAAGGAGGTGGAGGGAATGAAGTGGGGAAAGTGAGTGGGTAGGTGTGGGGCTGTCCAAAATATCTTGTTGGGGTCCCAGGTTACTAATGGCGCACCACCTGCACATGCGCCATTAGTAACCCTGGTTACTAATGGCGCACCTGCAGGTGGTGCGCCATTAGTAGTTTTGCAGAAAAGTAAAAAATATATATATATATACTAATGGCGCACTTTTACAGGGTGCGCCATTAGTAGTTTAAACTACTAATGGCGCATGGTGAGGCAGTGCGCCATTAGTAGTTTTGCAAAAAAAAGAATAAAAAAAATTCAGTACTGGCGCACTCCATGTCTGCTGCGCCATTACTAGTTAGAACTAGTAATGGCGCACCAGACATAGGATGCGCCATTAGTATGTATGTAAAAAAAAATTATCACTAGTGGCGCACCTGTTTTCTGGTGCGCCATTAGTGTCTTCCACACTAATGGCGCATCACCAACTGGTGCACCATTAGTATATAGTAGTGGCGCACTACTTCCCTGGTGCGAAATTAGTGTCAATCCTATCTATAGCCCTTTTCCTAGTAGTGAAAGTTCATTGTCTGTTTAAGACTGACTTTTCAAAAGTACGGCGGGTCATTCCAGGATTACCTGGGCGGAGTGGCAGACTTAAAAAGGTAGGATAACCCGGGTTTTTAGGTGAATACACCTAGCTTCCAAGCCTAGCTTTTATAGCCTATTACAAGGGTCATAAAAATAATTGTCCATTGAACAAGGAGCCCCCAAGTAATATATTTTTGAGATGTGCTCGCCAGGTACCTATGTTTGAGTTGTGCTTTGCAACAGACTCTCTTTGGTCCCTTTAACATGGGTAGCAAGCCCCCAAGTGTTTTGTAAGCATGGCGTATAAGCCGGATCAAAGGGTAATCATAGCTTCGCTCAATGAGCAGGAAGCCCCCATGTGACCATAATAAGATAAGCCCATAAAGCAGGATACCCATGTTTGAACCGAGCATCATGGCAGCAAGTTCCCTCTGACAACCTTTAATTTTTCTGAGAACTCGAACTTGCGAGAGATGAATTTCTTTTTCAACAGGAGTTTTCAACCAATACTGACAGCCTTTAAATTTTCATCAATATGGCAGCAGCCTCCGGGAACGGGTTATCTTTCCCTTCAACGTCCTGGGGTTCTTGAATTTGCTGAAACTGGCAAGACCTGTTGAGTCATATCATTGTAGCCCCCGAGTCTTAAGACGACTCAAGGAGTTGTTTTAAGATTCTCCATACTTGACAGTGATATAAACCGGTATGAGTCATTTAACAACTCAGTGATATAATAGTACCGTTTGCAGTAGACAACTTGTCCTGCATTGGAGAACTTGTCCTACATTGGAGAACTTGCAAGAAATCAATATGTAATAAAATTATACTGGATGGATTTCACCTGATACGTCAGACTAGTAATTATCCACCGCGGAGTTGATGATTACCATGGTGAAGCTGAAATCAATCATGGATGAGCCGGCCGCGGCATTGTAAGCCGACACGGACGGGCGAGCCAACCACGTCATGTTGATGTAAATTGAGCCATAGAAGCGGTGGTTTGCAAATATATTCGTCGAGCATCATTGTATGGTCAGATGCTAGCGCATGATAATGGTTTGCGCGAGCTATACATCCATGGCACGACCATCGCTCTTGTAGTGAATCATTGTCCTGCATAAACAATATTGTAGACCATGGTTGTCGGATTTCGGGTTCCGGCAGACCCTTGAGGTTCGAACACTGGGGTGCGCGCGGAGATCTCTCCCCTACCGATCTACATCCGATCCTATCATGCGAACTAAGATGAAAATGATGAACAACACAAGAGACACGAGGTTTATACTAGTTCGGGCCACCGTTGTGGTGTAATACCCTACTCCAGTGTGTGGTGTGGTGGATTGCCTCTGGGCTGATGGTGGACAGTACAAGGGAAGAACAGCCTCGCGAGGGGTGTTCTTGAGCTAGTGCGGTGTGTTCTACTTAGTCTCTACTGGGTTCTTCCTCTCTTTCTGCTAGGGTTCTACCAGATCTCTAGCTATCCCTCTACTCTGTGGTGGCTAGCTCTATTTATAGAGGCCCTGGGCCTCTCCCCAAATAATTGAGCGGGAAGGGCGCCAACAATTGGCCATTTTGAAGGGAAACATCTAGTACAAGTTATCCTGGCCAAAGGTGGTCTTCGGCTGCCAAAACCACTGGTGATGATGACGTCTTGGGCTCCACGGTGACCTCCGTCCGGCCGTCCGGTTGGTCTTGGTCTCGTTGCACCGGAATGGTAACCTTTGCCTGATACCTTGGCCTGTGCTAGCCCCCTTTGCACCAAAGGGGAAACAAGGACCCTGCGCAGGCCAGCACCCGCCTAGCCTTGATCGTTATGGCTTGCGTCATGGGATCCTCGTGAGGTACCCTTGCATTGATCTCTCCGCCTCCTCACGAGCCTGCCTGATGAAGCCGCTCTTGAGGAAGCTTCCTGTCGTCCACCCCGCGAGGCTTGGCCCCTCGCGAGGGTCTTGAGCTTGTGCTGATGAAGATGGGCCCCCACCTGAGCCACCCCGCAGGCCGCAGGCAAGCAAGTCTGGGGACCCCCGTTTCCAAAACGCCGACAATGGCAGAGATAAACCATTCTTTGACAAAAAACAATATGTGCTAGACTTAGATGGATATCACCTGATTTGTTCGTACGTAAGATGATCCGTATGTGGCATCCGTATATAACCTTTCATTACTGTTCCTGAATTTCGTTTGAACCTTATATGCATCCAAAGGATTTTTTGCTGATCCCGTTGAGGACCTCGCAAGATGCTGTCGTAGCTTTTATCCTTCATATCTTGCTGAACCTTAACAAATACTTTAGCCAGATGACCCCATGCATCAATACTGGTATTTATCTCTGGATGTCAGTTCTTCACAAGTTGTAATATCAGACACCATGGCGACACGGCTTGACACAAACGCATGTGTTCTTGTAATCCCTTGTGTGTTCAACGCTAGTAAGCAAACAGACAGATAGGTTGATTGATCAACAATAACCACCGTTCATAGCCGTACGTGCAACTCGCTAGTATAGTACTCAACAGACCTTTCTCTACTTTGTCTCTCCTTCCTTAGCAAACTATTGTATTAGTGGATCTCAAAACCAGCTCACAGACGAGCTTCAGAAGCAGGGCAGGGGCAGGAGCGCCGCAGCTCACGAAACTAGCGGGAGGCCAGCACGGCACAGTAAGGCAGGTCGTGCATGGTGGCTTAGAACAACAACAACCGACGGGGACCCGATGTGGGTAGATCCGCGCAGGGTTGTGCTGCGGCGAGTCAAAACAACGGAGAGCAGAGGGCGCTGCTCAGCGCGTGGGTGGAAGAGGCAGCTACAATTTGGCGGCATAAGCAGCGATGTAGGGCCGACTTAGAATAGAAGGACATCGGAGGCATAGCCGATGACTCATCAGGGTCGGCCGGCTCTCAGGTGGAAGTGGATCCGGACTCGGACGTGAAAAACGATGTCGGAGGGCCCTCCTGGCGACTCGATGCAGGGAGTGAGTCAGTGGCGGCCTGAAGCACAGGGATGAACCAGTGGTGACTCGGCCGCGTGGCTCGGGATGAAGCCATGATGGTAGCAGCGACTTACAACTGCGTCGGTGATCCAGCGAGGCAGGGTCCGGCTAGGCCCAGATGGTGGTGGCGGTGACTCAGCGCGAGACTGGCAGTTTAAGCACGTGCGGGCATGGCTTCAGCGGGACGATATGACCCAGCGGGCAAACCATGGTAGTCGGCTGGTCCGTAGGTCAGCAGAGCAGGGGCCGGCCCTCGAGACGACGTCGGCGGCTTGCAGTGGAGGCGGATGGCTCAAGGACGAAACGAGGCGCGGCAACGGCGACTTGTCGGCGTAAGCGAATCTACGGAAACAATGAGAGAGGACGCACCATGGCGATTTAACATCCGGTTCAAGGGAAATGCAAAGGCGGTTCAACGCCCAACGGCGGAGTGACGAGCTGGCGGCCCGACAGCGGAGGCGAGCCAGTGACGGCAGCTCAGAGCGAGGCTCTCCTGGCGATTTAAAGCAAGGCTGAGGCCGCGACAGCAGAGGCCGGCCGGCTCAAAGGCGGACCTGGTTCAAGGCGGAGGCAAAGCGACACCGAGGCAGGGCTGCTGTGGCCATGGCGAACCATGGCAGAGGCAGCGGCGGCGTCTTGCGGCGATTCATGTGTAGCTGACTCGGCGACTCAAGGCCTGCTTGGGGGCAGTTTAAGGTGGAGGCGTGTGGCGGGTCAGCAGCGCTAGCGGTAGAAACATGCAACATCTTGGCGTGGAGGCCAGTCTAGCCCGCTCGTGGTGAAGTAGCATCTTGGCGCGGAAGCGGTCGGCGGTGTCCGGAAAATCAGTGTGCGGCAGCTGAACCGACCGCAGCAGCGAGACCCGGCAGGGGCACCCCAACATGATGAAGCCAGCTACTGACTCATGTTAGATTTGAGGTAGAGCCACCCAGCAATTCAGGAGACGGGCAGGTGGCCAGCATGTTTGGAGGCACGCCTGATTATGGCGGCTTAGGAACGAAGACAGAGGCAGAGACCAAGTCCGTACACTCATCTACTCCCGTTTTGTGAAGTAAATCCTTGTATCAAGCTTACTTGTTCTCGGATGGATCCAATCCGTGTGTTTTCAGCGGAAAAAACTCAGCGGAATCCATTGACTACTTCAATAGGTTGACTACGGCAGAAAAAATCCGGCCACGTATCTTCTTTAAAACCTGTTGCCTTGTTCAATCATGCCATGTTTGGAGTCTTCCCTCGACACATAATGAATAAAAATTGATCTTGTTAAAGCTCACGTGCTAGAAGTAGCAGTAGTACTATTCCATAATCAAAAACAGATCTCACAATCCGTGCAACTACTATTACTTGGCCATGATTTTCTGCTAAGGTAGCAACATCAATAATCAATGATGGATTTGCTCTGGGTCAACTCGGAGCAGTGGCCGCTTTCGACCAAAAATTCTCAGTGGCGGCTTCGTGTAATAATAGCGATTCCTCTTATAGCCTATAGTTGTATTAGAAACTCCGGCTCCCTTGGAAACTTCCGAAATCTGTCAGTTGGAGGTGACTCAAAAACCCACCGAATAAATCACAGGACGGTGGCAGCGAACAGACTGTAACCCTAATTTCTTGAAAAACTGGTTATTCTTAATTTGGAAAATTGTGAACTTCTCGATTCCTGGGAGATCCCTTCAAGAACTCATCACCATCGTGCGCGAGCCCCATGGTGGGCGCCAACTGTCGTGGATTTGTTACGGCAGATGTCCTAGTGTGAGGACTTAGTCGTGAGGTCAACACATCTCTGTGGTAGCTTGAGAGGGGTTGAGCAGAATCGTGAGATGTAACACAAGACAAAGGTTTAGACAGCTTCGAGCCCCGTGAAACATCATCCGGTAACAACCCTACATATTGTTTGTGGCTAGGTCTCATTATGATCATGAGAGAGTCGCCGTAAACCGGCTCTCTGGCTCTCCTAGTTGTGTCTAGCCTTAATGATTCTTTTCTGTCCCTCTTGGGGTGTCCTGCCCCTCCTTGTATAAGTTAAAGGGGCGGGTTACATGTAGAGTACAACTCAGATTAAGAATCAAACAATTCTGACTTGTCATCACGGGCTTCTCTCCATGGGCTTCTTAACGCCTTGGGCATATTAACCCCAGGCGACTCTGTTACAATCTGACTTACCATCTGGCTTAACATCTGGCTTAACATCTGCCGACTTACCATCTGACTTAACATGTGGCTTAACATCTGTCGGCTTACCATCTGACTTAACATCTGCCGGCTTACCATCTGACTTAACATCTGCCGGCTTACCATTTGACTTAACATCTGCCAGCTTAACATCTGTCGGCTTAATATCTGACTTAACATCCACCGGCTTACCATCTGACTTAACATCTGCCAGCTTAACATCTGCTGACTTAATATCTGACTTAACATCTGTCGCCTTACCATCTGACTTAACATCTATCGGCTTACCATCTGACTTAACATCTGCCAGCTTAACATCTGCTGGCTTAATATCTGACTTAACATCTATTGGCTTACCATCTGACTTAACATTTGCCGACTTAATATCTAACTTAACATCTCCCAGCTTAACATCTGTCGGCTTGACATCTTACTTAACATCTATCGGCTTACCAATGAAACACCAAGTCCCAACCGGGTCATATCTCCGGTCGGGTCATACCGCGGGGTATATCCCCGACAATTACTGATCCAGGGATGACACTTATACAGAGAGATTTGACCGTTTGAGGCCGGACCGCTACAACAAGCTTGGGGATGCTATGTTTGAAGATTTATTTGCTGGAAAGAATGCTTTTCCTAAGCTTGGGGATGCTTTGCTTAAAGAATATGATCGTTTGATTCCTTCTACTTTCGATAACAAAATTTATTATGATGATAGCATGCCTCCTATTAAGACTCAAATTCGGATTAAGACTCAAACAATTCTGACTTGTCATCACGGGCTTCTCTCCATGGGCTTCTTAACGCCTTGGGCTTATTAACCCCAGGCGACTTTGTTACAATCTGACTTACCATCTGGCTTAACATCTGGCTTAACATCTGGCTTAACATCTGTCGACTTACCATCTGACTTAACATGTGGCTTAACATCTGCCGGCTTACCATCTGACTTAACATATGCCGGCTTACCATCTGACTTAACATCTCCCAGCTTAATATCTGACTTAACATCCGCCGGCTTACAATCTGACTTAACATCTGCCGACTTAATATCTGACTTAACATCTGTCGCCTTACCATCTCACTTAACATCTGCCAGCTTACCATCTGACTTAACATCTGCCAGCTTAACATCTGCCGGCTTAATATCTGACTTAACATCTATTGGCTTACCATCTGACATAACATCTGCCGGCTTAATATCTAACTTAACATCTCCCAGCTTAACATCTGTCGGCTTGATATCTTACTTAACATCTGTCGGCTTACCAAGGAAACACCAAGTCCCAGCCGGGTCATATCTCCGGCCGGGTCATACCGCGGGGTATATCCCCGACAATTATCGATCCAGGGATGACACTTATACACAGAGATTTGACCGTTTGAGGTCAGACCGCTACAACAAGCCTGGGGAATGCTATGTTTGCTGGAAATAATGCTTTAATCTTGGGGATGCTTTGCTTAAAGAATATGATCATTTGATTCCTTCTACTTTCGATAACAAAATTTATTATGATGATAGCATGCCTCCTATTTATGATGATTACATTGATGAAAGTGGGTTTGGAAGAGTGTCAACTCTATGTATTAGTGATCCCACTATTTTGGAGCGTGTTGAATCTTACTACAATATTGATGAAAATGGATTTGGAGAGTTCATGACAGTATTTAGTGAAACATCCACTATTTTGGAAGAGGTTTCAATTGACTATGACAATGAAGTTGCTATCTATGATGAGTATTATGATGACATGTATGCCATAAAGAGTGATAAATCTTATATGCTTATGCATCATGAAAAGAGTGCTATATGTGATGGTTATATTGTTGAATTCATTCATGATGCCACTGAAAATTATTATGATAGAGGAACTTATGCCCTTACATATCTCAATAATATCAAGGTTCTTCTGTATGTGTTGAATGTTTTGAAGTTACACTTGTTTTGCCTTCCTATGCTAGTTGGTTCTTGTCCCCATAAGTTGTTTGCTCACAAAATCCCTATGCATAGGATGTGGGTTATACCTAAATGTGCTAGTCATATGCTTCGTGATGCTCTCTTTACATTTCAATTCTTATCTTTTATGCGAGCATCATTGAAATCATCATGCCTAGATTAAAAGGCATTAAACAAAAGCGCATGTTGGGAGACAACCCATCACTTTTACCTACTGTTTTTGTGTGCTCACATGAGTATGCTACTGTAGTAATCATGTTTTATTGCTTTTGTCTCAATAAAGTGCCAAGTAAAGCCTTTAGGATCTTGTTGGGTGATAGTTGCTTTGATCTTGCTAAAAAACAGAAACTTTTGCGCTCACAAAAATAATACTAGTTTTTAACAGAAGAGTTCTATTGAGTCGATTATTTTTGTAGAAGTTTAATATACAAATTGCACACATGGTCCTAATTGTTCAGAATTTTTGTAGTAGAAATATGGTTTGAGTGCAGATTACAACAGACTATTCTGTTTTTGACAGATTCTGTTTTCGATTTAGAGTTTTCTTGTTTTCTAGTTTCCACGGCTTATATTGCTCAATATAAATTGTGGAAATGATATGCTACAGTAGGCATTGTGTGAGAAGAATTATGAATCTTGTATTTGGCAGTACCAAAAGTGGAATGGTTTGCTCTTTATCATACTAACCTATCGCACAAAGTTCCGTTAAGTTTTGTGTGATTGAAGTTTTCATGTTTTGGGTGAGATATCGATATGAGGAGAATAAGGAGTGAAAAGAACATAAGCTTGGGGATGCCCAAGTAACCCCCAAGGAAATATTCAAGGAATATCCAAGCAACTAAGCTTGGGGATGCCCTGGACGGCATGCCCTCTTTCGTCTCCAACATTACTGGTAACCTCACTTGGAGCTACGGTTTCATTCATCACATGATATGTGTTTTACCAGGAGCATCATTTTATTTTGTTAGGATTTGCTTGTTGTTATTTATAATAATGTTTTGCATCTTTTATTTCAATAAAGTGGCAATGATAGCCTTTGCCTTGTTTAATTTGCATGTATACATGTTGCTATTTGAAAACATAAAGTTTACCGCTGTTGGAAACATTCCCCAGAAAATTCCGAAAGTGATAAAATGTTGAAACTTTTTGCAAAATGAGCTCTGATAAATTTTCTACAATGTGGTAAATTTTCATATTGTCTGGAGTTTAATAAGTATT
Source organism: Triticum urartu (assembly GCF_056163025.1). NCBI lineage: Eukaryota > Viridiplantae > Streptophyta > Magnoliopsida > Poales > Poaceae > Triticum > Triticum urartu. The sequence continues at coordinate 295,393,363 of NC_141878.1, read as the reverse complement.
GATACTCTTGCATTCTTTACATACTGTACTGTTTTGGCATATTGCTCGTTTAATGATAGGAGTATTAAATTTGCAAAGGGATTTAGTATGCAATGTTGAATAATAATTTTAGTGATTTGCTATAATAGAGAATGATAATGTTTTTGCATTGGTTTATACTAACTTATCTCACGAGTTCTTATTGAGTTTTGTGTGGATGAAGCTTTTGAGATTTAGGAAAGTAGAAGTCTCAAGCGTCTAAGCTTGGGGATGCGCCGGTAGGCATCCCACCTTTCTTCTTCAGCAATTATCGGTTAGTATCGGTTGAGCCTAAGTTTTTACTTCTTCACATGAGTTGTGCTATCCTTAGAATGTCATTTTGTTTTCATTTTGCTTGTTGTTTTACTAAGATCCTTAGATCTGAATGTTTTAATAAAATAGAGTCCTCAATAGTTGCCAGGGAGGCTAAGTAAGCGGCATTCACATCCCATTAACGAAGCTCTTTCCTATGTCATTTACTCTTTCGCTGCACTTATACCCTATAAGTAAATTGTTGAATAAATTGAATGTCATGAAGTTGAAATCATATCATTCCTAGTGGTAGCTTGACATTGGGTTTAGAAAGTGAAATCTTTCGAGGGTTGACAATCACAATATTCGTCATACAAGCAATTCATGAATAATTAGTATAAGGAAGAGAACTTTCACATGTAAATACACTATCATGGAAATCTTTTGGGATTGTGAGCCCCCATCAAAATATTATATGCCAAAATTGTTGACGCTGGACAAGGAAGACAATGTAATGGTTTATGTTTGTTCATATTCACATAGAAGTTATATTGTCATAGATCCTTCAACATGTGGTGCTTGCCCCCCATCTTTGCTAGCCAAACATTCCGCACCAGGTAGAGATACTACTTGTGCATCCAAAAACCCTTAAACCCAATTCTTATTTTCAAGAGTCCACCATACCTACCTATATGCGGTATTCTTTTGCCGTTCTAAGCAAATTTGTATGTGCCATCTCTAATTTTCAAAATAAATTTCTCTTTGTGTGCTCGTACCGCTCACGAGGCAATGAGGGTGGCCAATATTTTCCATGCTAGATATGGTATTCTCATGATGAGTGTTTATTCCCTTGTCATTGCACGAGAGTAAGGCAAAGGTCTTAAGGATGCCCAGTCCCGAAATGAAAAATGAATTTACTTTATGTTGTAAAATAGTAAATTCCTTGGAAAGTGTTGGTATGGAGGGCACCTGTGGATACGGTTATCAATGGAAAGTGAAAGTATTGTGGAAAAATGAATACACTTTATTTTCTATTTGGGAACCGCCTATGATATATCTTGCATGGAAAGTGTTGGGAGCTCTAAGTCGTTTTCGTTGGTGGGAAAAGTATGCCTCTCAAAATAATTTTATCTCTCAATTTTCGCTTTGAGCTCTGGAACCTCTACAAATCCCTACTTCCCTCTGCGAAGGGCCTATCTTTTACTTTTCAGTACTTACTTTTATGCAAAGAGTCAAAGTATTCATCTCTGTTCCTTTTTATTTTCTCTTTTGGTAAGCATCATGTGGTGAGGAAAGATCTAGGCACATATGTCTAGTTGAATATGGGTAGCATGAGTTATTATTGTTGACATCACCCTTGAGGTGAATACGTTGGGAGGCAAAGCAATAAGCCCCTATCTTTCTATGTGTCCGGTTGAAATGTTTTGCTCATGTGTATGTGGTGAGTGTTAGCAATCATAGAAGACTATATGATGGTTGAGTATGTGGAGCTCTTACTTAAACTCTGTTGAATAAGTTGAATTGCAATAGCTTGGTGACTAAGAACATAGGTTGTTGGGTTTCAAGAGAATTCATTGTTTGAACCTTAACATGTGAATCGTTTGCCACGATAACATGAGAAGTTTCATAACAAAGAATTGCTATTATGATGCTAGGAAAAGTGATTGAAATCATCATTTATCAAACTTGTGCACTTTGCTAGCATTCACACTTCATAAATTATTTCTTTTATCATTTACCTACTCGAGGACGAGTAGGAATTAAGCTTGGGGATACTGATACGTCTCCAACATATCTATAATTTATGAAGTATTCATGCTGTTATTTTATCATTCTTAGATGTTTTACAATAATTTTATAGCAACTTTATATCATTTTTTGGGACTAACCTATTGACCCCGTGCCTAGTGCCAGTTGCTGTTTTTTGCTTGTTTTTACATCATAGGAAATCAATATCGAACGGAGTCCAAACACCGCGATACTTTACGGAGATTTTATTCGGACCAGAAGGAAACCAATGGGCCAGACCTGCACCTCGGCGGTGCCCTGAGGGGGCGCAACCCACCAGGGCGCGCTAGGGCCCCTAGCGCGCCCAGGTGGGTTGTGCCCACCTCGGTGGCCTCCCGTACCCCTTCTTTGCACTATAAATTTCCAAATATTCCGAAACCCCTCGGGGGTTAACCTAGATCAGAACTTCTACCGCCACAGGGCTCTGTAGCCATCGAAAACCAATCTAGACCCGTTCCGTCACCCTGTCGAAGGGGGAATCATCTCCGGTGGCCATCTTCATCATCCCGGCGGCCACCATGATGAGGAGGGAGTAGTCCACCCTCGGGGCTGAGGGTTTGTACCAGTAGCTATGTGATTAATCTCTCTCTCTCTCGTGATCTATATCATGGGCTTTGTTAATATAGATGGATCATATGATGTTTCTCCCCACTATACTCTTGTTGTGATGAATTTAGTCTTTACCCATTGAAGTTTTGTCTTGTTGGATTGAATATTCAGAGATGATAACACATGATATATGTCTTGCAGTATGAATACTTGAGGTGACAATTGGGGTATCTTATTGATTCACTTAATATATGTTATGGCATTCAACTCGCAGATTCCCGCTGTGATATTGGGGTAATCTATGCATAGCGGTTGATGCACATTTTTATTATCTTTTCTCCAATGGAAACTTTGGGGCTCCTTGTAGTTCTTTGTGTGGATTAAGTATTATGAATATGAATTTGCTTTGGTGTTATTATAGTACGAACTCTAGGATAGATCGGACGGAAACAATAGCTTTGTGTTATTTTATTACAGACTCTTGAATAGATTGAAAGGAAAGAATAGCTTTGAGGAGGTTTCGTACCCAACAAACAATTCCTATCTTTTGTTCTCCACTAATAGGAACTCGGGAGTGATTCTTCATTACACTTTGAGAGACAATCATATGATCCAACTACGTTAGCACTCCTGAGAGATTACACTAGTGAAAGTATGGACCCTAGGCCATGTTTTTAAGCATTGAAATACCGTTTTTGTGCCCGTTTACTATTCGCTACTTTGTTGTTTTTATTTATTCAGACTATCAAAATATATTTCTACCATCCATATTACACTTTTATCACCATGTCTTCACCAAACTAGTGCACATATACAATTTGCCATAGTATTGGTTGTGTTGGGGACACAAGGATTTCTTGTATTTGGTTGCAGGGTCGTTTGAGAGAGACCACCTTCATCCTACACCTCTCACGGATTGATAAACCTTAGGTCATCCACTTGAGGGAAAATTGCTTGGAGGCCCAGCACATGTCTATAAGAAAAAAGTTGTGTAGTAGACATCACCATCATCTCAGCGTTTTTTGATGGCATCTGCGACGTCAGGATGAAGGAATAGCTCGCCATACACGAGGACTTGTGCACGGATCTGGAGATGTTCAACATGGCAACCAGGTGCGCGAGAGCTAAGGAGGCTCGCCTCTCCCTCCCGGAGCTCCCGGGGACAGACCCAGAAGACAAGAAGGCCAAGGCCAAGGACGTGAAGCGCAAGGGGCCGTCTGTGCTTGCGGCAGATTCAGAGATGAAGCATGGCTGCGACCACCCAGAGTCATCCAAGGAAAGCCGCCCGTTCTGCGTCTCTTACAACATGCACAACCACAACACCAACGACTGTCAGGAGCTCAGGGCCATCCTCAACAGGAGCCTCGGTCGACGCCCCGAGCGCAGCGACTGGGGCTACAGCCGCGGTGGAGGCCGAGGAGGAGGATGCTGGGACGACCGTGGCCCTCGCCAGCAATGGCATGATCAGCCTCATTAGGAGCGCTGGCAAGCCCAGCCTCGCGAGGGTGCCTGGAGATACCAGTCTCGTGAGGATCGTCCTCAGGGCGACGCTGGCCTCCCTCTGCTGCCACCAACACCAAGAAGGAACGACGACCACCTCCAAGACGAGGGGGCTGGGGCTTCGAGGAACCTCGCACCATTTCTTGCATCCTGGGCCGTGCTCACACCCCAGCCTCTCATCGCATCTTCACGCAGTTTGCCTGTGAAGTGAACGCGGCCCTCCCCGGGCTCGAGGCCACACGACCGGTCAGGTGGTCAAAGTGCACCATCACCTTCCGCTCTACCGACCAGCTCAAGTGCGCGGCAACTACTGGTGCCCTCCCGATACTCTGCTCGCCAGTCATCAACAACGTCCTCATCACCAAGACTCTCATCGATGGTGGTGTGGGGCTCAACGTTCTTTCCATCGAGACGTTACACCGCCTCCAAGTGCCCTATGACCAGCTGCAGCCCACCAAGCCTTTCTCAGGAGTAACAGACGGCTCCACCACCCCGATAGGATAGGTCCGCCTCCCTGTCACCTTCGGCAAGCGAGAAAACTACCGCACTGAGCTCATCGACTTCGACATTGCCCACATCTGCCTCCCGTACAATGCCATCCACGAATATCCAGCACTAGCCAAGTTCATGGCGGTGACTCACCATGGTTACAATATCCTCAAGATGCCAGGGAACCGCAACATCATCACAATCGCTTGCGAGGAAAAGGACGCAGTGTGCTCTCTCAAGCGCGCCTACCAGGCTGCGGCAGTCGAGAACCCCGACAACGAAGGCACCGTCTACCCTCCTGAGGCTGCCCCCAAGAAGAAGAAGCAGCTGCTCCACCAAGGGCCTCAGGAGAATGGTGTCAGCAGCGGCGCCACCTCAGGACCTGCTCCCATGGCCGGGGCGCCTCCCTCTCTCGCATAGGAAGGCGTGCCCGGCGCCCCTCTCAGGCTGGGATTGGGGGCTCTCCTCTGGAGGGTCTCTGACCAAGTCAACGTCACGAGGGAGGCGCTCGGGCACCACGTGGATGCGTGCTTCAGCGCGCGCTTCCGCCAGGAGAGCGCGAGGCACGAAGCACCAGCCGCTCCGGAGTTCATCACCCAGGCAACCGAGGAGCTTCAAGAGGCGAGAGCCATGCGCGGCGACCGACGCCCGCCACTCGGTGCAGCTTCTCATCCTGGCAAGGACAGCAAGCTGCACGCCTGCGTCAACATCCTAGGGCTCAACAGGGCCGTATCTCAGGAGCGCTTCTAGCCATTGTGCATTGGTCGGTGCAAGGACCCCATTCACAACTACGTTTGCATGCCTTTTGGCCTGCCAAATGTGGTTCGTACCCTCCAGCGCCACATGCGGAGCGTCCTAGCGGCTTAGGAGGCCAGGCACCAGGCGGTCCTGACGGAGATGGCGACGGTCCTCCACGACCCTGCCGGGCCTCCGTAGCCTCCTGAGGTTCAAGGGCAAGGTTGCTCGTGAGGAACAACTTCTTCAGCACGCTTCTTCGGCTACTCCAACATCTCTTCAGCAACGGTGCCAGGAGACATCTTCCAATTTATTCAGCTGGGGGCGCCCCTCGGGCTGCTTTATCCCCAGGTCGCGTGGGTCTGTCCCTGCGACATGTATCTTTCTTGCACCTTCTAGTCGTACAGCTGGAAGCGCCCCTCGGGCTGCATCGTCCCTAGGCCGCACGGGTCTGTCCCTGTGGCATGTATCGTTTGCATCCATCGGAAATAGCTCTGCTCTATCCATGCCATGATTTATGTTATCACCCACTCGCCTGTCGTATGGCCCTTTGCGGTCTCCCATGTTGCTGACCGGCCTCTTATGCCTTCCACGACGGAGGCTCACATGCTGGTAGGACACTTTGCTCGGGTCCGTCCCTGCAACACTGACAAATCTGAAAGATCAGTGTTTGCGTTCTGGGAATGGGGGTCCCCAGACTTGCCTGCCTGTGGCCCACAACGTGGCTGAGCTAGCAGGTCTGTATGACCCGTCTTCATCGACGAGGTATTCAAGGACCTCGCGAGGGGGACGATGCAAGACCTCCTCAGGAGCGGCCTCGCCAGACAGGCTCACGAGGGGCGGACAGATCAAGGCAAGGCAAACCTCACGAGGTCCTCGTGATGTGAGCCATGACGATCGAGACCAGGTGGGCGCCAGGCGGGCGCCATCGCGCGCAGTGTCCTTGCTTCCTCTTTGGTGCAAAGGGGGCAAGCGCAGGCGCAGAGTACTGAGGCATCAAGCAAAGGTTTCAATATCGGTTCAACAAGACCAAGACCAGCAGGATGGCAAGATGGAGGTCACCATGGTGCCCACGACAGCGTCACCACCAGAGCCTTTTGCAGGCGAAGACTACTTTTGTCAGGATAAGCTGTACTAGTTGTCCCCTCTCAAATTGGCCGTTGTTGGCTCCCTTCCCGCTAAATATTTGGGAAGAGGACCAAGGCCTATATAAGTAGAACTAGCCACCATAGTAGGGGGGACGAGAAAAAAGGGAGAACTCATACATAGGCATCTCACCCACACAAGTTCGCCCAGCACAAGAACACCTCTGTCGGCGTTCTGGGAACGGGGGTCCCCAGACTTGCCTGCCTGCAGCCTGCGGCGTGGCTCAAAAGGGGGCCCAGCACGACCCATCTTCACCAACACAAACCCAAGACCCTCGCGAGGGGCCAAGCCTCGCGAGGCGGACGACGCAAAGCTTCCTCAGGCGCGGCCTCGTCAGGCTGGCTCACGAGGAGGCGGAGAGATCAAGGCGGGGTACCTCACGAGGTGCCCATGACGCAAGCCATGACAACTCAGGGCGCCAGGCGGGTGCCAGCCCGTGCAGCGTCCTCCTTTCCTCTTTGGTGCAAAGGGGGCAAGCGCAGCCGTGGAATACCGAGGCATCAGGCACAGGTTGCCATTTCGGTGCAACGAGACCAAGACCAGGAGGACTACGAGACAGAGGTCACCGTGGAGCCCTAGACGGCGTCATCACCGGAGCTTTGCGCAGGCGAAGACTACTTTTGTCAGGATAGTTGATACTTGCTGTCCCCCTTCAAATTAGCCCACCATTGTTGGCTCCCTTCCCGCTCAATATTTGGGAAGAGGACCAGGGCCTCTATAAATAGGACCAGCCACCCACATAGCAAGGGGATTCCGATTCGGTCGAGAGAGAGAGAGAGAGAGAGAGAGAGAGAGAGGGAAAGGTGGCTGAACTCCTCCCAGCAGTTCATCACCTCAGCCAAGAACAGACCCTCGCGAGGCTATCCTTCCTTGTATTGTTCATCATCACCAGCCCAAGAGGCAATCCACACACCACACACTAGAGTAGGGTATTACACCACAACGGTGGCCCGAACCATTATAAACCATGAGTCCCTTGTGTTGTTCTTTCCTTGGTTTTAGATCCTAGCACGGCGGAGGGGTGCAGGAAGGTAGGAGGCGAAATCTCCGCGCGCACCCCAGTGTTCGAACCTCAAGGGTCTGCCGGAACCCAAAATCCGACATTTGGCGCGCCAGGTAGGGGTGCGCCAGAATTCGTCTTCCACCGCCCCATTCTCCTCCGACCGTCACGCCCATGTCTGACGCTCGTCGGGCCCGCGCCGAGCGCCGGGCCGCACTCGCTTCCCGCGTCGCCCAGACGGCCCCTGTCGGCGGCCATCCACGCCGTTCCCCGTCACCTGCCGTCAACGCCGCCACCGGCCTAGCGGGGGACGAGCAGCAAGCATCGTCCCAGCATCCGTCCATGCGGCAAGATGGCCGCACCGCAACCCCCTTGCTCGCCCCAGCTGGCTCTTCGTCCCGCGCGCTCCGTGCGCCCATGGAGGCTCGGGCTGCACTCATCGCGGCAAACGAGCTCCTGCGCTACCGTCCCGTCGATGATGTCCATGAAAAATGGCTCGACCGCGTCACCGAGCACGTCCGCGCTGCAGGGGGCTCTTCCGCGCCGTCCGTTCCGTTGCACCGCACCCCGCCCCACACGGGCGAAGAGGCTCCGGCGGCGCCCCGGCCGCCTCCTCCTCAAGAAGACGCCATGGCTCCAAGGCGCTTGGCCCCTGGGCGGAACCCGCTCCGTCAGGTGCCAGCGCAGCAAGAACAGAGCTGCCAGGAAGTCCCTCGCCTGCCAGAAGCTGCCCGGGCGCTCCTTGCTCCAGCACGTCACGACCATCCCCCTGCTCCAGCGCGTGGGGACATGCAAGACCAGGCTCTCGTCACCTAAGGCCTCCCGTGGCCACAGCAAGCTGCCGCGCCTACACCACCGAACTGCGCAGCATTACGTGGCTCGGCAAGTTCAAACCAGACCTGCCTCCTCGCTACGACGGCACGGCCGACCCTGCGGAGTTCCTCTAGCTCTATGAGCTGGGCATCGAAGCTGCCAACAGAGACGAGAAGGTCATGGCGAACTGGTTTCCCATGGCACTCAAGGACGGGGCCCGCACCTGGCTCCTGAACCTGGCTCCAGGCACAATCTCCTCCTGGGAAGAGATGCGCACCCGCTTCATCGCCAACTTCCAAGGTACTCGCGACCGGCCCCCCGCCGTGAGCGACATGCACCGCATCAAGCAACAACCTGGGGGAACCCTGCAGAAGTACATCCAGCGCTTCAACAAGGCACGCCTCAAGATCCCCAAAGTGACTGAGGAGGCCATCATCTCAGCTTTCTCCGACGGAGTGCGCGACGTCAAGATGAAGGAGGAGCTGGCGCTCAAGGAGGGGCTGAAGTGCTCGCGACAGAACCAGACACCAAGCGGGGCAGAGATCAGCCCGAACCTCCCAAGGGCAGCCGGTACTGCGTGTACCACGACCTCCACACCCACAACACCAACGAATGCTAAGAACTTCGAGCCGTGCATGAAGGAAGGATCGGCCATCGCCCCGACCGCGGTGACCGGGGCTACGGTCGAGGAGGAGGAAGAAACGCAGGACGCTGGGAAGACTGTGGGCCGCGCCAAGGGTGGCGCAATCAACCTCGCGAGGATCGCTGGCAAGACCCGCCTCGCGAGAGAGGATGGAGAGATCATCCTCGCGAGGGAGACTAGAGGGATCAGCCTCGCGAGGATCGCCCGCTAGGCAACGCAGGCCTCCCACCGCAGCCGCCGCAGCCAAGGAGAAACGAGGATCACCATCAGGACGAGGAGGCTGGGGTCTTTCAGGAGCCACGCGCGATCGCCTGCATCTTGGGCAGAGCACAAGCCCCAGCCTCCCAGCGCATCTTCAGGCAGTTCACCCGTGAAGTGAACGCAGTACTCCCCAGACTCGAAGCCACACGCCCTCTCAGGTGGTCGGCGTGCGCCATCACATTCAGCTCAGCAGATCAGCTCAAGTGTGCGGCAACAGCCGGAGTCCTCCCGATGCTTTGTTCCCCAATCATCAGCAACGTGGTGGTCACCAAGACCCTCATCGATGGCGGGGCAGGGCTCAACGTCCTGTCCATGGAGACGTTCAACAACCTCCAAGTGCCCTACAGCCAGCTTGGGCAGGTCCACTGACAGCTCCACGGTCCCGATTGGGCAAGTCCGCCTCCTTGTCACCTTCGGGGCACGCGACAACTACCGCACCGAGCTCATCGACTTCGACGTCGCTCACATTCGCCTGCCGTATAACACCATCCTTGGGTACCCAGCGCTGGCCAAGTTCATGGCCGTGACTCACCACGGCTACAACGTCCTCAAGATGCCAGGAAGTGGCGGAGTCATCACGGTGCCCTGTGAAGAGAAGGATGTGGTGTGTTCCCTGGAACGAGCCTTTCAGGCCGCATCACTGCAAGACCTGGATCGCGGAAGCGGGAGGCCTCCCGAGACCACCCCCAAGAAGAAGAAGACACCGTCCGACTCGACCGCTCAGGAGACAGGCCCTTCTGGGCCCGCGCCTGCCCAGGGGGAGCCTCCCTCCATCGCATAGGAAAGCATGCCCGGCGCCCTCCTTAGGTAGGGCTCGGGGGCTCTCCCCTGGAGGGCAACCAACCTAGCCAGGGTCACAAGGGCGGCGCTTGGGCACCACATGGAGGCATGTTCTGAAGCACGTTTCCCTCAAGGAGGAGCAAGGCAAGGAGATCCAGACCCACAGGAGTTCGTCAGCAAGGCCATTCAGGAGCTACAGTAGTCAAGAGTCATGAGAGGTGCCCACCGCCTACCAGCAGTGGCCCCCCATCCAGGTGAGGATGGTGGGCTGCGCGTCTGCATCGACATACCAGGGCTCAACCAAGTCGTCTCTCTAGAGCGCCTCTGGCCCTCGCGAGTGGGGCACTGCGGAGGTCCACCCCACAGCTACGTTCGCATGCCTTACGGCTTGCCGAACGCGGCTAACGCGTACCAGCGCCTCATGAGGGGCATCACGGAGGCACGAGAGGCCAGGCGTTCCGCAGCCCTGGCAGAGATGGAGATGGCCCGCGAGGAGCCGTCAGCGCCTCCGGAGCCTCCCGAGGCCCCTGGGCCTGGGGGCTTGTGAGGATCGGCTCCCGCAGCCCCCCGAGCATGCTACACCAACACCCCTTCGTCCTCAACATCATCAGGTGACATCTTTCGAGTTTTACTTCCAGCTGGGAGTGCCCCCAGGGCTGCATTATTCCCAGGCCGCGTGTGTCCGTCCCTGCGGCGTGTATCCCTTTTATTTCACGTCGATTAGCTTACCTTGTTGGGGGCGCCCCTCAGGCTGCATGATCCCCAAGCCGCTTGGGCCCGGCCCAGGGGCATGTACCCCGTTTGCGTTTATTTCCGATTATGCGTTAGACCCTCCATGCTTGATTATTTGATGCCGGTCTGTGGCACCTCTTCTCCTCCATGCCGACCACTTGCACGTTAAAGGGGGGTCACCTGAGCATTGCGACTCAGGGCTCTTACTGGCTCTCCAGCCCTCATCCTCTGGCCTTGTCCATGGCATCGCGACCTGGCATACCAGCGACGGCTGAGAGCAGCTCGAGGGCCGGGACCCGAGGACGTAGAGTGCCGACATCTAACCAAATTTGTAGGGACACATCGCAAGATAAGGCCCAGTGCCAGGCGCAACCCGCCTAGAGGTAGGGCCCCGTGAGTCTCGCGCTGGCTCACGGGTGCCTAGATACACCTCGCCAGGCCCTACCGTGCCAGCCACGTGTCAGGGCGGGGCTGTACACGCCCCAGGGGCTCCTCCCAGAGGGGGCCCCCTCCAACGTACCAGTGGAAGAACCATGCTCCGCGCTGGCTGACGACACTGCCGAGGAGCGGCTATGCCCGTACACATACGGTAGCACTATGCTCCGCGCTGGTGATAAACAACTGAGGGTGGCCCCCGGGCCGCATTAACCTCAGGGAGCCCAAAGCTCAGTGTCTAGCCTCATCGTAACGCCTCCCCTCGGGAGTGCCGCGCGAGGGGGCTGGGCACGGGGGCTGTGCCTGGGTCAGACCCCGACGCACGCCGCCCAGCCAGGTCCCCCTGGGCCTGCTTCATCGCACATCTCTCCCCGAGCGGAGCCAAGGTACGAAGGCCGTTTGAGCATCAAGGGGGACTCCTGAGCATCGCGACTCAGGAGCCTAACTGGTCACATAGCTCCTCACTCCATGGCCTCGTCCTGGTTTCCGGTCGGGACCATCGCTGGGTGAGGCACGCGCGCGGCCGGGCCCTGCCGACGTAGAATAGTGGATCCACCCGCATCACACCTCCCTACTTGCTGTTCGTGCGCCAAGGGGGACTCCTGAGCATCGCGACTCAGGAGCCTAACTTGTCACGTAGCCCCTCACTCCTTGGTCCCGTCCTGGTTTCCGGTTGGGACTATTGCTGGGTGAGGTACGCGCGGGGCCGGGCTCTGCCGGCGTAGAATGTAAGCAAGTAGGAAGGAAAAGAGCTAATTTCAAGGAATTCAAAAGCAAATATTACAGTCCACACTGTTATTTCAATGCCAAACGCAAGTTTAAGCGCCTCCCCGAGACATGATACGTGTACAGGAATTAAAAGCAGGACAGGAGCCACGACGGAGTCACTTGGCGGCGGGGAAGCACCACGGAGCGGGTTCGCCTCACGGAGCAGCGGGGTCGGCAGCGCCTTGCTCTGGCTTGCTGTTGAAGGCCCGGAACTTCCCTAGCAGAACCTCTGCGCGACCCTTCATGGCCTCGGCAGCGGCAGAGGCACGCTCACCGCTCACTGGCTCTAGCAGGCTGTCGAGGTCGACACCGGGATCGCGAAGGTAAATGTGGGTGAGGACCCGCGTCAGTGCTGCAGAAGACAGGACACGCGCCTCGGCCTCGGCCGTGGGGCCAAGGCCAAGGGAGACATCTTCAAGAGCGTGAACCAGGAAGGGAAGCAGCTTGGCGGGGCCGTCCTCGGCGCCAGCCAGCGGGCTCTCCAGGCTGCTGTCGTAAAGCGTCCTCAGCGAGGAGCGAGCCTTCGCCTCCAACTCCGTGAAGGCCGCGCGGTCCTCGGCAAGAACCAGGGCCTTGCCGTCCAGCTCGGCCTTCCTCGCCCCAACTCCTGCTCCGGCGCGCCTAGGCGGTCGCGGTGCTTCCTGAGCTTGGCCTCCCGGCCCTCGACGGCTGCCTCGCGAGCCTTCACGCCTTCTTCCTTCTCTTGGCGAAGACGGACCTCTTTCGCGAGCCGATTCCGCAGGCCTTGCAGCTCGCCCTCCAGTGCTTTGCAGCGACCGCGGACGTCGACCACATCCCCCAGGGCTGCATCACGGGCAGCCTTCGCCTCCAGGACGGCCTGCTTCTCCTCATCGCACGCCGTCGAGGCCTGGACCAGCGCCGCCCGAATCAAGGCGTTGGAGCGAACCCATCCAGAAGCCAGCTCCAAACGCCGGGCCACCAAGCGGGGGTCGGCACCAAGAAGATCCTGACGTAGTCAGTCCAGCTCGGCAACAGCACGATCTAGAATGGCAGAAGGAGTCGAAGAGACAGCGACCGGTGGAATAGGAGGAGAAGGCGGCAGCGCAGCCGTAGCATCCTGAGGCGGAGTCTGCCGTGCCCCGACAGCTGTAGTGGCGACGGCAAGGAGGAGCACCTCGGGAGCCACTTGGGCCGTGGGGGCTGAGCTCGCCCCAAACGGCTCAGCCAGACCTCGCGAGCACGACCGGGCAGGAGAAGCCTGTGCGTCGCGGTCACCTTCCTTCGCGGGCAGAAGCGCCGCCACGAATGGAACCTCGGGAGCCCCCTTCGGCTTCTTTGCTACGGGCGCCAACCTATCCAAAGATGCGGACGTCAAGCCTCGGAAGCAGAGCAAGAAATAAAGACAAGAATAGAATGCTTACGGGTCGTCGCCAGTGAGCTCAAGCGGCCTCCGGCCAAATTTGAAGCCTCAAAGCCGGCTGGAAGGGTCAACCTCGGGAACCTTGGAGGCGGAAGGTGCGTCTGCGGTTCGCCCCGGGGCCGGGGAGGACCCGCGGGAGATCAGCCCGGTCCTATCCTTCTTCGGGATCGGGGGCGAGCTCCCGCCGTCCTGCTCGTCGTCGTCTTCGTCATCATCCTCGTCGTCATCATTCAGAGAGAGGCGGAGAACACGGGACCTGCACCGGGGGAGGGGACCCCTCGACTCTCTTTCAGTCGCCTCGGAGTCAGGCCACTTTCCGTGCTCCTCTCCCTCTTCCTCTTCGCTAGAGTCGCCGGAGGGCACAGGCACCGGTTCCTCGGGAGCTTCCAGGGGCACTGGCCCATCCCCGTTGAAGACGGGCATGGACTTCACCACCTGCTCCCAGTCATTGTGGAGGAACATGGGCGTAGGAGCGCCCTCCAGCCTCGACACATTGCCCCCGTCCAGAGATTGGAGAACCGCAGCCAGGTCTCCGGCGGCCAAGGCCGCGGGGTTCGGACGGGGCCTCCACATTGGAAGCGAGTACTGCCGAAGCGGAGCCAGCCGGTGCTCTAGGAACTCCCTCAGCAGCGACGCGCCGGTCAGCTTCGCTGCCGCCATGTCGGCCGGCCTCAGATCCGCGTCCATATTCTCCAACACCATCTTCGCGCGGGGATCCATGAGCTCCGCTCGACCGCAGTCACTGGAGCTCGTGGGCTGCTCCGTGGGCAAGATCAGCCGAGGGTGGATGCGCCCAGCATCCACCAAGATCCACTTGCTCCTAAATCCCTCAATCCTCTTCCCATAGTTCGAGATGGCAATGGCGCCGCAGGACACAATGAAGCTCGCGCACATGGAGGCGGTCCCATGAGAGGTCCGGAGGTAGAAGTAGCGGCGCAGCAAGGCCACTGAGGGCTGCACCCCAACATGTGCTTCGCAATAATAAGCGAAGATTGCCAGGAGAAGGACGGAGTTGGGATGGAGATGCAGAGCCTATAGCTTGTATTGGCGGAGGACAGAGAAGAAGAACTCGGAGAAGGGAGGCACCAGGCCAGCAACAATGGCACTTACGAAGAGCAGATAGAAGGTGCTCCCTTGACCTTCAGGGGTGCCGGAGCCGGCCATGAACGCCTTCTTCCCGTCGATGCCCCACGCCGTCGCCATCCGGCGCAACCGGGCAAGGCCTCCCTCCGACACGTTCGGCGAGTCTAGGGCATACGAGTACCAAGCTACGGCCGGGGGCTGACGAGGCGCCATGGCTCCCTAGGCCGCGCGGTCAGAGCAGATCTGGAAATCTCGGAGGAAGGAAGGAGAGGCGCAAGAAAGGAGATCTGAGCAGCAGCCAGAGAAAGCAAGAAGCAGGGCCTAGGCGGATGCCACTCCTTTATCAACTCGCGCGGTTACTGAGGTGCCCACGTCCAATCAACCGCCACGCGGCGCCCAAGGCCGCAGGCTGTTAGGGCCCGCGGCGCTTCGCTCTTGCCCTTCCGCCTCCCTGCACGGCCAAGTCCGGGCGCGCCCTGGGCCCGGGGGCTACTGTCGGTGTTCTAGGAACGTGGGTCCCACGACTTGCCTGCCTGCGGCCTGCGGCGTAGCTCAAAAGGGGGCCCAGCACGGCCCATCTTCACCAACACAAACCCAAGACCCTTGCGAGGGGCCAAGCCTCGCGTGGCGGACGACGCGAAGCTTCCTCAGGCGCGGCCTCGTCAGGCTGGCTCATGAGGAGGCGGAGAGATCAAGGCGGGGTACCTAACGAGGTGCCCATGACGCAAGCCATGACAACTCAGGGCGCCAGGCGGGTGCCAGCCCGCGCAGCGTCCTCCTTTCCTCTTTGGTGCAAAGGGCGAAAGCGCAGCCGCGGAGTACCGAGGCATCAGGCAAAGGTTGCCATTTCGGTGCAACGAGACCAAGACCAGGAGGACTATGAGACGGAGGTCATCGTGGAGCCCAAGACGGCGTCATCACCAGAGCTTTGCGCAGGCGAAGACTACTTTTCTCAGGATAGTTGATACTTGCTGTCCCCCTTCAAATTAGCCCGCTATTGTTGGCTCCCTTCCCGCTCAATATTTAGGAAGAGGACCAGGGCCTCTATAAATAGGACCAGCCACCCACACAGCAAGGGGTTTCCGGTTCGGTCGAGAGAGAGAGAGAGAGAGAGAGAGAGAGGGAAAGGTGGCTGAACTCCTCCCAGCAGTTCATCACCTCAGCCAAGAACAGACCCTCGCGAGGTTGTCCTTCCTTGTATTGTTCATCATCACCAGCCCAAGAGGCAATCCACACACCACACACTAGAGTAGGGTATTACACCACAACGGTGGCCCGAACCAGTATAAACCCTGAGTCTCTTGTGTTGTTCTTTCCTTGGTTTTAGATCCTAGCATGACGGAGGGGTGCAGGAAGGTAGGAGGCGAAATCTCCGCGCGCACCCCAGTGTTCGAACCTCAAGGGTCTGCCAGAACCCAAAATCCGACAACCTCAACCTCAGGAGGCTGTTCTTCCCCTTGTACTGTTCATCATCAGCGCAAGAGGCAATCCACCATCACCACACAGGAGTAGGTATTACACCACAATGGTGGCCCGAACCAGTATAAATCTTGTGTCTTTGTGTTGCAAGTTTATGGAGTTCATCTGCGAGATCTTAGTGAGCTAGGGCGTGGATTGATAGGTAGAAAACCTTCACGCAAACCCCAGTGTTCGAACCTTGAGGGTTTTGACGGAACCTGTGATACGACATTTGGCACGCCAGGTAGGGGTGCGCCGGAGCCTCTTCCCAGCCAATCGACCCGCCGATGCTCCGCGGCCCCGATGTCCGGTGACACAAGGGCCGACTCCAACCGCTGGGCAGCCTGGCCAGCCCGGGCGGAGCCAGCTGCCCATGAAGACCAAAACCCCGCGCTCCAGGCGGCACGGGCGCCACCTAACGCTGTGGTGCATGGGAGGCACGGCCAGGCGTCATCCACCCTCACTCCACGACAAACGCAAACCGCTGCAAGGGCCGCAAGCCACGCCGTAGCAACGGCACCACACACTCGGCGGGAGCAGGCGAACATGCGGGCCGCGCTCACGGTGGCGCGGGAGTTGCTGCGGTGCCAGCTGATGGAGAGCGGCCGCGACACACAACTGGAACGTGTCGCTGAGCTGCTGGATGCGGCAGCGTCAGGAGCACCACCTTTCTGCTATCTGCTCCCTTCTCGGGCCGCTACTGGACCTCATGATGGGCCTCGCCGCAACCACGCGCCCTTGGGTGCTCCTTGGGGCTTCATCGACACTAGGACGGCCAGCGGCGCCGGGGCCCCCATTGCCCCCATGCCGCCTCCGATGAGCATGGGCACGAGCATTGCCCCCTTGGCCCTAGCAAGGCATTGCGCTATCATCCTCAGGATGCCGCGCTGGGCCGAACGACATGGAGTGCGGGGCACTATGGTGAGGTGTTTGTGGTGACAGCCCCAGAAGCCTATGTGCCCGGCATGATGGACCAGGGGTCTAGGCCGGAGGACGACCCTGACTCTTTTCTCGGGCCAAGTTGGGAGGAAGAGGCATTAGGAGCTGAAGCCTTCCAGGAGCCGCCAGAGAGCCCCGCCAACTGCGCCGTCGACAACAGATACATGGTACCACTAATCCCTCCGGAGCAAGCTTACGCTAACCATGGGTCGCAGGAGAATCAGGTCACCACAACGGCTGGCGGCCCCAGCTCGGTGACCTCCCTCCCGCCAGGAGGATCGCGCTGGGGGCAGCAGGAGAGAAGCCGGGAGCTAGATCCCTCACCGCGTCGCACAGAGCAAGGTCCCCCCGGAGGTAGGCCTTCTGCCGGGGAGGTGCTGAAAAGCCTACCCTCGGTATAGGACCCGTGGTCGCCGAGGGCGCCGCTGGTGTCCCCTTTCCCCCCATTGTGTCGTCCTGGTTGCCGGTCGGCTCAAAGGTGGTCAAGGGCGGCGCAAGGCGGGGCCCTCGCCTGGCGATATGAAGCAAGGCCGGTACCTATGAAGATGGCCGAGTGCCTGTGAAGATCGCCGCCCGTGACACTCTCACATAATAATGAGTGGGGCAGTACACACTTTGGAGTCTCCGAACAGCCGCCCTCGGGCCTCGGGGGCTCCCTCCCACGCCTAGTGGCAGCACTTAGCTCCCCGCCGGTGAGAAGACTTGAAGACAAGAAGACTAGGCTAGGTGCCGGACGCGGCCATTTGATTTGAATCTCTTTTCTGTAACCTTGCCTTCTGGATTTGGATTTAAGTTGAAGTTGAGTTTTCACTGATGCGCATGGGGTGTAACTTTTCTTGTTCAAACGATTTCTTGCCATCCGGTTTTCACCTTGTTCTGAAGCTCATGCTCGCTGCCTTCCCCTCGTGGGCCCCTCCCGAGCGGGCCTGGGCGCGGAACACGCACCGAACGCGCTGGTTGGCGCTAGATCCTCGTGAGGCCCGCTCGGGCGGATCTACAGGCCTTTCAGGAGCTCCGCAGCAACTCTCAATCTTGCAATTCGATTCAGGGTCCGCCCCAGCCAAAGTAAGCCGCAACAGCAAAACTTGCCCCCAGGCTCGTGGATCCATGAAGGCGCACACTCGGCTTGGCATAATAGAGTAAAATTGCGATTTGTTTACATGAGGGGCTGCCCCTCTCAAAATGCTCTCACAATCTTTGAGGGCCACGCCCAAGTTTTTGCATATAGGATAAAACAGCAGGGGAACATGAGATCATCCGAATATGTCGCTCGCCGCATCACCTTCGGACGCGTCACTCGCGTCGTCGCCGTCTTCGCCGGCATCGTCACCACCTTCGACGACGCCTCCATTGCCATCGTTGACCACGTCACCTTTGTCTGCCGCGACTACCACCGCTTCGTCTTTGGAAGTGAAGGCCCTAACCAGCACGTCCATGTTTTCCTCCACCCACCGCGCCAGGTCACTACGAATGGCCTGCAGTACAGGGGCAATGGCGGCGTCGAAGTCAAAGTCGGGGAAGGAGTTCCGATGATGGCTGAAGACATGGGAGAACGTGCACCCGAGCAGGCCCCGGCTTCCCTCTTCCACAAGCTGGTGAGCCCTATCAGACCGGGCTTCCAGGCGCGTCACCACGTTGGTGAAGAAGTTCAGGTGACTAGCGTAGTCATTCGAGTGGGGGTGCGGTGCATTCTCATCACATATGTAGCCCAGGGCGGTATTAGCCCTGTTCCGGAGGTCCTGAAGCATGGGGGCGTGCTCGCGCTCCAACGTCCACCGTTGAAGCACTTCCTCCCTGTTTTGCCGCGTGACGGCCTCGGAGTCATCAACCCGTTTCCAAAGAGAAAGCAGCTCGGCGTGGGCGGAGGCCAAGTCCGCTTGTGTCGTGACCAGGGCGGCAGCCATGGCCTCCTCAAGCCTCTCCGCCTCATCTAACCTGGTCCTCAGAGCAGCGGTCCTGCCCGCTGCCTCAGTTATTGCAAGCTTCCGCTTCAGGTCGTGCCAACCTTCAAGATCCGCGTGAACTTAGGCCACCCGGCGGTCGACTTCTGCCAGGACCTTGTCCTCGTGAGCCACGACGGCATCTTCCGCTTGGGCAACTTGACGCTCCCTCGTCTCTAGTTGCTCAAGCTCGAGGCTACGCTCCACGGCCTCCAGAGCCAATGCCTCCTCGCACTTCCGGACCTCCTCTTCGTTGGCAGGCATACCCCTCAGCGACGCAAGGGCGGCTTTGCGCGCCTCCACTTGTCGCTCGAGGGATGCACTCCAGGCGTGAAGCTCCCACGCGCACTTCTCCGCAGCCTCGCGATGGCGGTCGGCCACACGAGCCTCCTCCAAGGCTCAGGAGCAAGGCTCACAGGAAACCTTGAGGGACACCTCGGCCTTCACATTATCAAGATCATGCTGGTAGCGACCAAGGTTGATGGCCACCCTCAGCTTACGCCGTTCCTCCACCAGCCGAAGACGCTCAGCCTCAAGGCGTGAGTCGACACCCGTGAGTTCTTCACCAAGTCGGCTCATCGCGCCCATTGCCTCCTGGAAGAGCTCATGACGAACGACGCTCCGCCCACGCTCGAACTCCAATGCACGGCCCACCTCATCCTCTGCCACGGGGGCTGCAGGCGGGACGTGAAGCGGCGCACCCCCTCTCAGCAGGGGGCTGGGGGCTGGTGCCTCTCCAGGTGCCAACCCGACCTCACGAGGGGCCCTGGCCAGTCGGGGCCCATTGCTTGAGGAGGAGCTGAAGACCGAAGCCAACCAGCTGCTGTCCATGACCAGAGGAGGAGTCCGAGGAACGCTCGCCAAGCTCCAAGCCAGGCCGTGGAGGAAGGTCGACGGAGCCGAAGATTCAAAGCGCCATGAAGGCGAGCGCACCCCCTCGACCGGCTCAGCTCCGGGCACGGCATGCCGGCTCGGGATGCTCAAGGCCGACGGGGGTGCCGAAGAAGGTGGGGGTTGCTTCTCGTGGGACTCAACGACCCTGGGAGAAGGGGTCCTGAAGAGCCAGCGTCAGGGAGGAAAGCGGCAATCAGAAATCACGAGGTGCAGTACTCACTCATCGACGGCGATGTACTTTCGTCGCTTCAACGGCACGAAGATACCACTGCCGCTTGGAGATCCTTTCCTCTTGCGGAGCTTCTCAAAGTCCAGGCAAAGCCGATCGAAGCGCTGAACGTGGCGGCCAGTACGGGGTGCAGCCGGAGAAGTGCTCGAGAGAACAACTTCAGGGGTGCCTGGCTGCGGAGAACAGTCGGGCACCGTCTCACCGCGACTTCCCAAGGCCTCCGGAGTTTCGGCCTCGGGAGCCGCATGCTGCATCGTCTCAGCGACCGACGTCCCAGAATCACGGGATCCTGAGGACGACGCCCCAGGAGCCCCAGGCGGTGTCCGCACATCAGCATTCGTGCCGCTAGCCTCTGGCGGCGCTCGTCCCCCTGCACCCACATTCAGGACGAGCTCGGCGCCGGCGACGAAGAGGGGAACCACACATACAGGGTTCTCGCGGGACCCCACCAGGCCGTCCGGACGCAGCCCCCACTCGTCTAAGGGAGGCATGCTCCCTGCGAATTCAGCCTTGTTCTTGTAGCGGTACTGCACACAGTTTTTCCCAGGCAAGTCGTCCAGCGAAGGGACACCTGTCAGGACCTCGAGCACCGTTTGCCGTGTCCCAAGGGGGAGCCCAGACTCCTGAAACCTCATATGGTCATGACTGCTGGGCAAGGTCCGACGTTGAAGCGGAGCGACCCGGCGCTTGATGAACTCCTTCACCACCATCGGCACGGTCACACCGCGGTCCTTCAGCCCCCTTAGCCTGAGCCAGACGGGGACAAGATGGGGGCTCGCGAGCCTCTCGTGGCCCCATCCGGAGTGGAAAACGGCAAGCGCTGATGGGGCGTGGAGCAGATGGCTGAGGACACCGACGTCGACAAATACCCACCATGTCTGAAACTCACTCGTGGAGGGAGGAAGCTTGAAGTCGATCCCCGCACCCGCCATCGCGGCCACGGCCTGGAAGCTCACGCGCCCCAAGCTTTGCAGGGCAATTAGTCAGATGCAATGAGAAGAAATGGCGGAGAAGGGCCACAGAAGGAGCGATGCCCATCGTGGCTTCACACACGAAGGCGAAGACGGCAAGGAGAGTCACAGATTCGGGGTCGAGATGCAGCATATGGATCTAGTAATGTTCAAGCACCACGTTGAAGAAGGCGGAGAAAGGGGGAATTAGGCCTGCCCCAAGGGCATCGATGAAGATTGGGACCTCGATAGCCGCCCGAGCAATGCGAGCGCGAGATGCAGGCCAAGCCACCGTCTTCCCCCACTCGTTGAAACTGTTGGCGAGCATGGGACACACCTTGTCCATGGCCTCGTCGTTGAGCACCAAGCATCGGCCGACTGCAGGCTTGGCACCTGGAGGCGCACTTGGCGAAGACAGATGCTTCTTCCCCTTATCTGCTTGTTTCGGCGCCATGGCGATGAAGCAGGCAGAGTGCAGGTCAGATTGGAGAGGAGGAGCAGAGTCTCGAGGAAGCAGAGGGACTGGGGAAGCAAGGCGTGGGCGATGGGAGAATAACTGTGTAGGTTGCGGGGGCCGCACAGCCAGGAGGATTGCAAGGCAGCATGGGGAAGCGGAGACGCCCACGTCCAATCAACCGCCACGCGTCAACCGAGGCCGTAGGCTTTTGGGGCCCGCGGCGCTCCGCGCTTGACCTTTGGCTTCACCTTGAAGCCAAGCCCGAGCGCGCCTTGGGCCTGAGGGCTACTGTCGGTGTTCTGGGAATGGGTGTCCCCAGACATGCCTGCCTGCAGCCCACGGCGTGGCTGAGCTAGCAGGTCTGTACGACCCTCTTCATCGACGCGGTATTCAAGACCCTCACGACGGGCCAAGCCTCGCGAGGGGGACGACGCAAGACCTCCTCAGGAGCGGCCTCACTAGGCAGGCTCACGAGGGGTGGAGAGATCAAGGCAAGACAAACCTCGCGAGGTCCTCGTGACGTGAGCCATGACGATCGAGACCAGGCGGGCGCCAGCGCGCGTAGTGTCTTTTCTTCCTCTTTGGTGCCAAGGGGGCAAGCGCAGGCGCGGAGTACCAAGGCATCAAGCAAAGGTTTCCATATCGGTGCAATGAGACCAATACCAGCACGACGGCAAGACGGAGGTCACCATGGAGCCCAAGACGGCGTCACCACCAGAGCCTTTTGCAGGTCAAGTCTACTTTTGTCATGATAAGCTGTACTAGCTATCCCCTCTCAAATTGGCCGTTATTGGCTCCCTTCTCACTCAATATTTGGGGAGAGGACTAGGGCCTATATAAGTAGAACTAGCCACCACACTAGGGGGGACGAGAAAAAAGGGAGAACTCATTCAGAGGCATCTCACCCATACAAGTTCGCCAAGCACAAGAACACCTCAACCTCAGGAGGCTGTTCTTCCCCTTGTACTCTTCATCATCAGCCCAAGAGGCAATCCACCATCACCAAACTGGAGTAGGGTATTACACCACAATGGTGGCCTGAACCAGTATAAATCTTGTGTCTTTGTGTTGCAAGTTCATGGAGTTCATTCGCGACATCTTAGCGAGCTAGGGCGTGGATCGATAGGGAGAAAACCTTCACGTGCACCCCAGTGTTCGAACCTCGAGAGTTTTGCTAGAACCTGTGATCCGACAATCAGCAGCAGGACAACAGGCGCGCTCATGAGTTATGCTCTCTTTTCAGACTAACCCGCAGGGATCCCTAGAGCTTGGCTGCAGGCGGCCTAGCCGGCCGCCCTCTTTCCACACAATTCACTTGCATGTTAAAGGGGGGCTCCTGAGCATCGCATCTCAGGAGCTCCTACTAACTCTCCAGCCCTCACCCCCAGGCCTTGACCATGCATCGTGACTTGGCATACCAATGGTGGCCGAGCCTCACTCGAGGGTCAGGACCCGGGGACGTAGAGCACTCAGAAGAGCAAGGAAAGGGGAGGCCGGCGTGAGCCCCACCTCGCAGCATCACCACTAAGAACAATCAAGCACTATGCGTAGGAATCACCTTAGGATCATTAAGATAAGTCACCTATGCGTATTAGTATAAACCTGTCGCCCAGGATTCTCGTCGCTCGCAATCTCGCTCCGGCAGTGCTGCTTTCCTTTTCGCCCCCTAGGAAGTTACTTGCCCACCAAAGGGCACCTCTTGAGCATCGTGCCTCAGGAGGTCTCATCAGACCTCGAGCCGCTCACTTCCTGGCCTTGACCACGGCATCGCGACCTAGCATACTAGCGACGGCTGAAACCCGCATAGGGACTGGGACCTGTCGGCGTAGAGCGCAAAGCTATTGCGGGAACAAAAAGGGGGGGGCGACGCCGTAGCAAGAATGCACAGCCGCAAGGTCATACTAGGAACAATAAACTTCGGAACAAAAGCATTATAGTTTTTACATACCCCCACGAGGTCTGTCTCTATTCCTCGCAGGGAAACAAAAGGAAACTTCAAGGAACCCCGGCTGCTGGGCATCACCGCCGCCACCGAGCGGACGCTGCTGTTGCGCTCCGGGCATGGCAAGAGCTCGGTGGCAAGTAGCTATCCTCACTCAATTCCGGAGTGTTGCTAGGCTCGGGAGAGTCGCTCGACTCACAGGAGTCGCCGCTATTGTGGGAGGAGCTGTTCACGAGGCCGGGGGCGGGCCCGATGCCTGCAGCCGCGCCATGCAGGCCGCTTCCCCCAGGGCAGCACTCCAAAGGCGGCCCTCCTCGTCGAAGACCATGAAGAACAATGTGGAGGTGTCGTCGTACTCGAAATGGATGGCGAGGGCCTCCTCCGCGCAATAGGCGCATGCGACCTTGCCCCATCCTCGACTAATGAAGATTTTGCCCGAGGAGACGACCTCGACTTTCGCCCTCGTGGCTGGACTGCAGCACCCAGCATGCTACAGCCACAGCTCAAGCGGCTCCCTAGGCAGCATCTCCTCGGTGAAGAATCACGGAAGTTGGATCCATGTGCGCGGATGCATCACCGCCCACATCACGAACTCACGCGAAGAGACCTCGACGTGAGTTCTCGGGCTGGCAGCTTTCGCCAGGATCGCGAGGGCGGCTGAAGCCGTTCGGGCTCCTCTCGAGGGCCTTTCCCTTTTCCGCCGTGGAGAACCTCCTGATTGGGGCCATGGGAGTTGTGGCAAGATGATGGGATGAGGAAGAAGAAGAAGGAGCGGGAGGTGAGAAGATGGAAATAGGCATAGGTGGCTTCGTCCTCTCCCCATTTATAGCCAGGAGGAGGCCAACCACTGGCCTCCACGACTGTACTCAATGATCGTTTCCCTCTGCATCCAGCAGAGCCTCGTCAAGTCGAGCGGTTGTGAAGGCAGCATAGGGAAGAGGAGACATCCACATCTCATCAATCGCCACATGTCAAACCAAAGCCGCAGGGGGTTAGGGCCCACGGCGCTCTGCACATGCCCCTTGGCTTCGCCTGGAAGCAAAGTTCGAGCGCAACTTGGGCCCGAGGGCTACCGTCGGCATCCTGGGACCGAGGGTGCCCAGCCTTACCTGCCTGCGTCCCATGGCGTGGCTCCATCTGTGGCCTGGTATAGCCCAGCTTTAGGATCAGCAACCCAAGACCCTCGCGAGGGGCCATGCCTCGCGAGGTGGACAACACTAAAACCTCCCAGAGGGATGGCCTCCATAGGCTGGCTCCCGAGGAGTGGAGATATCTATGCAAGGTGCACCTCGCGAGGTTCGGATGACATGATCCGTGATGACCAAGGCCAGGCGCGCGCCAGCGGGCGCAGTGTACCAGTTTCCTCTTTGAGGCCAAGGAGGCAAGCGTAGGTGCGGAGTCTTGAGGAATCAGGCAAAGGTTTCCATTTCAGTGCAACAAGACCAAGACCGCCAGGACGGTATAGCGGAGGTCATCGTCGAGCCCACCATGGCGTCACAATCAGGAGCCTTTAGCAGGTGAAGACCACTTTTGTCAGGATAGCATGTACTAGTTGTCTCCCTTCAAATTTGCCCGTTGTGGGATCCCTTCCCGCCCAACAGTTGGGAAGAGGACCAAGCCCATTATAAATAGGACATAGCCACCACCATAGAAGGGGGGATCATTGAGATCATCCTCTCACCCACCAGCTCACCGAGCACAAGAACACCTCACCTCCTGAGGCTATTGTCCACTGTACTAGTTCATCCTTAGCCCTTCAAGGTGAATCCACAACAAAGCAGGAGTAGGATTTTACACTGCAAAGTGGCCCGAACCTGGGTAAACTGTTGTGTCTTTTGTTCATCCAGTTCATCGAGCCAGGCAGTGAGATTAGCGAGTAGGAAGACTAGGGAGGGTGAGTTCTTCGCACGCACCCCAGCATTCAAACCTCTCAAGGGTCTGCGGAACCCTGAATCCGATAGGTTCACCACATGACCAAAAAGTGAGGCGGCTGCAGGGACGGACCTTGGCCAACTTGAGGATAATGCAGCCCGTGGGGCGCCCACAACTTGATCAAACCAAAAAGTCACCTTGCGACTTGTTGTTGTAGGAGCGTCAGAATGCTGGACGAAGCGTGTTGTGGAAGTTCTCGTCTTAGGGGCCGACATACTCCTGAGGCCTTCGGGCTTGCGAAGGGCTGAAGGCTCATGAGGGGCTCAAGGTTCACGAGGCGCCATCACGAGGTGTGCCTACATTTGGGAGGTGACGCTTCTCCAGGCCGAAGGGCATGCAGGTGTATTTGTTGGTGAGGCCCCTGCTCAGGCCAATGTGTGATTGTCAATAGAGGACCTGGAGCGGGCCCTGTCGAGGCTCGCGAGGTTGGTGAACATGCGGACCTTGTCTCCCTTCTCGGGGGCGGCAACTGGCCTGACGGGATGCGCAGAGCGGCGCACGCCATAGACAGCCCGAGCTTCTCCCATCCTGTAAATCTCCTGGGCGATGAATTCTTGTGCCTCTTGTGACTGGAGCCATGCTCCTTGCTTAATGAGACATGCACCAAGGCGCGCCTCCAAGTGGTGCCCGAACACCTTCCTCAGCACGCCGGCCTGGTCAGATGCTTTCCAGGAGAAAGCCCTCGAGCCTGCCCGAAGGGAGGCACCGGGCATGCCTACCTATGCAAGTGGAGGGCAAGCCCCGACGACGAGGTCATCGCGGTCTTCATTTCAGGGCACTCCTTGGGAGCAGCTGCTTCTTGTTCGCGGGGGCGGCCCCAGGACGCCCGGTGCCATCCTCACCATCAGAGTTCTCGGCAGCGGCGGCCCAGTAGGCATACTCGAGGCGGCATACCGCATCTTTCTCATCGTAGGCGATAGTGATGACGCCTCTATAGCCTGGCATCTTGAGGATATTGTAGCTGTGGTGGGTCGCCGCCATGAACTTGGCAAGCACGGGGTATCCCAGGAAGGCGTTGTAGGGGAGGTCGATGTGCACCAAATCGAAGTCGATGAGCTCAGTGTGGTAGTTGTCGCGGGTCCCAAAGGTGACAGGGAGGCACACTTCCCCTAGCGGGATGGTAGACCCATCAGTCACACCAGAGAAGGGCCTAGTAGGCATGAGATGGTCGTATGGCACTTGGAGTGTCTCGAAGGTCCCGATGGAGATCACGTTGAGGCCGACGCCCCCGCCAATGAGGGTCTTGGTCACAGCGACATTGCTCCTGGTGGGGGTGCACAGCATGGGGAGCATGCCCACAGCAGCCGTGCACTTGAGGTGGTCCTTGGAGTCTAAGGTGATGGTTTACAGTGACCACTTGAGGTGCAACGTGGCCTCAGGCCTGTGGAGGGAAGCATTCACCTCGCGAGAACTACTTGAAGAGGTGATTGGATGCGGGAGCCTGGACTCCCCGAAGGATGTAGGCTACTATGCTCGGCTCTTAGTAGCCCCCAGGCCCCTCGTTGAGGTGGTTAACATTGTTCCTCCTGGGGGTAGTGGCGGAAGGGCAGCGTTTGCCTGAGGGTTCACCTCGCGAGGCTGATTCGCGCTAGGCGCCCTTGCGAGGCTACTCGCACTAGCCCTGGCAGGTATTGCCATTTCCATTGCGGTTATCCCACCAGCCACCGCAACGACCGCCTCCGCGACCGACGCCACTGTCATTGCGGTTCCCTCGACAACCCACGCATTCGTCGTGGAGTGCCTTGAGCTCCTGGCAGTCCTCGGTGTTGTGGGTGTGTGTGTTATGGTAGATGTAGAACGAGCGGTTGTCCTTCTCGGGTTCGGCATGGTCGCGGCCGCGCTTCTGCTTGGGCTCTAGTGCCAGCATAGCAGGGCCCTTGCGCTAATGTCCTTGGCCTTGGCCTTGTTGTCGTCGAGTGTGGCGGCCTTCTTTGGCTTTGGCGCATTTGCCGGCAAGGGATGAACAGCTCTAGCACCGAGCTCAAGTCGTCGTTGATGGCGAGCTTCTCGCGCATCCTGATGTCCGTGACACCATTAGAGAATGCCAAGATGATGGCCTCTTCAGAAGTGCGCGGGATCTTGTAGTGGACCTGGCTGAAGCGCTGGATGTATTGTGGAGGGTCTCGCCAGGGCATTCCCGCACACGCCGCAGGTCGTTGACGGTGATGGGGCGGTTGTGCGTGCCCTTGAAGTTATCGCAGAGCTCGCACCACGAAGAGATTGACTCCTCGGGTAGGTTCATGAGCCAGAAGCACGCTCCGTGCTTAACGGCTATGGGGTACCAGTTCGCCATGACCATGTCGTCGCCGTTCGCCGCCTCGATGCTCAGTGCATAGGCTGAAGGAACTCCATAGGGTCGGGGATCTCCTCGAAGAGATCGACTCCTCGGGTAGGTTCATGAGCCAGGAGCGCGCACCGTCCATAAGGGCAATGGGGAACCAGTTCACCATGACCTTGTCATCGCCGTTCGCCACCTCGATGCTCAGCGCGTAGAGCTGAAGGAACTCTGTAGGGTCGGGGATGCCATCATAATGCGGGGCAACTCTTGCTTGAACTTGACGGGCCAGACCACTTGGCGTAGCTCGCGGGTGAAAGCCCGACAGCCCACGATGCTCGAGGGAACGCCACACGCGAGGGCGGCATGGTTCAGGTGCCTACCCACTACGAGCTCTTGGACGATTCGTTCTTGACGCTACCGCTGCTGCTCGAGGAGCACGCGCACGTGAGGCGGCACCTGGAGGATGATTTGGCTGCTGGCCTCATCCCCGGCCGGTGCAGGAGCCCCGTGAGGCGGGTCGCGTGGACGCGTGTCGCGTTGGGGCTCGGCGTGGTCATTGCGCAAGGGAGGAGGCGGAGGTGCGTCATGCACCACATTCCAAGTGCGAGACAGGGGAGGGCGGAGCGAGTGAGAGGGTGACGGGGCCTCTCGAGTGGCGTTGACGAGATCGGTGATGTGGCCAAGCCAGGTGTCATAGCCGGTGTCAGTCGGGCGGTAGCGAAGCAGCTCACGTGCCATGAGCAGTGCGGCCTGCGCGTTCATCGGCCCGCACCAGGCGTGGGAGGTGATGGTCGTAACGGTGCAGCCGTCAGGCTACACGAAGGGATGCATGGAGGAGTCCTGCTGCTTGTGGGCAGCGGGGTCGGTTGCAGTAGCCGTGGCCTCGGCAGAGTGGCGGCAGTCGCCGTGGTCCGCGGGCTCCATTTAGGCGACGTGAGCCGCTCGGCACTCGGCACGCACATGTCGAGCGTCAGCCATGGAGTTGGCGAAGTGGGGGTCGGATCGAAGCGAAAGAACAACAGCGCACCCCTACCTGGCGCGCCAAATGATATAATCTGGGCTCCGGGGACCCTGAGATTTGAACTCTGGGGTGCGCTTGTTCCTCACGCCCTACCCCTTTCTGCTACAACCACAGGAGGCTATGGCGAGAGCGAGCGAGCACTGACGGCTATGGACACGGTAGTCTACCAAGGTTCGGGCCACCTCGCAGTGTAAGACCCTACTCCTTCTTTGTGGTTGGATTGCCTCGTGAGGGACGAAGAATACATGTGTTCAAGGGAGAGAATGGTTGACCCCTCTAAAGCAGCACCCTGCCCCCTTCTTATACACACATCGATCTTCTTCCCCAAAAACATTGGCGGGAAGTGTTAACACAAAAACATCGATTTGAAGGGGAGCAGGGGTGCAGTCTATCCTGACAATAGATGGTCTTCGCCTGCAAAGCTACAGTCCATGACGCGCAAGTGGGCTCGGCGATGACCTCCGCCCTGACGTGCCCGTCGTCTTGGTCTTCTTGCACCGACCTGGAAACCTTTGGGGATTGCTTTGGAAACTGGTGGCTGACCTTGCTCCCTTCGCATGAAAGAGGAAAGCCTCCTCATTCGCACCTACTGGCGCGGCCTCTGGTGCCGTTCGTCATCACGCATATCACCCATGTGAAGACGTAGGGCTGCACGACCAGTTTGAGAAACTTTTGACTTGTTCACCTCCACAAGGGTCCTCAGGAGGCAGCCTCAGGGGACTGCCTCACGAGGAGGCCTCCTAAGGCTCTTGGTGACGCCTCGATCCCGCCTGGGGTGCCCTCTGACGTAGGCCTCGTGAGGCCGGGGCCTCGCAGGGCGTCTTGCTCGTGAAGTTGGCTAGTGGGCCTTTCCTTGGGCTTCCTGGCAGGCATCATGCACTAGGCCGCTGACAGACGGGCCTGGGTACCGCCAGTCCCACAGGCCCGACAAACATACATTTCGGTAATTTCAGTTTAAATAACATGGTAATATACACACCGACGACCTGATAACGCATGTAGAAATACCGCGGTAAATTTTTTTGGCGTGGTACTATATATACATCACGGTAACTTATGCACAAACAGAGCGATAACTTTGACCCAAAGAAAAATAGTTTTTGATATCATACCCACGGTAATTTATCTCTGAATAGCATGGTAATATACACACTGCATGCATAATAACTTACGCACAAACACTAAGGTAACTTTGACCCAGAGAAAAAATAGTTGTTGAAACCATATCCTGGGTAACTTCTATGAAAACAACATGGTAATATATGCACCGTAGACCTGATAAATTAGGTACAAACACCACGATAACCTTTTCAATCTAGGGGAGAAGTCGTTAAAAACATGTCTCGGTCATTTCAGTGTAAATAGTATGGTAATATATGAATCACATGCCTGACTTACGCACAAACACCATGGTAACTTTTTACTATGGCAAAAATATGGTCAAAACATACCCATAGTAAATTATGTATAGATAACATGGTAACATACACACAACATAACTGATAAATCATAGAGAAACACCGACGGTAACTTGCAAGTGGGGGTGTTTACAAATGTAACCCTGACAACTTCCGTGTAAATAGCATGATATTGTTTGCACTATATATGTGGTAACCCATGCACAAACACCATAGTAACTTTGACCCAGGGGGGTGAGAGGAAGTTGTTTCAAAACATAGCGCCCTCCCGATAACCTCCATGTAAATAGAATGGTAATATACGCACTGTGGACTTGATAAGGCACGTACAAACACCATCGTAACTTTGACCCCGGTTGGAGGAAGTTGTTTGGAAACATACCCTCGATTCTGTATGTATTGATATCATGGTAAAATCCGGACCGCAGGTGTGGTAACTTGTGCATAAACACAACAGTAACTTTATCCCAAATAAACGTACCATGATAACTGATGTGTAAATATCGTGATAATATACACCCATCAGAGCTGAGCCTGATACTATTTGCATGAAAAAAGTCCTCAGAACATATCAACATTTTTTGAAAAGGAGGATGTATCCCCAGCCTCTGCATCTGGGCGATGCCTGCAGCCATTCTATTAATTATTCACAAATCCCTTACAAGATAATACATCAGGAAGCCTGAGGCCACCATCTTGACAACAGCTGTCTCTAATCCTATCCCCGTGATGAAAGGGTGCCGAATGTCCGAGCCTAATACCAATAGACATGGCACCAACACCTAACATCTAATGTTAGATGCCCCATCCAAGCCACAATACCTGGACTGGGTTACACACCGGTCCGCCACACTTTCAGTGGGTGCCACATGCGCATGCTGCAAGGGCCGTCACCTCCATCATCCATCGATCCATCCTCAGATTAGATACTGACACATTGACCTTGCCAAGCCTCTCTGCCATCAATGCCACCATCATAGAAGACAACGGCGTCCTCCTGGATGAGTCCATCGCCACCCATCGGACGCGGAGTCTCCACTGAGTCACGCCGCCAAGTTCCACCGCCATCGATGTGTAGGATGAAGCACCACTCCACCAACTACTAACGCCCAAACACCAAGTCATCCACACGTCCGTCCAGTAGATGAATGTCTCCAAAGATGATGCCCCCACGCGGGTGACGATGAAGAAGTCACCATCATCCGATCCAGGAGGTCCCACAACACCTCCTACGAGGGCTACAACGCCCACGGACACCACCGTCAATGGTAGCCTCCTCCAGATCTGAGGTTTCCCTTAGAAATAATGGAGCGAGGGATGCCTCCACCATCGCCTCCAATGAGGAAAATGACACCCACAGGCGCTGCCGACAATGGTGGCATGCTCACCCACTTCAGCAGCTAGGCCACCATCTCCACGTTCACTTGATCCACCGTCGGGAAGCCACCACGAGGGAATACCCACCGACAAGATACCATTTGTATAGATGATGAAGACAACCAAAAGTAGAGGAGGTCACATCGATGTGCGACTGGCGCCATGGCCACACACACGTCGTCCCAAGGCGCCTGCTCAAGATCCACCGTCACAGCCACGCCTCAAATCCGCGATGGAGGGAGGCCCCGTTGTTGATAGGTCTCCATCGTATCTACTTTTGCAAACTCTTTTGCCCTTGTTTTGGGCTCCAATTTGCATGATTTGAATGGAACTAACACAGACTGACATTGTTTTCAGTAGAATTGCCATGGTGTTATTTTTTGCAGAAATAGAAGTTCCCGGAATGACCTGAAAATTTATGGAGAATATTTTTGGAATATATAAAAAATACTGGCACAAGAATCAACCGGAGGGGGCCACCCTGAGGCCACAAGACCTGGAGGCATGCCCACCCCCCTGGGGCATGCCCTGCAGGCTTGTGGGCCCCATGGAGCTCCTCTGACCTTAATTTCAACTCTATAAGTACCTATTCACAAAAAAAATCAGAGAGAATGATTCATCGCGTTTTATGATATGGAGCTGCCGCCACCTCCTGTTCTTCATCGGGAGGGCTGATCTGAAGTCCGTTCGGGGCTCCGGAGAGGGGGGTTCGTCACCATCATCATCACCAACCTTCCTCCATTACCAATTTCATGATGCTGACCGCCGTGCGTCAGTAATTCCATCGTAGGCTTGCTGGACGATGATGGGTTGGATGAGATGTATCATGTACTCGAGTTATTTCTGTTAGGGTTTAATCCCTAGTATCCACTATGTTTTGATATTGATGTTGATATAACTTTGATATGCTTAATGCTTGTCACCAGGGCCCGAGTGCCATGATTTTAGATCTGAACCTATTATGCTTTCATGAATATATTTGTGTTTTTGATCCTATCTTGCAAGTTGTAGGCACCTATTCTGAGTTATGATCCGCATACCCCAAGGTGACAATAATTGGGATTCTTTCTGGTGATTGATGTAGTTTGAGGAGTTCATGTATTCACGAAGTGGTAATGCTTTGGTCCAGTTCTGTATTAAAAGGAGGCCTTAATATCCCTTAGTTTCCACTAGGACCCCGCTGCCACAGGAAGGTAAGACAAAAGATGTCATGCAAGTTCTTTTCCATAAGCACGTATGACTATATACAGAATACATGCCTACATTATATTGATGAATTGGAGCTACTTCTATGTCACCCTAGGTAATAACTAGTATATGATAAATATCATCCGACACAATTATCATTGCCGATCCATTGCCTACGAGCTTTTCACATATTGATCTTTGCTAAGTTACTTTCGTTGCTACTACTGGTACAATCACTACAAAATTGCTACTATTACTTTTGCCACCATTACCTTTACTTCCATATTACTTTGCTACTAAACACTTTGCTGAAGATATTAAGTCTTTCATGTGTGGTTGAATATACAACTCAGCTTCGTGAATATTCTTTGGCTCCCCTTGTGTCGAATCAATAAACTTAGGTTGAATATTCTACCCTCGAAAACTGATGCGATCCCCTATACTTGTGGGTTATCAAGACCTTTTTCGGGCGCCGTTCCCGTGGAGCATAGCTCTATTCTCTGAGTCACTTGGGATTTATATCTTTTGATCACTATGGGGAATCTAAAAGATACCAGAACCAAGATTTTTCCCTCTACTACGAGAGGAGGTAAGGAACTATCATCTAGCTCTACACTCGATTCACCGTCTGTTTTGAGTAAACTTGCGACACCTACACCTGCTATTGATTCTGATATGACACATGTTATTGATGGTGCTACTTATTCTATGCATGATGCTAATGATGCTACTACTTTGCTTGATAATACTGTGCCACTGGGTGAATTTCTTGATGAACAACTTGCTAGAGCTAAAAATATTGAGAATGCTGAAGATGATGATATTTCTGAAACTGATGAAATTATTGAAACTGAACACTTTGAAACACCTGTTAGACCTAGCTCTGCTAGATAAGAATTGACTGTTATGCCTGAGGGTTATGTTATCAATGGAGAGGTAGCGACATTCTTGCTTGTAAGGATAGAGATGATCTTAAGAAATTGTTATGCAATTGAAAAGAAAAATCCTCGAATGCTAGAATGCAATATGATCCTAAGTTTTGTACTTCACCTACCTTTGTTAATGATAAGGATTACAAATTCTATATCAATCCTGAGTTAATTTCTTTGGTTGAATCTAATCCTTTCCATGGCTATGAATCTAAAATTGTTGTGGCACATCTTACTAAATTGAATGACATAGACACTACCCTATTTGCCCATGAGGAAAAAAATCGCTATTACTATATTCTTAAGTTGTTTCCTTTCTCGGTAAAGGGTGATGCTAAGTTATGGTTTAATTCTCTTGCTCCTAGTTGTGTGCGTAGTCCTTAGGATATGATTTGCTACTTCTCTGAAAAATAATTTCCTGCTCATAAGAAACAAGCTGCCTTAGAGGAAATATTTAACTTTGTGCAAATTGAAGAAGAGAGTCTCCCACAAGCTTGGGGGAGGCTTCTCCAATTAGTTAATGCTTTGCCTGATTATATTCTCAAGAAAAGCAAAATACTTGATATCTTTTATAATGGACTAACTGATGCTTCTAGGGACCACATAGATAATTGTGCTGGTTGTGTTTTCAGGGATCGAACTGTTGAACACGCTGAAGTGTATTGAATAATATATTAAGTCATCATAATGATTGGACTCTTCCCGAACCACCTCCTAATCTAACTCCGAAGAAAAGAGGTATTCTATTTCTCAGTCCTAAAGATATGCAATAGGCAAAGAATCTATGAAAGAAAAATGTATTAAAGCTGAAGATGTTATGAATTTACCACCTATTGAAGAAATACATGGTCTTGATAACCCGACAGAGGTATTAGAGGAAAATTCTCTCTATAGATTTGGTTAAGGTGATATTCCTCATAATAAGTCTGCTAGTCAATGCTTGAATGATTTTGATAACTTTATTATTAAACAAGAAAGCTTCAATGCATATGTTAGTAGACAATTGAAACGTAATGCTTATATGCTTGACTGCTTGGGTGACTATATGTATAGAACTGTTAATGATCTCAAGATTATTAGTAAGCATGCCTCCATGGTAAAAACTCAAGTAGAACAAGTTCTCAAGGAACAAAATGATTTGTTGAATGAGTTGAATAATAAGAACCATGATCATGCTGTTAGAGTTTTGACTAGAGGAGGTAAAATGACTCAGTAACCTTTCTATCCCGAGGGCCATCCTAAGAGAGTATAACAAGACTCTCAGAGAATTAATATTGATGCACCTAGTCCTTCTAAAAATAAAAAGAAAGGTGGTCGGACTTTGCATGCTTCTAGTTAACCTGTTATAGACACACTTGAGAATCCAAATGATATTTCTATTTCTAATGATGAAACACAATCTAGTGATGAACATGAACCTAGCGATAATTTTAATGATGATGTTCATGTTGATGCTCAACCTAGTAATGATAATGATGCGGAGATAGAACGTGCCGTTGATCATGATAACCCACAACCAAAGAATAAAATATATGATAAGGGAGACTTCATTGCTAGAAAACATGGCAAAGAAAGAGAACCATGGGTTCAGAAACCCATGCCCTTTCCTCCAAAACCATCCAAGGAAAAGGATGACTCAGATTTTGAGCGCTTTGTTGAAATGCTTAGACCTGTGTTTTTGCGTATGTGTTTGACTGATATTCTGAAAATGTCTCCTTATGCTAAGTATATGAAGGATATTGTTACAAATAAAAGAAAGATATCGGAAGCTGAAATTTCCACCATGCTTGCTAATTACACTTTTAAGGGTGGAATACCAAAGAAACTAGGAGATCCAAGAATACCAACTATACCATGATCCATTAAAAGAAACTATGTTAAAATTGCTTTATGTGGGAGCTAGTGTTAGTGTGATGCCCTTCTCTTTAGATCATAGACTTGATTTGAATAAGTTGACACCAACTCAAATCTCTTTGCAAATGGCCGATAAATCAACTGCTATAAATATCGGTATTTGTGAGGATGTACATGTCGTACTTGCAAATGTTACTATCTTAATGCACTTTGTTATTCTTGATATCCCCCAGGACGACAGTATGTCAATCATTCTAGTGAACCTTTTTGAATACTGCAGGGGCTGTTATTGATTGCAACAAGGGCAATGTCACTTTTCATGTTAATGGTAATGAGCATACCGTACACTTTCTGAAGAAACAACCTCAAGTTAATAGCATCAATTCTATTGGAAAAATTTCAACTCTTGCTATTGGATGTTTTGAATTCCCTATTCCTACTGTCAAAATGAAATATGATATTCTTATTGTTGGGGACATGCATGTCCCCGTTGAGGTAACCTAGTGTTATACAAAGGTTCTCCGGTTTCATGTCATTCGGAAGAAGTTTGTTAATAAGAATTGATCAACCTTGCTAATGGATTCCTTTTGATAGTCATGCGATGGAAGAATTTAGTAAACACAACTTTCTGGACCCACTTTCTACTTTCTGTTATTTAGAGTAAATAAAGCAAAAACACTATTATTTGTGTGTTTTCTGAATTATCCGTGCAATAAAAAATGTCCCAAAATAGTTCTCCAAATGCCATGAAAATTTGGTATGATTTTTTCCAGAATATTTAAGAATTTTTGGCACTGAAAACACACCAGGGCAGCAGCAGTGGGCCATAAGCCCACAGGGCGCGCCCACCCCCTGGGCACGCCAACAGGGCTTGTGGGTCCCACGTGGGTCCCCCTCACTTACTCCATCACCCATTCACTTTGTCTTGCTCCAGATTAAATCCCACCATTGCTCAAACCCGTGTTCTTGCTTATTTTGCTACGATTTTTTATCACCTTGCTCGGAACTCGGTTTCTGAAGCTGTTTCGGGGACTTGTCATCGGTATGTGACTCCTCCAATGGTCCAATTAGTTTTTGTTCTAGTACTTTATATATTGCAAATTTTTGCTGCTGTAGTGACCTTGTTCTTGAGCTTGCATGTCTAATTTATATGGTCCAAAGTAGTTTTGTTGCATGATATAGCCTCTAGAAACTTGTGGCAGTAGTTGCTATCAATCTTATTGAGTTTGTTCACATTTATTTTCACTCACTAATTTTTTTAGAGATTTTCAAAGAAAAGAAAAACCATGAAGAGGTGGTTAAGGGGTTCTTCAAGCTAGCATCCAGATGGAAATGAGAATGAGGAGAAGAAGAAGCCCAAGTACAACCTTCTTCGCGTCGCGGAGGTTCGACCGTGTGAGCGGCCAAGTGATGTATTCTTGAGGGATGCCGGAATTTATTATGTTTTCTATTATTTGGTGGAGAATGTGGGCCTCACCGCCTTCCTCCAAGATAAGTGTGAACAATACCTTCTACTCACTAATACCTTCATGCAAAATTTTCACTTTCATTCTAGGAAGTCACCACCCACGATAGAGTTTTATTTACATGATGAGCATAAGGAGATTATGCTTTATGATTTTTGTGAGGCTTGCAAGTTACATTATGTGGGCAGCGTTAGTGAACCACGTCCTAGAGACGTGGAAGACTTTATTTCTAAAACTACCATAGGGGAAGAGAGAGGGGTGTTGGAAGAGAGAGTGGCTAGCTTACATTTTTCCTGTTTTACACTATTATTCACTATTTGCTAGGAGATGTTTGATTGGTCGTGGGGAGAGTGGAGGCCTTAGTGCCCCTAACCTTGCTATTTTGCGCCATCCTCTATTTTGTGATAGAACTTTTAGTTTGCGCGCCATTGTTGCTCGGCAGTTAAACACAAACCTCACGAAGGGTCCTATCTTTGGAGGTATCTATGCCTCCCGCCTTGCTACACGTTTTGAGACTCCCATTAGGCATGATGATGAGGAGGAGATGCTGCTACCAACTAAATATTTGAACTATAATAGTATGGTAGCACACAATTTTATTAAGAAAGATGGTGACAAACGACTCCTCTACAACCTAGTATTTAGTCAGGGTACTTGTGAGACTATTGCTCTTCCTGCACCTTCTTTGTTCGATATTTATTCAGGCAGGTACACTATTATGCCCTAGGACATCTATTGATTTTGGGGTCTTTCACAACCCCTAGCACCTGAGCCAGCACCAGTTCCTGATCCGTATCAGGAGCATGTTTTTCAGTGGGAGCCATAGGAGCACGCCAACCAGTGGAACCCTCGGGACCCTTCGGAGTATCAAGGAGAGGGTTATTTAAAGTCGTGGCCCTAGACCAACTTAGGCCAAAAGCCTAAGCTTCGGAGAGTACGTATTTCTCACCGATGTTACATTCATGTTCACACACTCATTTAAGTTGTCGGTGTTCATACTTTTTCATCGTATTATCCATCTTAATTTATTTTTCTTCCTTTATTCTTGTGTGTTTGAAAAACTTTGAGAAAATCCAAAAAATAGTTCTCTCTTCTTTTTAGTTTTTCTTTCTAGTTTATTTAGTAGTAGTATTAAAAGAAAACACAAAAAGATTTCTCATTCTTCTTTTGCTTATGGGAAGCTTTCCTGTTAAATAGTTTTTCTCGTTCTTGTTTTACTTCCTTCAGAAAAAAAACTCAAAAAATATTTCAGTGTGTTTCTTTGAAATTATTTTCTATTTCCTTGGGTCCTAAGGAGAAGACCACGACGAAAATGCTGAGTGGCTCTCACATGCATTATTCTTGATCCAACAAAGATCCCATATTACCTTATCTTCTTCTTTGAATAAATGTTTACAGATTCCAGCTTAGTCCAATGCACATGCATCTTATTATTATTCACATCGTTCGGTCGGGCAAGTGAAAGGCAATAATGACGATATAGGATGAAATGATTGAGATGGAGAAAAGATGGTATGAACTCAACCTATTTTGTTTTTGTAAATATGATTAGCTCAACGTTCTTGATCCATCCCATTATGAATGAAACATGTTTGCAATGCCAATTAGAGATTATAGTTACTCATGCCATGCCTAATTAGCTATAAGTTGATAATAATTTACCTTGTGTGCCAACTTGTTTTTAAAATGGCAATGATGTAGTATGATACGATGTTATCCTCCTTTGAATGACTTAAGTGCCTTGACTTGGCACATGTTCACACATGTAGTTCAATCAAAATCAACATAGCCTCCACGATATTTATGTTCATGGTGATTTATATCCTACTCATTCTTGCACTCAATGTTGGTTAATCGCAATGCATGTTTATGACTGTTCTCGCTCTCTAGTTGGTCGCTCATCAATCTTTTGCTAGCCTTCACTTGTACTAACAAGGGTTGTTAGTTTCTTCCATGCTAGGTGGGTCATTCTCACGATGATTGTTTATTCACTTGTCATTCACGAGAAAGTGGTTGGTATTGGGGTGCCCAATTCCATGCTCAAAATCGAATCAAAATATAATCATAAAACAAAACTCCCCCAGGACTGTTGTTGGTATTGACGGTACCCGTGGATTCAGCTAGCCGTGGACTTTGATTGTTGGTGGAGGGGAGTAAAAACTTTACCATTCTGTTTTGGAACGGCCTATAATGTATCTAGCATGCAAGATACTGAGATCTCTTGGTTGTCATGTTGACAGTGAAACCATACCACTCAAAAATATATTCATCTCTATTTTAAAAGCTCCGAGCTCTGGCACCTCTACAAATTGATACTTCTTGAGCTTGCGTTGGTTTTTCCCATGAAGAGGAAAGGGTGATGCAGCAAAGTAGAGATAAGTATTTCCCTCAGTTAGAGAACCAAGGTATCAATATAGTAGGAGACAAGGCACAACTCACCAATACCTGCACAACCAATCAAACAACTTGCACGAAACGCGATAAAGGGGTTGTCAATCCCTTCACGGTCACTTGCAAAGGTGAGATCTGATAGAGATAGATGAAACTAAACAATAGATAAAGTAAATATTTTTGGGTTTTTGGGTTATAGATAGGAAAGTAGAAGATTGCAAAATAGTATATCAGAAAAGTTATATGATGGAAAATAGACCTGGGGGGCCATAGGTTTCACTAGTGGCTTCTCTCAAGATAGCAAATAATACGGTGGGCAACCAAATTACTGTTGAGCAATTGATAGAAAAGCGCAAAGTTATGACGATGTATATGGCAATGATTATGAAATATAGGCATCACGTCCGTGTCAAGTAGATTGAGATGATCCCGATTTGACCGTACACTAATCATGCATGGAAATGTGTACGACCAAGATCAGGGACTCACGGGAAGATATCACAACACAACTCTAGACATAAATTAAATAGTACAAGCTTTATATTACAAGCCAGGGGCCTCGAGGGCTCGAATACAAATGCTCGAAGACACAAGAGTCAGCGAAAGCAATAATATCTGAGTACAGGCATAAGATAAACAAGTTGGCCTTAAGAAGGCTAGCACAAAAGTAGCAACGATCGAAAAGGCAAGGCCTCCTGCCTGGGACCTCCTAACTATTCCTCGAAGCCAAACTCCCCGTAGAAACATCCTCGGGATCCTCTGGCTCTTGGACTCTGACATCTGGTTGTGACATCCGAGAAGAAAATGGAAGGGGAAAAAGGGGGAGAAAAGCAACCATGAGTGCTCATCCAAAGTACCCACAAGCAAGGATCTACACTACATATTCATCGGTATCAATGAAATGGATAGTATATGTGGACTGAACTACAAATGAAAGAATAAGAGGGGGAAAGCTAGCCCTATCGTAGACTATGCTTCTGGCCGCCTCCATCCTGAAGCATGTAGAAGAGAGTAGCTGGTAAGTTCACCAAGTATCATCGTATATCATAATCCTACCCGGTGATCCTCTCCTCGTCGCCCTGTGAGAGAGCGAACAACGGGTTAGATCTGGCACTTGGAAGGGTGTGTTTTATTAAGTGTCCAGTTCTAGTTGTCATAAGGTCAAGCTACAACTCTGGGTTGTCCTTTTACCGACGGATATGGCTATTTGAATAGATAAACTTCTTTGCAGGGGTGCACCATATTACCCAACAAGCTCGATCCCTCTGGCCGGACACACTTTCCTGGGTCATGCCTGGCCTTGGAAGATCAACACGTCGCGGCCCTACCAAGGCACAACAGAGAGGCCAGCACATCGCCCATTGCACACCTGCACGTTGCGTACGTGGCCAGTGAGCAGATGTAGCAACCTCCATTACAAAGGAATTTGCGTTACGCGGTCCAACCCGGCGCGCGCTGCTCAGTCACTAACGTCAAGAAGACTTCGGCTGATACCATGACATCGAGTGCCCATAACTGTTCCCACGTAGTTGGTTAGTGCGTATAGGCCAGCGGCCAGACTCAGATCAAATACCAATATCTTGTTAAGCGTGTTAATTGATGTAACCGCGGACGCCGACCAGGGCCAGGCTGACCTCTCACCTAGGTGGTCTCAACCTGCCCTGTCGCTCTGCCACAAAGTAATAGTCGGGGGCCGTCGGGAACCCAGGTCCACCACTACCGGGATGGAACCACATGTCCTTTCAGCCAACACACCGGAATCACTCGCGCGTACTCTACGAGCCGACCCGACTTTAGTCACCACATGTATCATATACCCGCGATCATCTCCCGAGTGATCACGGCCTGATAAATATAGCATGGCAGACAGAAAAGAATGTAGGGCCACTGATGCTAAACTAGCATCCTATACTAAGCAATTAGGATTGTAGTAGTAGCAAAAACAGGCTATGCATCGGAATAGGTTTAACGGAAAGCAGTAACATGCTACACTACTCTAATGCAAGCAGTAGAGAAGGAATAGGCGATATCGGGTTCTACCGGAAAGAAGTAACGGAGGGGGAACACAATAAATAATAGAGCAATCAAAGCATCACAAAGCATAACATGGCAATACACGGTGCCAGGGGTGACCTAACGTAGTACTAGGGGTTACCAATGAAGGGGGAAAACAACCGGGAAAGTTTTCTCGTTGTTTGGCATTTTCGGGCAGGCGAACCGGAGGGGGACGGTTGCATGTTCGCTATCCTAGGGACGTGTGGCGAACAAACGGACTACGTATTCGAATTTGTCTCGTTGTTCTGAGTAACTTTCATGTGCAAAGTATTTTAATCTGAGTTACAGTTTATTATCTATTAATTTTCAAACTTTTAATTCATTTTTAGGAATTAGAAACTTAATTTAATCAAAAGTATTTATGACATCATCATGACGTCAGCAAAACGTCAGTAGTCAACCCCAGCTGTTCCAGGTCAAACCTTTCAGCTGGGTCCCACCTGTCATAAACAGTGGGGCTAACAGAGGCTTCATTAAACTAACTAAGTTAATTAGTTAGATGGGGCCCACGTGTCAGTGTCTATATTAGTTGGCAGATCATATTTAATTCAAATTACTTTGATTAATCACGGGGGCCCACATGTTAGATGCCAGGGCTGCCAAGTAAACATGGTTGACCCAGTCAACCTGGCCAGCGGGCCCCGGGGACCCACTGGTCAGTGGCCCTGCGTGTGGGGCAGGCCGACCACGTTGGAGTGGCGCCGGATAGAGCTCTGGTGAGCCGAAACCACGGCGGAGCATCCACGGGGTTGTCGGAATTCGCCTACGGGCGTCCGTTTCCTGCGTGGCTTAGTGTGTTTGGACGGGAAGATAGCGTCGCGTCCAACCGAAGTGGTTGCGAGGCCCGAGGTGGACGGAGGTGACGGCGGTGAGCACGGCAGCGGATGCCGGACTTCGGGCATCGATGGAACCGGCGAAGCTGGGCACGACAAAGCCCGCGGAGGAGCGCGTTGGGTCCTTGTGCTCGTGCGCAAGCGGAAGACAGTGGGGCTGGATCAGATGGTTGCCAGGAACGAGGCCAGCGACCAGGTTAGCAGCGGAGGCGTTCGGGTGGTCGACGAGATGGGGCTACGGGGCGCTAGGAGGCGCGTGCGCGTGGGTTACGTGCTCCTGGGAGCACGAGGAGCATGGTCCTGGGCTCGGGCGAGGCCCATGACGGTCGTGGATGCGTCAGCGGAGCTCATCGGCGGTGGTGGGGGTACGTGCACGTCGCAACTACGCGTGCGAGCTCGAAATCGAGCTCGGGAAGGGGAGAAGGAGCGCGCACTCATAGAGAGGATGAGGTGCTGCTGGGGCGAAGCTGGGGCGGAGTGACGGCGGCGAATTGGAGCGGCGAACGGTGGCGGCCGGAGGATGAATAAGGTTCCACTCCACTCGCTGTAGTGGTGTCGAGCTCGCACGGGGGGAGGCGTGGACGATGTAGGGGAGGTAGACGAAGCTCATGGACTAGACCTCGGAGCGCAGGGTCGACGTTGGCCGTGGCGGCGAGCAAAACCATGGCGACGACGGCTCGGCGATGCGTGGGGAGGAAGAGAGCTGGCGAGGGAGAGGGGATCTGGGGGAGCTAGGGTTCCAGAGGGCACTGGGACGGCCTTACCCCCCCTCTGGCGCCCTGTAGCGCCTCAGTGGCGTCGATCCATCGGTGGGATTGGCCATGGGCATGCACGATGCTACCACGACGATGAAGAAGGCAACGGCTAGAGCGGTGGGCTGGGCCTGGCACTATATGAGCTGGGCATGGTAAGTGCATAGTGCTTTTCTTTTATTTGCAATTTTTCTTTTCTGTTTTAGTTTTTATAATACTATTTGCATGTATTTTAAAATAGCAATTGAGTTTTGGACAAAATAGAACTTGGTCCAAAATTAGTGTTGTACTTTTAGTCACTGACACAGAAGCAGATGTAGGTGTCGCAAACTTACTCCTAACAGAAGGTGAATCAAATGCAGAGCTAGATGGTAGTTCCTTACCTCCCCTCGTAGTTGAGGGATAGATCTTGGTTTCTGGATCTCTCAAGTTCTTCATAGTGTCCAGCAGATATAAATCCCAAGTGACTCAAGGAATAGAGCTATGCTCCCCGGCAACGGCGCCAGAAATTAGTCTTGATAACCCACAAGTATAGGGGATCGCAACAGCTTTCGAGGGTAGAGTATTCAACCCATATTTTTTGATTCGACACAAGGGGAGCCAAAGAATATTCTCAAGTATTAGCAGCTGAGTTGTCAATTCAACCACACCTGGAAACTAAGTATCTGCAGCAAAGTGTTTAGTAGCAAAGTAATATGATAGTGGTGGTGGCGGCAACAAAAGTAAAGACAACAAAAGTAATGTTTTTGGTATTTTGTAGTGATTGTAACAGTAGTAGTGGGAAAGTAAATAAGCGTAAACCAGTATATG
Source organism: Triticum urartu (assembly GCF_056163025.1). NCBI lineage: Eukaryota > Viridiplantae > Streptophyta > Magnoliopsida > Poales > Poaceae > Triticum > Triticum urartu. The sequence continues at coordinate 295,349,877 of NC_141878.1, read as the reverse complement.
GAAAACTCGTAGGCACCGGATCAGTGACAGTCATAACATAGGGTGACACAGAACTAGCTCCAATTCATCAATGTAATGTAGGCATGTATTCCGTATATAGTCATATGTGCTTATAGAAAAGAACTTGCATGACATCTTTTGTCCTAACCTCCCGTGGCAGCGGGGTCCTATTGGAAACTAAGGGATATTAAGGCCTCCTTTTAATAGAGAACCGGAACAAAGCATTAGCACATAGTGAATACATGAACTCCTCAAACTATGGTCATCACCGGGAGTGGTCCCGATTATTGTCACTTCGGGGTTGCCGGATCATAACACATAGTAGGTGACTATAGACTTGCAAGATAGGATCATGAACTCACATATATTCATGAAAACATAATAGCTTCAGATCTGAAATCATGGCACTCGGGCCCTAGTGACAAGCATTAAGCATAGCAAAGTCATAGCAACATCAATCTCAGAACATAATGGATACTAGGGATCAAACCCTAACAAAACTAACTCGATTACATGATAAATCTCATCCAACCCATCACCGTCCAGCAAGCCTACGATGGAATTACTCACGCACGGTGGTGAGCATCATGAAATTGGTGATGGAGGATGGTTGATGATGACGACGACGACGAATCCCCTTCTCTGGAGCCCCGAACGGACTCCAGATCAGCCCTCCCGAGAGGTTTTAGGGCTTGGCGGCGGCTCCGTATCGTAAAACGCGATGATTTCTTCTCTCTTATTTTTTTCTCATCGAAACTCAATATATGGAGGTGGAGTTGGAGTCGGAGAGGCAACAGGGGGCCCACGAGGTAGGGGGGCGCGCCTGGGGGGGCACCCCCCACCCTCGTGAGAAGGGTGTGGCCCCCCTGGTCTTCATCTTTGGCGAGGATTTTTTATTGTTTTTTCTAAGATGTTCTGTGGAGTTTCAGGTCATTCCGAGAATATTTGTTTTCTGCACATAAAACAACATCATGGTAATTCTACTGAAAACAGCATCAGTCCGGGTTAGTTCCATTCAAATCATACAAGTTAGAGTCCAAAACAAGGGCAAAATTGTATGGAAAAGTAGATACAATGGAGACGTATCACGGCGCGGGACAGTCCTCCAGCGCGCCTGCCCGGATTTGCCCAGAGGCGGGGCCGGTGGCGAGGTCAACAACTCGATGGTTCACGGTGACCTGCAGCAAGAGAGAAAGGTCGGGTGAGGCAGAGAAAAGGTGGGCGGCAAGGTCGAGCGGCTCACTGTGGTGACGGCGGTCGCCGGCGGGGGGCCAGGCGGTTGAGCTGGAGGTGGGGCTCGGTCCAGCGAAGGCACTAGGCGGCGGGGCGCAGGAGCGGGGAGCGCTCGGGATCGCCAGCCAGTGGGGATGCACCAAGTGGCGGCGACGGGGTGGATCGGCTAGGAGGGCTGTGTAGAGGAGTTAGGCTGAGATGAGAGAAGAGAAATAATGCCCGGCAACTATTTCTGGAGACCAAAAACATCCGACGTCTAACCGGATATAATGCCTCTATAGTTATCCGTTGGGGCATCAAACGGACTTTGAATACGATGAAACTGGGCACGTGGTCTGCCTACACTATAACAAGACTACACGCCAACTTTCCTCCCATTCCGATAACATTTTCCTATCACTTATAAAATAATATTTCGTACGTGCCGCGGGCGCGTGCAAGTGTGTCTCGGCTAAGAAGGACAACGGAAGGAACGGGGAGACCGGGACGGGTGCAAGTTTTGAAAAAAATGAGGATGCAATGCAGATGATGACATAATGAAATGCAGCAAACAAATAATAACAGAGCTGACACACAAAACATGGAAGGCATCTGGAGCGGCAGTCTTGGGGCGTCACAAAAGGACACCGCAAGATTGAACCCAAAGCTAAGCACTTCTCACATTGGAAGAAAAACCAATCTAGTTCGCCAAACCGAACTGATAGTTCGAAGACAATTACAAAGATATCAAATCATGCATAAAAGAATTTAGAGAAGATTCAAATAATATTCATAGATAAGCTGATCATAAATCCACAATTCATCAGATCACGACAAACGCACCGCAAAAGAAGATTGCATCGGATAGATCTCCAAGAACATGGAGGAGAACATGTTATTGAGAATCAAAGAGAGAGAAGAAGCCATCTAGCTACTAGCTATGGACTCGTAGGTCTGAGGTAAACTAGTCATGCTTCATCGGAAGGGCAATAGAGTTGATGTAGAAGGCCTCCGTGATCGAATCTCCCTCCGGCAGGATGCCAGAAAAGGCCCCAAGATGGGATCTCACGGGACCAAAAGGTTCCGGCAGTGGAAAAGTGTTTTCATGGATGCTTTTGGTGGTTTGGGAATATATGTGAATATATAGGAGGAAGATCTAGGTTAGGGGGTCACTGAGGAGCCCACAAGGTAGGGGGCGCACCCTCCACCCTTTGTGGCCGCCTCGTGGCTTTTCTGACTTGCACTCCAAGTCTCCATCGTGAAGGTTTTATTCCATTTGGACCCCATTTAGTATTCATTTTCCATGAAGCTCAAAAAAAGGAAGAAACAAAAACTGGGAGTGGGCTCTAGGTTAATAGGTTAGTCCCAAAATAATATAAAATAACATATTAATGCATATAAAACATCCAAAATAGATAATATAAGAGCATGGAATAATAAAAAATTATAGATACATTGGAGACGTATCACAAATCCCTGCTTCCCTCTATGAAGGGCCTATCTATTCACTTTTATTACTGAGTCATCATCATCTTATAAAAAGTACGTGAATTATAATGTCTAGTCAGACCTTGATCTTCAGGGGTGCTCTGCATTTATGTTTTGCGGTCTCAGAAAGGGCTAGTGGGATACCATTTTTTCATATCATATCATGATTGTTTTTAAAAAGTTTTGTCATCTGAGATTTATTATTATTGCTCGCTAGGTGATTATGCCATTGATATGAGTAAATGTGAGACCTAAATGTTATTGTGAATATGGTTAGTTCATAATCTTTGATGAAAACCTGAATATTGGCTACACATATTTGCAACAACAAGATCAAACAGAGTTTGTAAAAGTTTTTCTTTGTCATTTTCAGTTTATCAACTGAATTACTTGAGGACAAGCAATGGGTTAATGTTGGGGGAGTTGATACATCTCCATCGTATCTACTTTTCCAAACTCTTTTGCCCTTGTTCTGGACTCTAATTTGCATGATTTGAATTAACTAACCCGGACTGACGCTATTTTCTGTAGAATTGCCATGAAGTTATTTTTGTGCAGAACTAAAAGTTTTTGGATTGACCTGAAAATTTATGGAGAATAGTTTTGGAATATCTAAAAAATATTGGCACAAGAATCAACCAGAGGGGGCACCCAGAGGCCACAAGCCCTAGGGGCGCACCCTGCAAGCTTGTGGGCCCCCTGGAGCTCCTCTGACCCGAATTCTAACTCTATAAGTACCTATTCGTGGAGAAACAAATCAGAGAGAATGATTCATCAGGTTTTACGATACAGAGCCACTGCCATCTCCTATTCTTCATCGGGAGAGCTGATCTGGAGTCTGTTCGGGGCTCCGGAGAGGGGGATTCGTCGCCATCATCATCACCAACCTTCCTCCATCACCAATTTCATGATGCTCACCGCCGTGTGTGAGTAATTCCATCATAGGCTTGCTGGACGGTGATGGGTTGGATGAGATTTATCATGTACTCGAGTTAGTTTTGTTAGGGTTTGATCCCTAATATCCACTATGTTCTGAGATTAATGTTGCTATAACTTTGATATGCTTAATGCTTGACACTTGGGCCCGAGTGCCATGATTTCAGATCTGAACCTATTATGCTTTCATGAATATATTTATGTTCTTGATCCTATCTTGCAAGTTATAGACACCTATTATGAGTTATGATCCGCATACCCAAGGTGACAATAATAGGGATTCTTTTCGGTGATTGCCGTAGTTTTAGGAGTTCATGTATTCACTAACTGCTAATGATTTGGTCCGGTTCTCTATTAAAAAGAGGCATTAATACCGCTTAGTTTCCATTAGGACCTTGCTGCCACGGGAGGGTAAGACAAAATATGTCATGCAAGTTCTTTTCCATAAGCATGTATGACTATATACGGAATACATGCCTACATTATATTAATGAATTGGAGCTACCTTTGTGTCACCCTAGGTTATAACTGGAACATGATGAATAACATCCAACACAATTATCATTGCGGATCCATTTCCTACGAGCTTTTCACATATTGATCTTTCCTAAGTTACATCCGTTGCTACTGCTGTTACAATCACTACAAAACTGCTACTGTTACTTTTGCCACCATTGCCATTACTTCCATATTACTTTTCTACTGAAGGATGCTGCTAACGGGACACTACGACCAGAGACCCTTCGATGAAACTATGTGCGATGCAATAATTGTAAACAGTGCTGTAAAAAAACCCATCAAAAAAGGTGCAAAACGTTTGCGATGACGGATGCATCAAACACTATTCAGATTTTAGTTGCGTCTTGAACCATCGATTGGTTATACCTTTTTCTCCATGTGTTAGTGCCTAAATAGATATGAAGATTGAAAATAGTTAATGTCTAAAAAAGATTACGTTGAAAGAGTGATAGCTGATCGATTAATTATAGTACATTATATATGGGCTTTTATTGTGCGTGAAATCATCACCTTTATATACAAATTCTCTAGACATGGAAAGCATTGCAACAAGCCAATAATCGTGTTCAGATCAAAACACCACATACTAATATGTAAGGTCTTTACAGAATCCACCACCACTGATAGGATGGACAAGCTCTTCATTGAGCATAGAACATAATATTAGTACCAAAAGTGTACTCCAAGGTGATACTTAACTTATGTGCACAAATGAAAAAGAGAAATTACAAAAGTTTACATAAATAATATACAGTACCTCAATAGGTGTGGAGCCAAACACCATCTTGAATCATCTAAAAGGATGATGAATTGCACCCAAGGTCTCTAGTTTAGGCGCAGAGACTATAGTTATTTGCGAAGGTACTATACCAGAATCAAGGAGCAACCTTTGAAGTGAAAGGGCATCTTTGATGATGAGATCATGTCCAAAAAAACAAATTCCAATGCTTACAAGGTGGGGCGACTTTATTTTGAGACAACAGATATGAATTTCATTGCCAAAACAAGCAGCAAGCGCTCTAGGGCAGGGCAGCTAGAGTGGATGATGCTGCGTAGTGCAGCCTCTGACAAATCAACCACCACAAGCACATGTTTTTTTAACATTGGGAGTCGAAGCATTTGTAGCAGATTGTCTGCTAGATGGCACCGGGCAAAGGGGGTGGTGTGGAGAGAGGAGGAAAACCACGTGATGGACATCGTTGGTGAGGGCACAGATACATCGGTTCATGGTATGTTACATACATAGTCATGGTAGAACTCAAGCTGCCGGAGTTTATCAAATTGAGGAGATGTCAGCCAGACGGCCACCATGCAGGATATGTCTAGCAGGTAGCATGACGTGATGCAGATGCATTGAGCGGAGCCCTGGTGGGAGGAGATGATGGCTCTGGGGAGTTCAGAATCATCATCGAGAGATAGCTGATGACAGTCGAGATTAAGAGCCGCGGTGCGCCACCGAGATGCGAGGACTTGTGTGCGGCAGCCATCCTTGGTGGGGAGAAGGGAGATGATCTCCCCAAGGATGTCGTCCGAGAGATCGCTGATGCGGTCCGCCGGAGATTCTACTAGTTCCTCAGGTCCAGGGGGTGCTTCTGGTTGCATAGCCGGGTCCAAGATCTACATCCGGCGGCGGCACTGGCCGGAGCCTCGTCTGTGTACATACCAATCTAAAATAAAAAATGGTATAACATCTAGGACATTCGAAATCAATTCTCGAGATTAGGAAGAAAAAAGGCACAACCATATATGTAGGATATTCAAAATCAATTCTCAAGATCTGGCCACGAATTATTAGCACGCAAGCTAACCCTAGTCGGATTATTAGCAAAACTCATTTGTACAGAACAGACCATTAATCACTAACTCTATACGGACAACATTGGGTATATAGATGGGTATATAGATGACTAATTGGTTTTCCGTAGGAGTCGCAGTCGTTGCCAGATTTGCTGTTGACCTCCGGCTCCGGCTGGGGGGCACGACGGCGCCGACAAAGTCAAGGTCATGCTACTGCCCGCGCGAGACCTCATCGGCGGCGATGGAGACCTCTGTGCCAAGCTTCACGCGTTGCACGGGTGCTTCACCAGCCCCTGCGTCGCCACTCCCTCTGATGGTGCGCTTCGGCGGCATTGTCATACACTCTAGAGTCCAGACGTTGGTGACCATTGTGGACCGGGGGTGCGGCCGTCTATTATGGTCGGCGGCTCGGGCGCGCAATTAATATGGACCAGTGGGAGCGAGGCAGGCTGCAGTCAAAAGCTGTCATGCCTCCCGGTGAGCCTGCACCGCGGACTTCTGCCATTCCTACCATCATTTCACACAGCTACTCGCACACCTCCCGGTATGCCTGCACGACGGACAGCTCGCATGTGTACCGTCAACTCACGCCTGCTTGCATGGCACAAGGGGCGTGTGGCAACACGTATAATGTTTGGTTTATTTTCTACCGCTTTACTGCTTAACTAAACCGTTTGCGTTGAAGAGATGCACAAATCCTGCGTTGAACAGCTTGCACGCTTGCCGGTGAACCTGCCCACCGAACGAGTTTTGGATTTACTAGAATTTAAAAACCAGGTATCTCAATGATTTTCTAGCAATCAACAGTGCCCAGGTGTTTGAAATTCATTCCCATTTCTTGCATAGGACCTAATTAATCATGCACCCAAGGACACATATTTGATTTTTCAACCAATTTATACGCACTTGAGCATGTGCATGTATTTGAAATTTGAATTATGCACATAAAATACCTAGAAAACCCAGTTAATGTATAAAAATGTCCAAACGAGCCCCGAAAAATTCCAAAACTTAACACAACACTCCTGTTGTTCTATGTTGACACTATAAATTTTTTGAAAGCAAAAAGAGGCAACGGATATCGTTTCATCCCCAAAGGTGGCACGCTCCCTACCGAAACCACCAGGCTTGTTTGTGAGAAGCTTATACCCAAACCTGCCCCAAATGGGACAAAAATTTTACCATGACATGTTGATGCCACTCCATGATACCATGCAAAGTTTCATGAATTTCAGACGAGTTTGGGATTTACTAGAATTTAAAAACCAAGTATCTCAACATTTTGCTGGCAATCAACAGTACCCTGGTGTTTGATATTCATTCCCATTTCTTGGATGGGACCTAAGCATGCACCCAAGGACACATATTTGATTTTCCAACCAATTTATATGCACTGTGCATGTATTTCAAATTTGAATTATCCACATAAAATGCCTAGAAAACCCAGTTAATGTATAATAATGTCCAAACGAGCCCCGAAAAATTCCAAAACTTAACATAGCACTCCTGTTGTTCTATGTTGACACTATAAATTTTTTGAAAGCAATAAGAGGCAACGGATATAGTTTCGTCTCCAAAGGTGGCACGTTCCCTACCGAAACCACCAGGCTTATTGTGAGAAGCTGATGACCCACAAGTATAGGGGATCTGTCGTAGTCCTTTCGATAAGTAAGAGTGTCGAACCCAACGAGGAGCAAAAGGAAATGATAAGCGGTTTCCAGCAAGGTATTATCTGCAATTACTGAAATAAGTGGTAACAGATTGTTTTGTGATAGGATAATTTGTAACGAGCAACAAGTAACAAAAGTAAATAAAGTGCAGCAAGGTGGCCCAATCCTTTTTGTAGCAAAGGACAAGCCTGGGCAAACTCTTATATAGAGAAAAGTGCTCCCGAGGACACATGGGAATATCGTCAAGCTAGTTTTCATCACGCTTATATGATTCGCGTTTGGTACTTTGATAATTTAGTATGTGGGTGGACCGGTGCTTGGGTACTGCCCTTACTTGGACAATCATCCCACTTATGATTAACCTCTATTTTAAGCATCCGCAACTACAACAAAAATATTAAGGTAAACCAAACCATAGCATGAAACATATGGATCCAAATCAGCCCCTTACGAAGCAACGCATAAACTAGGGTTGAAGCTTCTGTCACTCTAGCAACCCATCATCTACTTATTACTCCCCAATGCCTCCCTCTAGGCCCAAACAATGGTGAAGTGTCATGTAGTCGACGTTCACATAACACCACTAGAGGAGAGACAACATACATCTCATCAAAATATCGAACGAATACCAAATTCACATGACTACTAATAGGAAGACTTCTCCCATGTCCTCAGGAACAAAAGTAACTACTCACAAAGCATAAACATGCTCATAATCAGAGGGGTATTAATATGCATATAGGATCTAAACAAATGATCTTCTACCAATTAAACCAACTAGCATCAACTACAAGGAGTAATTAACACTACTAGTAACCTACTAGCACCAATCCCGGACTTGGAGAAAAGAATTGGATACAATGTATGAACTAGGGTTTTGAGAGGAGATGGTGCTGATGAAGATGTTGATGGAGATAGCCCTCTCCCGATGAGAGGAGCATTGGTGATGACGATGGCGATGATTTCCCCCTCCGGGAGGGAAGTTCCCCCGGCAAAACAGCTCCGCCAAAGCCCTAGACTGGTTCCGCCAAGGTTCGGTCTCGTGGCAGCGGTGTTTCGTCCGAGATGATAGCTTATGATTTTTTTCCCATCGAAAGACTTCATATAGCAGAAGATGGCCACCGGAGGACCACCAGGGGGCCCATGAGGTAGGGGGCGCGCCCAGGGGGGTAGGGCGCGCCACCCACCCTAGTGGGCAGGGTGTGGCCCACCTAGTGAATTACTTCCGCCGAATATTTTTTATATATTCTGAAAACATCTTTCGTGAACTTTCAGGACTTTTGGAGCTGTGCAGAATAGGTCTCTAATATTTGCTCCTTTTCCGGCCCAGAATCCTAGCTGCTGGCATTCTCCCTCTTTATGTAAACCTTGTAAAATAAGAGAGAATAAGCATAAGTATTGTGACATAATGTGTAATAACAGACCATAATGCAATAAATATCGATATAAAAGCATGATGCAAAATGGACGTATCAACTCCCCCAAGCTTAGACCTCGCTTGTCCTCAAGCAAAAGCCGAAATCGAAAAATATGTCCACATGTTTAGAGATAGAGGTGTCGATAAAAATAAAATTCGGACATGAGGGCATCATGATCATTCTTAGAACAACAACTTATATAATTCTTGTCATATAATTTCTTATGCTAGAGTAATAATTCAATCACAATTTAAAGTATGAATAGTAAACTTCATTGAAAACTAACAAACTATAATCTCAGTCATTGGAGCAATTGCAATTTATCATAACATAGGAAAGAGTCAATATATAAGAGCTTTTCAGCAAGTCCACATACTCAACTATCATATAGTCTTGCACAATTGCTGACACTCACGCAATACTTATGGGTATGAAGTTTCAAATCGAACATAGAGAAAGATAGGGGCTTATAGTTTTGCATCCCAACGTCTTACCTCAAGGGTAATGTCAACAGTAATAGTTCATGAAAACTCACATCAAATTAGCCATATATACCAGGATCTTTCCAACATACTGTGCTTGCCAAAGGATAAAATGTAAAAAGGAAAGGTGAATATCACCATGACTCTTATGCAGGGTAGGAGATAAAAGTAAAAGATAGGCCCTTCGCAGAGGGAAGCAGAGGTTGTCATGCGCTTTTATAGTTGGATGCACAAAATCTCAATGCGAAAGAACGTCACTTTGTATTGCCACTTGTGATATGGACCTTTATTATGTAGTCCGTCGCTTTTATTTCTTCCATATCACACAATCGTATAAAGCTTATTTATCCCACACTAATAAGTCATACATATTTAGAGAGCAATTTTTATTGCTTTCACCGATGACAATTTACTTAGAGGATCTTACTCAATCCATAGGTAGGTGTGGTGGACTCTGATGGCAAAACTGGTTCAAGGGTATTTGGAAGCACAAGTAGTATCTCTACTTGGGGCGATGAATTTGGCTATCACGAGGGGGAAAGGCAAGCTCAACCATGTTGGATGATCCATGACAATATAATTTATCTCAGATATAAGAAAACATAACCCATTACGTTGTCTTCCTTGTCCAACATCAACTCTTTAGCATGTCATATTTTAATTGGTGCTCACAATCAGAAAAGATGTCCAAGATAGTATATCTATATGTGAAGACCTCTCTTTATTTATTACTTCCTATTAATTGCAACGACGACCAAAACTAGGTTTGTCAACTCTCAACAACTTTTATTCATCATACTCTTTCTATCTGAGCTCATTACTCTCCATGAGATCCATATGATCTCTTTGGTTCTTTTTATTTCTTCTCTTTTCTTTTATTCACTTAGGATCATGGCAAAAGAATCAAGCCCTTGACTCAACACTAATCTTTATTATATAGCTCACGGACTCGATTACATAGAAGGATTATAAAGCAAAACTCACAGCTAGATCACACTAAGAACTTTTATTCTACTAGATCAAGATATTACTAAAAGGATCGAACTAAGAAAACTGGTAAAGATAAAAGTGATGGTGATACGATACTGGGGAACTCCCCCAAGCTTGGCAGTTGCCAAGGGGAGTGCCCATACCCAGGTGATTATGTCTCTCTTTTCGTGGGTGGTGATGTGATGTTCTTGGCGATGATGCCTCTCAGGATACGATTCTCCTCCTCGAGCTAATTGACTTGCTGCTTTAGGTCCATTATTTCCTTTCGGAGTTTTCCTGTAACAGCCAAAGCTCCCTGCACCCAAGGGTGCTGCATAGCTGCGGGAGAACCAGTGACACTCTTTTTCATATTCTCATAAGAAAGAAATCTAATATTGGAAGGGATAACCGAGTTTGGAATAGCCGAGCTCTGCAGTTCTCCCATTGTGAATCCAGCTTGGAAGCGGGAAGTCACTTCTTGATCCTCTTCCATGGCATCTATCCTCTTCAATTCGGCCTCCATCTCTTCCTCCGTTGCTGGCCCAAAGAGGTCAACATTGTTGTTTGTCATTGATCTCGGTGCAGGGTGAGACACCCGGCTCTCCCCGACTGACTCTTGCGAAGACATCTTGCCCTAATCTGCAGCAGCAACAGCTCGAAACACAAAACTGAGGATAATTGCGTGATACGGGAGTCAAAACCTCCGGGGAATTATATAATGATTTTTTACCGACCAAAATACATGTCGTGTAAGAAAACGGAGTCCGGAGAGCACACGAGGTGCCCACGAGGTAGGGGGCGCGCCTAGGGGGGTAGGGCGCGCCCTCCACCCTCATGGAGCCCTCGTGTCCTTCCCGAACTGCTTCATATTTTTCTATTTTTCTAAATATTCCAAAACGGAGAAATATTGCCTTAAAAACTGTTTTGGAGTCGGTTTACTTACCGTACCACATACCTATTCCTTTTCGGAGTCTGAAACATTCCGGAAAGGGTCCCTTATGTATTCCTCTGGGGTTACGGTTTCAATAACATTGTTTCAACATTTATGGGATTACCTGAGATATAATGTTTGATTCTTTGACCTTCACCACCTTGGGATTTGTGCCTTCGAAGTTGTTGGTTTTTATGGCACCGGAACGATAGACCTCCTCGATAACGTAAGGACCTTCCCATTTAGAGAGAAGTTTTCCTACAAAAAATCTTAACGAGAGTTGTATAGAAATACATAATCACCTACATTAAACTCACGCTTTTGTATTCTTTTGTCATGCCATCTTTTAACTTTTTCTTTAAACAACTTGGCATTTTCATAGGCTTGGGTTCTCCATTCATCAAGTGAGCTAATATCAAATAACCTCTTCTCACTGGCAAGTTTGAAATCATAATTGAGTTCTTTAATAGCCCAATATGCCTTGTGTTCTAGTTCGAGAGGTAAGTGACATGCTTTTCCATTAACCATTTTATACGGAGACATACCCATAGGATTTTTATATGCAGTTCTATAGGCGCATAATGCATCATCATGTTTCTTGGACCAATTTTTTCTAGATCTATTAACAGTCTTTTACAAAATTAATTTTAGCTCTCTATTACTCAATTCTACTTGACCACTAGACTATGGGTGATAAGGAGATGCAATTCTACGATTAACATCATATTTAGCAAGCATTTTACGGAAAGCACCATGAATAAAATGTGAACCACCATTAGTCATTAAATATCTAGGGACTCCAAATCTTGGAAAAATAACTTCTTTAAGCATTTTAATAGAAGTGTTATGATCAGCACTACTAGTTGGAATAGTTGCTACCCACTTAGTAACGTAATCAGCAGCAACTAAAATATGTATATCCATTAGAGGAAGGAAAAGGCCCCATATAATCAAAGCCCCAAACATCAAATGGTTCAACGAGTGAATAGTTCATAGGCATTTCTTAACGTCTACTAATATTACCAATTCTTTGACATTCATCACAAGATAAGGCAAACTTACGGGCATCCTTGAAGAGAGTAGGCCAATAAAAACTAGATTGCAATACCTTATGTGCAGTTCTAACTCCAGCCTGGTGTCCTCCAAATTCTTCGGAGTGACACTTGCGTATGATCAATTCCTATTCATGCTCAGGTACACAACGTCTAATAACACCATCTACTCCTTCTTTATAAAGATGTGGGTCATCCCAAAAGTAATGCCTCAAATAATAGAAGAACTTTTTCTTTTGCTGGTATGTGAAACTAGGTGGTATAAACTTAGCAACAATGTAATTAGCATAATCAGCATACCATGGAGCAGTATGAGAAGTATTTATGACATTTAGTTGCTCATCAGGAAAGCTATCATCAATAGGAAGTGGGTCATCAAGCACATTTTCTAACCTAGACAAGTTGTCTGCAACGGGGTTCTCAACTCCCTTTCTATCAACAATATGTAAGTCAAATTCTTGTAGCAAGAGAACCCATGTAATAAGTCTAGCTTTAGCATCTTTCTTTTCCGTGAGATATTTAATAGCAGCATGATCAGTGTGAATAGTTACTTTAGAATCAAAAATATAAGGTCTGAACTTATCACAAGCAAATACAATTGCTAAGAATTCTTTTTTAGTAGTAGCATAATTTCTTTGAGCATTCTCTAGGGTTTACTAGCATATTGAATAACATTTAATTTCTTATCAACTCTTTGCCCTAGAACAACACCTACAGCATAATCACTAGCATCACACATAATTTCAAAGGGTAAATTCCAATCAGGTGGCTGAACAATAGGTGCAGAGATCAATGCTTTCTTAAATATTTCAAATGCTTCTACACAATCATCATCAAAAACAAATGGTATATATATTTGTAATAAATTAGTGAGAGGCCGAGAAGTTTTTGAGAAGTCCTTAATGAACCTCCTATAAAATCCGGCATGACCAAGGAAACTTCTAATACCTTTGATGTCCTTGGGACATGGCAACTTTTCAATAGCATCAACCTTGGCTTTATCAACTTCAATACCTCTTTCAAAAACTTTGTGCCCCAAGACAATAGCTTCATTAACCATAAAGTGACACTTTTCCCAATTCAAGACAAGATTAGTTTCTTCACATCTCTGCAAAACTCGATCAAGGTTGCTCAAGCAATCATCAAAAGAAGATCCATAGACGAAGAAATCGTCCATGAAAACCTCACAAATCTTTTCACAAAAGTCAGAGAATATAGCCATCATGCATCTTTGAAAGGTAGCAGGTGCATTACATAGACCAAAAGGCATACGTCTATAAGAAAAAGTACCAAAAGGGCATGTAAAAGTAGTCTTTGATTGATCTTTGGCTGACACAGGTATTTGAGAGAAACCAGAATAACCATCTAGAAAGCAAAAATGTGTATGCTTGCATAATCTTTCTAGCATTTGATCGATAAAAGGTAAGGGGTAACGATCCTTTTTAGTTGCCTTATTTAATTTGCGGAAATCAATTACCATCCTATAACCTGTAATAATTCTTTGAGGAATCAATTCATCTTTATCATTAGGAACAACAGTAATACCTCCCTTCTTAAGGACACAATGGACAGGACTTACCCACTGACTATCAGCAACGGGATAGATTATACCTACCTCAAGGAGCTTTAGTATTTCCTTTCTTACCACTTCTTTAATTTTAGGATTCAGCCGTCATTGATGATCACGAACTGGTTTAGTATCTTCTTCCAAATTAATTTTATGTTGACATAGAGTGGGACTAATTCCCTTAAGGTCATGAAGAGTATACCCGATAACAGCACGGTGCTTCTTCAGAGGTTTCAATAATCTCTCTTCCTCATGCTCTGAAAGGTTAGCACTAATAATAACATGATATATCTTTTTCTCATCAAGATAAGCATATTTAAGAGTATCAGGTAACGGTTAAGCTCAAACATGGGATCACCCTTGGGTGGAGGAGGATCCCCTAGGATTTCAACAGGCAAATTGTTTTTCAGAATAGGTTCCTATTTAAAGAATACTTCATCTATTTCCCTTCTTTCATTCATAAACTTGTCATTTTCATGGTCTAGCAAATATTGTTCTATAGGATCACTAGGAGGTACGGCAATAGAAGCAAGACCAATAATTTCATCCTTACTAGGTAATTCTTCTTCACGGTCTTGTCTACTAAATTTAGAGAAATTAAATTCATGAGTCATATCATCTAAACCAATAGTAAGAACATCCCTTTTGCAATCTATGGTAGCATTAACAGTGTTCAGGAAGGGTCTACCAAATATAATGGGACAAAAGCTATCTTGTGGGGAACCAAGGACAAGAAAATCAGCAGGATATTTAGTTTTCCCACACAAGACTTCAACATCTCTAACAATTCCCATTGGTGAAATAGTATCTCTATTAGCAAGTTTAATTGTGACATCAATATCTTCTATCTCAGCAGGTGCAATATCATGCATAATTTCTTTTATAAGGAATGAGGTATTGCGCTAGCACTAGCACCCATATCACATAAGCCATGATAACAATGATCTCCTATTTTAACAGAAATAACAGGCATGCCTGCCACAGCTCTAGGTTTATCTTTAGCACAGGGTTTAGCAATTCTAGCAGTTTCATCACAGAAATAAATAACATGCCCATCGATATTATCAGACAAGAGATCTTTAACAATAGCAATATTAGGTTCAACTTTAACTTTCTCTAGAGGTCTATATGTTTTAATATTGCTTTTACGAACCACAGTTGAAGCTTTAGCATGATCCTTTATCCTAACAGGAAAAGGTGGTTCCTCAACATATGAAGTAGGAACAATAGGATCATTATAAGTGACAATCTTTTCTTCAACTTTAATAGGTGTAGATACTTTTACTTCTATGGGAGGATGATATTTAAACCACTTCTCCTTGGGGAGATCAACATAAGTAGAAAAAGATTCACAGAAAGAAGCTACTATCTCAGAGTCAAGTCCATATTTAGTGCTAAATTTACGAAAAATATCGGTAGCCATAAAAGATTTAACACAACCAAAACTAGGTGTCATACCTAACTCCTTACCTTTGTCGAGGTCCCAATATTCAGAGTTGCGTTTAATTCTTTCCAATAAATCCCATTTGAATTCAACAGTCTTCATCATAAAAGAGCCAGCACAAGAAGTATCAAGCATGGTGCGATTGCTATCAGAAAGCCGAGCATATAAATTTTGAATAATCATTTCTCTTGAGATCTCATGATTGGGGCGTGAATATAACATTGATTTAAGCCTCCCCCAAGCTTGAGCGATGCTTTCTCCTTCGCGAGGCCAAAAATTATATATATAATTGCGATCACGACGAACAAGATGCATAGGATAAAACTTCTGATGAAATTCCAATTTCAATCGTTTGTAATTCCAAGACCCCATATCATCACATAGCCTATACCATGTCAATGCATCTCTCTTCAAAGATAAAGGGAAGACCTTCTTCTTAACAACATCTTCGAGTACACCTGCAAGCCTAAATAATCCACAAACTTCATCCACATATATTAGATGCTCATCAGAATTTCTTGTAACATCTCCTGAAAAAGGATTAGCTAGCAGTTTTTCTATCATACCCGAAGGAATTTCAAAGCAGACATTTTCATTTTAAGTAGGTTCAGTAGGTTGAGGAGCAACTCTTTGTTCTACTGGTCGGAGTGAAGATACCCCGAACAAGCCCCTCAGAGGATTACTTTCCATAGTCACAAGTGATAGTAAATTTCAGCACACTATATAAATTGTTCCTTACCAAATTCCACCTACCAAAAGCGCTTCGGTCCCCGGCAACGGCGCCAGAAAAGAGTCTTGATGATCCACAAGTATAGGGGATCTATCATAGTCCTTTCGATAAGTAAGAGTGTCGAACCCAACGAGGAGCAGAAGGAAATGATAAGTGGTTTCTAGCAAGGTATTCTCTGCAGGTACTGAAATAAGTGGTAACAGATAGTTTTGTGATAGGATAATTTGTAACGAGCAACAAGTAACAAAAGTAAATAAAGTGCAGCAAGGTGGCCCAATCCTTTTTGTAGCAAAGTACAAGCCTGGACAAACTCTTATATAGAGAAAAGCGCTCCCGAGGACACATGGGAATATCGTCAAGCTAGTTTTCATCACGCTTATATGATTCGCGTTCGGTACTTTGATAATTTAGTATGTGGGTGGACGGGTGCTTGGGTACCGCCCTTACTTGGACAAGCATCCCACTTATGATTAACCTCTATTGCAAGCATCCGCAACTACAACAAAAGTATTAAGGTAAACCTAACCATAGCATGAAACATATGGATCCAAATCAGCCTTTTACGAAGCAACGCATAAACTAGGGTTTAAGCTTCTGTCACTCTAGCAACCCATCATCTACTTATTACTCCCCAATGCCTTCCTCTAGGCCCAAACAATGGTGAAGTTTCATGTAGTCGACGTTCACATAACACCACTAGAGGAGAGACAACATACATCTCATCAAAATATCGAACGAATACCAAATGCACATGACTACTAATATCAAGACTTCTCCCATGTCCTCAGGAAAAAAAGTAACTACTCACAAAGCATAAACATGTTCATAATCAGAGGGGTATTAATATGCATATAGGATCTGAACATATGATCTTCCAGCAACTAAACCAATTAGCCTCAACTACAAGGAGTAATTAACACTACTAGCAACCTACTTGCACCAATCCCGGACTTGGAGACAAGAATTGGATAGAAGAGATGAACTAGGGTTTTGAGAGGAGATGATGCTGATGATGATGTTGATGGAGATTGCCCTCTCCCGATGAGCGGAGCGTTGGTGACGACGATGGCAATGATTTCCCCCTCCAGGAGGGAAGTTTCCCCGGCAGAACAGCTCCGCCAGAGCCCTAGATTGGTTCCGCCAAGGTTCGGCCTCGTGGCGGCGGTGTTTCGTCCGAGATGATGGCTTATGATTTTTTTCCCATCGAAATACTTCATATAGCAGAAGATGGCCACCGGAGGGCCACCAGGGGGCCCACGAGGTAGGGGGCGCGCCCAGGGGAGTAGGGCGCGCCCCCCACCCTCGTGGGCAGGGTGTGGCCCACCTAGTCAATTACTTCCGCCGACTATTTTTTATATATTCTGAAAACATCTTTCGTGAAGTTTCAGGACTTTTGGAGCTGTGCAGAATAGGTCTCTAATATTTGCTCCTTTTCCAGCCCAGAATCCCAGCTGCCGGCATTCTCCCTCTTTATGTAAACCTTGTAAAATAAGAGAGAATAAGCATAAGTATTGTGACATAATGTGTAATAATAGCCCATAATTCAATAAATATCGATATAAAAGCATGATGCAAAATGGACGTATCAGAAGCTTAGATCCAAACCTGCCCCAAATGGGAGAAATTTTTTACCACGGCATGTTGATGCCGCTCCATGATACCATGCCAAGTTTCATAAATTTCGGACGAGTTATGGATTTACTTGAATTTAAAAACCAGGTATATCAATGTTTTGGCGGCAATCAACAGTGCCCTGGTGTTTTAAATTTATTCCCATTGCTTGCATGGGACCTAAGCATGCACCCAAGGAGACATATTTGATTTTTCAACAAATTTATATGCACTGGAGCATGTGCATGTATTTGAAATTTGAATTATGCACATAAAATGCCTAGAAAACCCAGTTAATGTATAAAAATGTCAAATCGAGCCCCCAAAAATTCCAAAACTTAACATAGCACTCCTGTTGTTCTATGTTGACACTAAATTTTTTTGAAAGCAATAAGAGGCAACGGATATCATTCCATCCCCAAAGGTGGCACGTTCCCTACCAAAACAACCAGGCTTGTTGTGAGAAACTCTGGTTTGTGAGAAGCTTGTACCCAAACCTGCCCCAAATGGGACAAAATTTTTACCATGACATGTTGTTGCCTCTCCATGGTACCATAATAAGTTTCATGAATTTTAGACGAGTTTTGGATTTACTAGAATTTAAAAACCAGGTATCTCAATGTTTTGTCGGCAATCAACAGGGTCGTGGTGTTTGAAATTCATTCCCATTTCTTGCATGGGACGTATGCATGCACCCAAGGACACATGTTTGACTTTTCAACCAATTTATATGCACTGGAGCATGTGCATGTATTTCAAATTTCAATTATGCACATAAATTACCCAGAAAACCCAGTTAATGTATAAAAATGTCCAAACAAGCCCCGCAAAATTCCAAAACTTAACACAACACTCTTGTTGTTCTATGTTGACACTAGAAATTTTTTGAAAGCAATAAGAGGCAATGGATATCGTATCATCCCCATAGGTGGCACGTTCCCTACCGAAACCACCAGGCTTTTTGTGAGAAGCTCTGGTTTGTGATAAGCTTATACCCAAACCTGCCCCAAATGGGACAAAATTTTACCACGACATGTTGATGCTGAAGGAAATATGCCCTAGAGGCAATAATAAAGTTATTATTTATTTCCTTATAATCATGATAAATGTTTATTATTCATGCCAGAATTGTATTAACCGGAAACATAATACATGTGTGAATACATAGACAAACAAAGTGTCACTAGTATGCCTCTACTTGACTGGCTCGTTAATCAAAGATGGTTATGTTTCCTAACCATGAACAATGAGTTGTTATTTGATTAACGGGATCACATCATTGAGGGAATGATCTGATTGACATGACCCATTCCATTAGCTTAGCACCCGATCGTTTAGTATGTTGCTATTGCTTTATTCATGACTTATACATGTTCCTATAACTATGAGATTATGCAACTCCCGTTTACCGGAGGAACACTTTGGGTACTACCAAACGTCACAACATAACTGGGTGATTATAAAGGAGTACTACAGGTGTCTCCAAAGGTACATGTTGGGTTGGCGTATTTCGAGATTAGGTTTTGTCACTCCGATTGTCGGAGAGGTATCTCTGGGCCCTCTCGGTAATGCACATAACTTAAGCCTTGCAAGCATTGCAACTAAATGAGTTAGTTGCGGGATGATGTATTACGGAACGAGTAAAGAGACTTGCCGGCAACGAGATTGAACTAGGTATTGGAATACCGACGATCGAATCTTGGGCAAGTAACATACCGATGACAAAGGGAACGGCGTATGTTGTTATGCGGTCTGACCGATAAAGATCTTCGTAGAATATGTAGGAGCCAATATGGGCATCCAGGTCCCGCTATTGGTTATTGACTGGAGACATGTCTCGGTCATGTCTACCTTGTTCTCGAACCCGTAGGGTCCGCACGCTTAAGGTTACGATGACAGTTATATTATGAGTTTATGCATTTTGATGTACCGAAGGTTGTTCGGAGTCCCGGATGTGATCACGGACATGATGAGGAGTCTCGAAATGGTCGAGACATAAAGATTGATATATTGGAAGCCTATGTTTGGATATCGGAAGTGTTCCGGGTGAAATCGGGATTTTACCGGAGTACCGGGAGGTTACCAGAACCCCCCGGGAGCTAAATGGGCCATGATGGGCCTTAGTGGAAAAGAGAAGAGGCAGCCCTACATGGGCCGCGCGCCCCTCCCCTCCCTTGGTCCGAATTGGACAAGGAGAGGGGGCCGACCCCTCTCTCTCTTTTCCCCCCTCCACAAGTCCTATTCCAACTAGGATTGGGGGGGGGGGATCCTACTCCCAGAGGGAGTAGGACTCTCCTGGCACGCCCTATGTGGCCGGCCAGCCTCCCCACCTTTGGTCCTTTATATACTGAGGCAGAGGCACCCTAGAACAAACAAGTTGATCCACGTGATCTATTCCTTAGCCGTGTGCGGCGCCGCCAGCCACCATAGTCCTCGATAATATTGTAGCGGTGCTTAGGCGAAGCCCTGCAGCAGTAGCACGTCAAGATCGTCACCACGCCGTCGTGCTGACAGAACTCTTCCCCGACACTTTGCTGGATCGGAGTCCGGGGATCGTCATCGAGCTAAACGTGTGCTAGAACTCGGAGGTGCCGTAGTTTCGGTGCTTGATCGGTCGGATCGTGAAGACGTATGACTACATCAACCAAACGCTTCCGTTGTCGATCTACTAGGTATGTAGATCATACTCCCCCTCTCATTGCTATGCATCACCATGATCTTGCGTGTGCGTAGGAATTTTTTTGAAATTACTACGAAACCCAACAGTGGCATCCGAGCCTAGGTTTTATATGTTGATGTTATATGCACGAGTAGAACACAAGTGAGATGTGGGCGATATAAGTCATACTGCCTACCAGTATGTCATACTTTGGTTCGGCGGTATTGTTGGATGAAGCGGCCCAGACCGACATTACGCGTACGCTTACGCGAGACCGGTTCTCCCGACGTGCTTTGCACAGAGGTGGCTTGTGGGTGACAGTTTCTCCAACTTTAGTTGAACCAAGTATGGCTATGCCCGGTCCTTGCGAAGGATAAAACGGAGTCAAATTGACAAACTATCATTGTGGTTTTGATGCGTAGGTGAGATTGGTTCTTACTTAAGCCCGTAGCAGCCACGTAAAACTTGCAACAACAAAGTAGAGGACGTCTAACTTGTTTTTGCAGGGCATGTTGTGATGTGATATGGTCAAGACATGATGCTGAATTTTATTGTATGAGATGATCATGTTTTGTAACCGAGTTATCGGCAACCGGCAGGAGTCATATGGTTGTCGCTTTATTGTATGCAATGCAATCGCGATGTAATGCTTTACTTTATCACTAAACGGTAGCGATAATCGTGGAAGCACAAGCTTGGCGAGACGACAACGATGCTACGATGGAGATCAAGGTGTCATGCCGATGACGATGGTTATCACGACGGTGCTTTGGAGATGGAGATCACAAGAACAAGATGATGATGGCCATATCATATAACTTATATTGATTGCACGTGATGTTTATCTTTTATGCATCTTATCTTGCCTTGATTGACGGTAGCATTATAAGATGATGTCTCACTAAATTATCAAGAAGTGTTCTCCCTGAGTATGCATCATTGCGAAAGTTCTTCGTGCTGAGACACCACGTGATGATCGGGTGTGATAGGTTCTACGTTCAAATACAACAGGTGCAAAACAGTTGCACACGCGGAATACTCAGGTTATACTTGACGAGCCAAGCATATACAGATATGGCCTCGGAACACGGAGACCGAAAGGTCGAGCGTGAATCATATAGTATATATGATCAACATAATGATGTTCACCAATGAAACTACTCCATCTCACGTGATGATCGGACATGGTTTAGTTGATTTGGAACACGTAATCACTTAGAGGATTAGAGGGATGTCTATCTAAGTGGGAGTTCTTTGAGTAAATTAACTGAACTTAAATTTATCATGAAACTTAGTACCTGATTAGTATCTTGCTTGTTTATGTTTGATTGTAGATAGATGGCTCGTGCTGTTGTTCCATTAAATTTTAATGCGCTCCTTGAGAAAGCAAAGTTGAAAGATGATGGTAGCAATTACACGGACTGGGTCCGTAACTTGAGGATTATCCTCATTGCTGCACAGAAGAATTACGTCCTGGAAGCACCGCTGGGTGCCAGGCCTGCTGTAGGAGCAACGCTGGATGTTATGAACGTCTGGCAGAGCAAAGCTGATGACTACTCGATAGTTCAGTGTGCCATGCTTTACGGCTTAGAATCGGGACTTCAACGACGTTTTGAACGTCATGGAGCATATGAGATGTTCCAGGAGTTGAAGTTAATATTTCAAGCAAATGCCCGGATTGAGAGATATGAAGTCTCCAATAAGTTCTATAGCTGCAAGATGGAAGAGAACAGTTCTGTTAGTGAGCATATACTCAAAATGTTTGGGTATAATAATCACTTGATTCAATTGGGAGTTAATCTTCCAGATGATTGCATCATTGACAGAATTCTCCAATCACTGCCACCAAGCTACTAGAGCTTCATGATGAACTATAATATGCAAGGGATGAATAAGACTATTCCCGAGCTCTTCGCGATGCTGAAAGCTGCGGAGGTAGAAATCAAGAAGGAGCATCAAGTGTTGATGGTCAACAAGACCACTAGTTTGAAGAAAAGGGGCAAAGGGAAGAAGAAGGGGAACTTCAAAAAGAACGACAAGCAAGTTGCTACTCAAGAGAAGAAACCCAAACCTGGACCTAAGCCTGAAACTGAGTGCTTCTATTGCAAGAAGACTGGTCACTGGAAGCGGAACTGCCCCAAGTATTTGGCGGATAAGAAGGATGGCAAGGTGAACAAAGGTATATGTGATATACATGTTATTGATGTGTACCTTACTAATGCTCGCAGTAGCACCTAGGTATTTGATACTGGTTCTATTGCTAATATTTGCAACTCGAAACAGGGACTACGGATCAAGCGAAGATTGGTTAAGGACGAGGTGAAGATGCGCGTGGGAAACGGTTCCAAAGTCGATGTGATCGCAGTCGGCACGCTACCTCTACATCTACCTTTGGGATTAGTATTAGACCTAAATAATTGTTATTTGGTGCCAGCGTTAAGCATGAACATTATATCTGGATCTTGTTTGATGCGAGACGGTTATTCATTTAAATCAGAGAATAATGGTTGTTCTATTTATATGAGTAATATCTTTTATGGTCATGCACCCTTGAAGAGTGGTCTATTCTTGTTGAATCTCGATAGTAGTAACACACATATTCATAATGTTGAAGCCAAAAGATGCAGAGTTGATAATGAGAGTGCAACTTATTTGTGGCACTGCCGTTTAGGTCATATCGGTGTAAAGCGCATGAAGAAACTCCATACTGATGGACTTTTGGAACCACTTGATTATGAATCACTTGGTACTTGCGAACCGTGCCTCATGGGCAAGATGACTAAAACGCCGTTCTCCGGTACTATGGACAGAGCAACAGATTTGTTGGAAATCATACATACAGATGTATGTGGTCCGATAAATATTGAGGCTCGTGGCGGATATCGTTATTTTCTCACCTTCACAGATGATTTAAGCAGATATGGGTATATCTACTTAATGAAACATAAGTCTGAAACATTTGAAAAGTTCAAGGAATTTCAGAGTGAAGTTGAAAATCATCGTAACAAGAAAATAAAGTTTCTACGATCTGATCATGGAGGAGAATATTTGAGTTATGAGTTTGGTGTACATTTGAAAAATTGTGGAATAGTTTCACAACTCACGCCACCCGGAACACCTCAGCGTAATGGTGTGTCTGAACGTCATAATCGTACTTTACTGGATATGGTGCGATCTATGATGTCTCTTACTGATTTATCGCTATCGTTTTGGGGATATGCTCTAGAGACGGCCGCATTCATGTTAAATAGGGCACCATCAAAATCCGTTGAGACGATGCCTTATAAACTATGGTTTGGCAAGAAACCAAAGTTGTCGTTTCTGAAAGTTTGGGGCTGCGATGCTTATGTGAAAAAGCTTCAACCTGATAAGCTCGAACCCAAATCGGAGAAATGTGTCTTCATAGGAAATCCAAAGGAAACTATTGGATACACCTTCTATCACAGATCCGAAGGCAAGACTTTTGTTGCTAAATTCAGAAACTTTCTGGAGAAGGAGTTTCTCTCGAAAGAAGTGAGTGGGAGGAAAGTAGAACTTGACGAGGTAACTGTACCTGCTCCCTTATTGGAAAGTAGTACATCACCGAAAACTGTTTTTATGACACCTACACCAGTTAGTGAGGAAGCTAATGATGATGATCATGAAACTTCAGAACAAGGTACTACTGAACCTCGTAGATCAACCAGAGTAAGATCCGCACCACAGTGGTACAGTAATCCTATTCTGGAAGTCATGCTACTAGATCATGATGAACCTACGAACTATGAAGAAGCAATGGTGAGCCCAGATTCCGCAAAGTGGCTTGAAGCCATGAAATCTGAGATGGGATCCATGTATGAGAACAAAGTATGGACTTTGGTTGACTTGCCCGATGATCGGCAAGCAATTGATAATAAATGGATCTTCAAGAAGAAGACTGACGCTGACGGTAATATTACTGTCTACAAAGCTCGACTTGTCGCAAAAGGTTTTCGACAAGTTCAAGGGATTGACTACGATGAGACCTTCTCACCCGTAGCGATGCTTAAGTCTGTCCGAATCATGTTAGCAATTGCCGCATTTTATGATTATGAAATTTGGCAGATGGATGTCAAAACTGCATTCCTGAATGGATTTCTGGAAGAAGAGTTGTATATGATGCAACCAGAAGGTTTTGTCGATCCAAAGGGAGCTAACAAAGTGTGCAAGCTCCAGTGATCCATTTATGGACTGGTGTAAGCCTATCGGAGTTGGAATAAACGCTTTGATAGTGTGATCAAAGCATTTGGTTTTATACAGACTTTTGGAGAAGCCTGTATTTACAAGAAAGTGAGTGGGAGCTCTGTAGCATTTCTGATATTATATGTAGATGACATATTACTAATTGGAAATGATATAGAATTTCTGGATAGCATAAAGGGATAGTTGAATAAGAGTTTTTCAATCAAAGACCTCGGTGAAGCTGCTTACATATTAGGCATTAAGATCTATAGAGATAGATCAAAACGCTTAATTGGACTTTCACAAACCACATACCTTGACAAAATTTTGAAGAAGTTCAAAATGGATCAAGCAAAGAAAGGGTTCTTGCCTGTGTTACAAGGTGTGAAGTTGAGTAAGACTCAATGCCCGACCACTGCAGAAGATAGAGAGAATATGAAAGATGTTCCCTATGCATCAGCCATAGGATCTATCATGTATGCAATGCTGTGTACCAGACCTGATGTGTGCCTTGCTATAAGTCAAGCAGGGAGGTACCAAAGTAATCCAGGAGTGGATCACTGGACAGCGGTCAAGAACATCCTGAAATACCTGAAAAGGACTAAGGATATGTTTCTCATATATGGAGGTGACAAAGAGCTCATCGTAAAAGGATACGTTGATGCAAGCTTTGACACTGATCCGGACGATTCTAAATCGCAAACCGGATACGTTTTTACATTAAACGGTGGAGCTGTCAGTTGGTGCAGTTCTTAAAAAAGCGTTGTAGCGGGATTTACATGTGAAGCGGAGTACATAGCTGCTTCGGAAGCAGCAAATGAAGGAGTCTGGATGAAGGAGTTCATATCCGATCTGGGTGTCATACCTAGTGCATCGGGTCCAATGAAAATCTTTTGTGACAATACTGGTACAATTGCCTTGGCAAAGGAATCCAGATTTCACAAGAGAACCAAGCACATCAAGAGACGCTTCAATTCCATCAAGGATCTAGTCCAGGTGGGAGACATAGAGATTTGCAAGATACATACGGATCTGAATATTGTAGACCCGATGACTAAGCCTCTTCCACGAGAAAAACATGATCAGCACCAAGGCTCCATGGGTGTTAGAATCATTACTGTGTAATCTAGATTATTGACTCCAGTGCAAGTGGGAGACTGAAGGAAATATGCCCTAGAGGCAATAATAAAGTTATTATTTATTTCCTTATAATCATGATAAATGTTTATTATTCATGCCAGAATTGTATTAACCGGAAACATAATACATGTGTGAATACATAGACAAACAAAGTGTCACTAGTATGCCTCTACTTGACTGGCTCGTTAATCAAAGATGGTTATGTTTCCTAACCATGAACAATGAGTTGTTATTTGATTAACGGGATCACATCATTGAGGGAATGATCTGATTGACATGACCCATTCCATTAGCTTAGCACCCGATCGTTTAGTATGTTGCTATTGCTTTATTCATGACTTATACATGTTCCTATAACTATGAGATTATGCAACTCCCGTTTACCGGAGGAACACTTTGGGTACTACCAAACGTCACAACATAACTGGGTGATTATAAAGGAGTACTACAGGTGTCTCCAAAGGTACATGTTGGGTTGGCGTATTTCGAGATTAGGTTTTGTCACTCCGATTGTCGGAGAGGTATCTCTGGGCCCTCTCGGTAATGCACATCACTTAAGCCTTGCAAGCATTGCAACTAAATGAGTTAGTTGCGGGATGATGTATTACAGAACGAGTAAAGAGACTTGCTGGCAACGAGATTGAACTAGGTATTGGAATACCGACGATCGAATCTCGGGCAAGTAACATACCGATGACAAAGGGAACGACGTATGTTGTTATGCGGTCTGACCGATAAAGATCTTCGTAGAATATGTAGGAGCCAATATGGGCATCCAGGTCCCGCTATTGGTTATTGACTGGAGACATGTCTCGGTCATGTCTACATTGTTCTCGAACCCGTAGGGTCCGCACGCTTAAGGTTACGATGACAATTATATTATGAGTTTATGTATTTTGATGTACCGAAGAATGTTTGGAGTCCCGGATGTGATCACGTACATGACGAGGAGTCTCGAAATGGTCGAGACATAAATATTGATATATTGGAAGCCTATGTTTGGATATCGGAAGTGTTCCGGGTGAAATCGGGATTTTACCGGAGTACCGGGAGGTTACCGGAACCCCCCGGGAGCTAAATGGGCCATGATGTGCCTTAGTGGAAAAGAGAAGAGGCAGCCCTACATGGGCCGCGCGCCCCTCCCCTCCCTTGGTCCAAATTGGACAAGGAGAGGGGGCCGGCCCCTCTCTCTCTTTTCCCCCCTCCACAAGTCCTATTCCAACTAGGATTGGGGGGGGGAATCCTACTCCCAGAGGGAGTAGGACTCTCCTGGCGCGCCCTATGTGGCCGGCCAGCCTCCCCCCTTTGCTCCTTTATATACTGAGGCAGAGGCACCCTAGAACACACAAGTTGATCCACGTGATCTATTCCTTAGACGTGTGCGACGCCCCCAGCCACCATAGTCCTCGATAATATTGTAGCGGTGCTTAGGCGAAGCCCTGCAGCAGTAGCATGTCAAGATCATCACCACACCGTCGTGCTGACGGAACTCTTCCCCGACACTTTGCTGGATCGGAGTCCGGGGATCGTCATCGAGCTGAACGTGTGCTAGAACTCGGAGGTGTGGTAGTTTCGGTGCTTGATCGCTCGGATCGTGAAGATGTACGACCACATCAACCAAACGCTTCCATTGTCGATCTACTAGGTATGTAGATCATACTCCCCCTCTCGTTGCTATGCATCACCATGATCTTGCATGTGCGTAGGAAATTTTTTGAAATTACTGCGAAACCCAACAGATGCCGCTTCATGATACCATGCCAAGTTTCATGAATTTCAGACGAGTTTTGGATTTACTAGAATTTAAAAACAAGGTATCTCTATGTTTTGCCACCAATCAAAAGTGCCCTGGTGTTTGAAATTCATTCCCATTTCTTGCATGGGACCTATGCATGCACCCAAGGACACATATTTGCTTTTTCATCCAATTTATATGCACCGGAGCATGTGCATGTATTTCAAATTTGAATTATGCACTTAAAATGCCTGGAAAACCCTATTAATGTCTAAAAATGTCCAAACGAACCCCAAAAAATTCCAAAACTTAACACAACCCTCATGTTGTTCTATGTTGACACTAGAAAATTTTTGAAAGCAAGAAGAGGCAACGGTTATCGTTTCCTCCCCAAAGGTGTCGTGGTGTTCAAAATTCATACCCATTTCTTGCATGGGACATAAGCATAAACCCATGGACATAAGAAGATAAAAGGTCTAGCAATTCAAACACCGTCCATTGCTGTTGTGACCCCATTATGTAATTAAAATCAAGTAGATCCCACATAGTTTATTATCACCAACCGCGTGGGATGCAGTACAAAATATCCTGGAGCACCGTCGCTGTATAGTACGCCTATGGCTTACGCGAGAATGTGCGTCGGCTACAGTCCACAGCATTACTGCCTCGTAATCTTGAAAATATCTACCGCCTGGAAGGTTTTAATGCTTGATAGCACACGATTAGTATGTGCGGACCATGTGCGATGTCTGATACTCCCGCTCTGCTTCAGTCCCTTGATTCAAATATTTAGTAGCCCCGGCATTTTACTCCCGCCTCTGCATCCTTCGCAATCTCAAAAATATATGCTCACCCTTGATCCAAATTTTCAGTAGCCCCGCCTTGTTACTCCCGCCTAGTAAAATTTTGAGTTGCCGCAATATTTCCTCAAACACCTCCTTGCCCCCCCTCCACACACACCACACACTCCCCAAAACCTCTGCTCACACAGACACACACCACCCCCGAAAGCATTGGTAGGTCACCGCCATCGCCGCCGCCTCCATCCTCAACCTCTGCCTATGTGCCGAGGAGCTCGAGGAGCCAATGTCCAAAAATAGGTTTATCATGGCCTTTTGGCCCGACGCCGGTGAGGTGGCCACCGAGGTGTCCCTGTCGTCCTCAGCGAGCTCAATCCGTCGTCGCCGGTCCGCCGATCCGCCCGCCGTTGCGCCCCTATGCCGGTTTGAGGACTTCCCCATCCTCCCTTGGACCCGGCGGCCGATGAGGTCCTACCTCGGGGTCCGACAGCGGTGGTCGGGGATGTGGCTCGCTGAGATTATAGATCGGGAGACCCACACCCGCCACTGGCTCGGTAGTTTCCACATGGCCGAGCTCACGGCCATGGAGTACGACCGCTGGCAGGTCCGCTACCACGGAATGGCGGCTAGGCTCAATTTCCCCTATGGCACACGTCCGGTCAACCTCGTTCCGCCGGAGCCAGGGGTGGTGAGATCGGCTATGGCGCGGGAGGACCGCGAGGCGTGGGAGTGCCTCGAGGCCGAGGCCGCCGACGATGCCTACATGCAAGAGCTCCGCCGACAGCACCCGGAGCTCGTGGAGGTGGAGCGGGCGATCTTTGCCGGCACGGTGGGCGACGAGTTTATCGCGCTCTCATTCGATGACGAGGTCGAAGGCGGTGAGGACAGCGGTGCGGAGGGCGGCAAGGTTATCGTCCTCTCCTCCGATAAAGAGGTCAAAGGCGGTGGCGACGACGGTGTGGAGGGCATCGAGGTGGGCCTCGAGGACGAGGAGATCGACGTCGACGAGTGGAGGAGTGCCTTCCTGATATGTCTCCGACGTATCTATAATTTTTTATTGTTCCATGTTGTTATATTATCAATCTTGGATGTTTTATATTCATTTTATAGTCATTTTATATCATTTTTTGGTACTAACCTATTGACATAGGGCCAAGTGTCAGTTGCTTTTTTTGCTTCTTTTTTACATCATAGAAAATCAATACAAAACAGAGTCCAAATGCCACGAAACTTTACGGAGATTTTTTATGGACCAGAAGACACCTAATGGGCCAAGCCTGCGCCTGGGGGTGCTCCGAGGAGAGCATAACCCACCAGGGCATGACAGGAGGCCCAGGCGCACCCTGGTGAGTTGTGCCCACCTCGGGTGCCCCCTGGACCGCCAATTTGCTCTATAAATACCCCAATATTCCAGAAACCCTGGGGGAGTCGACGAAAATCAATTCCAGCCGCCGCAGAGTCCAGAACCACCAGATCCAATCTAGACACCATCACGGATGGGGTTCACCACCTCCATTGGTGCCTCTCCGATGATGCGTGAGTAGTTCTTTGTAGACCTTCAGTCCCGTAGTTAGTAGCTAGATGGCTTCCTCTCTCGCGTTTGATTCTCAATACAATGGTCTCTTGGAGATCCATATGATGTAACTCTTTTTGCGGTGTGTTTGTTGGGATCGGATGAACTTTGAGGTTATGATCAGATCTATCTTTTTATATCCATGAAAGTATTTGAGTTTCTTTTATCTCTTTTATGCATGATTGCTTATAGACTCGTATTTCTTCTCCGATATTTGGGTTTTGTTTGGCCAACTTGATCTATTTATCTTGCAATGGGAAGTGGTGCTTTGTAGTGGGTTCGATCTTACGGTGCCCGATCCCAGTGACAGAAGGGGAACCGACACATATGTATCGCTTCTACTAAGGATAAAACGATGGGGTCTATTTCTACATAAATAAATCTTGTCTACATCATGTCATCATTCTTATTGCATTACTCCATTTCTCCATGAACTTATTACACTAGATGCATGTTGGATAGCGGACGATGTGTGGAGTAATAGTAGTAGATGCAGGCAGGAGTCAGTCTACTAATCTTGGACGTGATGCATTTGTAATGATGATTGCCTGGATATCATCATGAGTATTTGAAGTTCTATCAATTGCCCAATAGTAATTTGTTTACCCACCGTTTGCTATTTTTCTCGAGAGAAGCCACTAGTGACACCCACAGCCCCCGGGTCTCTTTCTCATATTATTTTCCTTCACAATCTATTTTAATTGTATTTTATTTTCAGATCTACGAAACCAAAAATACAAAAATACCTTACTGCAATTTATTTTATTTGACGTTGATCTATCAATATTTACAACTCTCTCACGTCCGTTTGCCCATCTTTGGGCGCCGCTGCCCGAAAGGGATAGACAACCCCTTTTACACGTCGGGTTGCGAGTAGTTGTTATTTGTGTGCAGGTGCTGTTTATATTGTGTTGCTTGGTTCTCCTACTGGATCGATAACCTTGGTTTCATTTCTAAGGGAAATACCTACCGCCGTTGTGCTGCATCATCCCTTCCTCTTTGGGGAAATACCGACGTAGCTTCAAGCGACATCAAAAGGAATTTCTGGCGCCGTTGCCAGGGAGGATCTTCAACATATACTAGGTTCCTAATCACAAATCTCATCTCCTCGCAATTTATATTCTTTGCCATTTGCCTCTCGTTTTCCTCTCCCCCACTTCACAAAAATTTGCCGTTTTATTCGCCCCTATTTTCCGTTTGCCATTTTTTCGTCAGATCTATCTTTTGCTTGCAATCATGAGTGATTTTGGTATTGCACCAACAGATGATGGCCTAACTCCTAAAGTTGGACGTACGGGCAATCTGGATGCTAAAACTTTTATCTTGGGGCAAGGGAATGTAATGGGAAAGGAATGAATCCAAGAATTTTTCAGTTGTGTTGGAAATTTAAGTCTTGATGATGCTCCTATACTTAAAACTACTAGATCTTATACGGATGCTATTTCAGCACTAGTTCTGAAACTTGATAGTAAATTTATCCGTACTCATCCTACTTTGTAGAGGTTGTTTTTTGAGCTCCCTGTTATAAAGAATCCGAAGGCTAAAAAGTTAGACACTCTGGTTCTTATGAATGAGTTTGACTATATCATATGGGAAGCTAGGGAGATCTCTGATTTTTATGGTATGAATCGTGAAAAGCCCGTGATAGATGAAATTCTTTACAATAGTGATTATGCGTTATGGCATTTTCCTGGGGACAATAAGATCTTTGATGAGAACCTTAAAAAGGAGTCCCAATCCTAGATGTAATTCAACAAGTTTTAAATAATGTTAATCAACATTATTCTTGGATTGTTGCCGGAAATCGACGTGGTTGTGATCATGGGAAACTTAATAATTCTAAGATTTCGATGGATAGTATGTTTAATGTTGTTTTTAAAAAACCCATGATGAAAATACCTCTAAGGGAATTAAGAAGAAGGATGACAAAACGTAGATCCTTGCTTTATGCCTAGCTAAGGGCGTAAAACTATAGCGCTTGTTGGGAGGCAACCCAATGAATAAAATTTATTTTTGCTTTTTGCTTCCTCTTATTGACTGTTAGAACAATTATGATACTATTATGATTGTGTTTTTTGTGTTTTAATTAGTGTTTGTGCCAAGTAAAACCTTTGGGATCTTCTTGGGTGATAGTTGTTTGATCTTGCTGAAAAAACATAAACTTTTACGTTCATGAAAACAATTCTCGTTTTTAAACAAAGAGCGAGAAAATACCCATTCCTTAATTTCCCAGAACATTCTATTGTTTCAGAATTTTGGAGTTACAGAAGTATTCAAAACACCCAGATTTCTACAGACTGTTCTGGTTTTGACAGATTCTGTTTTCTTTGCGTTGTGTGCTTGTTTTGATGGCTGTATGGTATTCTTTAATGCGTTTTACCATAGAAAAGTTGGAATAGAGTAGATATAATGCAAGAACAAAATATGAATTGGTTTGATACATCACATATAGTAGTGATTTATTTTGTTATACTAACGGATCTCACGAAGGTTTTGTTGAGTTTTGTGTGATTTAAGTTTTCAAGTTTTGGGTTATCTTACGATGGACGAAGGAATAAGGAGTAAGAAGAGCCTAAGCTTGGCGATGCCCCGGCATCCCCCGCTATTATCCAAATGATACCAAGCAACTAAGCTTGGGGATGCCCCCGAGTGGCATCCCCTATTTCTTCTAACGACCATCGGTATTTTAATCGAAGCTATATTTTTATTCATCACATACTATGTGTTTTGCTTGGAGCATCTTGTATGATATGAATCTTTACCTGTTTTATTTTTGTGTGTTAAGTCTTGATTCCTTGCTAGACATACCTATTACTACAAAAAAATACACTTCCATGATGATACGTGTTTGTCACAGTAGGTCACGTTTTCTGTCATGCATGTGCATCCATGACGATTTTATGACAGAATCAAGATAGTCATACTTGTGCTGTTATAGAAGTGTTCCATGAAATTACCAAAATTATCATCACAGAAGTGTTCACTTCCACGACGATAAATGCCGTGTCATGGAAGTGCGTTCGTCAAGGGTGACCGACACGTGGCATCCACCGTAACGGGTCGCTGTTAAGGTATCGGGTCCGGTTTTGGATCCGATAACCCGCTAACAGCCATGAGCAATGCTGATTTTCCATGTGTAAAATTCTCATTGGCCGACGGAACCACGTGTCAGCTCCGCGTTGACACACCATGATCTCACGGCCTAGCTCGACGAACCCAAAGAACACAAGACACAAGAGTTTATATTGGTTCGGGCCACCGATGTGGTGTAATACCCTACTCCAGTGTGGTGTGGTGGATTGCCTCTTGGGCTGAGGATGAACAGTTACAAGGGAAGAACAACCTCCTAAGGAGAGGTGCTCTTGTGCTTGGTAAGTGTGGTGGCCTTGGTGGAATGGATCTTGTCCAAAATGAGGTTGCCCCCACCTATGGTGGTGGCTAGTCCTATATATAGAGGCCCGGGTCCTCTTCCCAAGTATTAGGAGGGAAGGGATCCCACAACGGCCAATTTGAAGGGGGACAACTAGTACAAGCTATCCTGACAAAAGTAGTCTTCGTTTGCCAAAGGCTCTGGTGGTGACGCCGTCTTGGGCTCCACGGTAACCTCCGTCCTGTGGTCCTGCTGGTCTTGGTCTTATTGCACCGATATGGAAACCTTTGCCTGATGCCTCGGGACTCCTCGCCTACGTTTCCTCTTTAGCACCAAAGAGGAAACGAGGACACTGCACGTGCTGGCGCCCGCCTGGCTCCGGTCGTCATGGCTTGCGTCACACAAACCACGCGAGGTGTCCCTTGCCTTGATCTGTCCACCCCTCACGAGCCAGCCCGGTGAGGCCGCCCCTGAGGAGGTCTTGCGTCGTCCGCCTCGCGAGGCTTGGCCCCTCGCGAGGGTCTTGAGTGTTTGCTGGTGAAGACGGGCCGTATAGGGCCGCTGCTGGAGCCATGCCGCGGGCCACAGGCAGGCAAGTCTGCGGACCCCCGTTCCCAGAACGCCGACACCTACCACCACCGCCCTGCCCAGCCCTCCCTTGAACCGCCTACCACCGCCATGCTCCCCCCACCCTACCATCCATTTAACCCTGGGCAAGATCCATTTTTTCCGGCGAATTGCATTCCACACCCAACACTCATAAGATAGATCATGGGCACCCTGCCACCCTAATATAGATACTGGGGTTGCTTCTCTGCAGTCTTCTTCCTTCGCTCCGTCGAAGTTCTTTCACAAATCGACTGACCCAAATTATACTACTAGTACAAACGTATTAACTACAGTAGGAACACGAAGATACGAGGAGTAGTACCAACTACAAGAAGAACAGTAGTAAGACATAGTACTAGTACTACGGTACGTACTAAAGAGTTCAAATAACGAGAAAGAACATAAACATAGTTCTGCTGGGGGCTCAACACAACACACCCCTGAAATAAAACTAAGCAACTACTCTGCTTGACACTGCAGTAGAACCAGCATGAGCGACGACGCTTCCACCTTACTCGGAGGCCGAGTCCACGTCCTCGACTTCGTCCTCGTTCCTCTTCCTCTTCCTCTTAGCTGACACTTCTTTGCTTCAAGCGGACACTGGGATCTGCTTCTTCATCCAACCCTTGTAGATATTTAAACAAAGGTAGGCATCCATTGTTGTGTATAGGATGTGATCTTCATCTAATGTTTTTGACTCCCATGCATGATGAAACTCGTGGTGAGGTTTC
This sequence comes from Triticum urartu, assembly GCF_056163025.1. Classification (NCBI taxonomy): domain Eukaryota; kingdom Viridiplantae; phylum Streptophyta; class Magnoliopsida; order Poales; family Poaceae; genus Triticum; species Triticum urartu. The sequence continues at coordinate 295,315,234 of NC_141878.1, read as the reverse complement.
TTCAGTTTAGCGTACGAAGAATCAAGCATGGCTGCTGCCAGGTTCAGCATTGAAGGCTTAGAGGAGGACACCACGCTTGACTTCTGGGGATCGAAGCGCTGGCCTACAACGAGGCCTATCCGACCCAGGACAACCCTGTCATTCCTAGGTCTACAATCCTGGCACTCAACGTCGGCATGGCATATGTGGTAGACCAAGCACATGTTATGTATGCAAACATGGATCACGGCGTGCTTCTTCTTCTCTGCCTCCTTTAGAATCTTCTCTCTTTCCAGGACTGTGGTGTACTCAACATCCAGCCCAGCGACCCACTCATCCTTTGAACTATTGAACATGCGTAGGAAGCGAGCAAGGCATGCTTTCACCGCCGCGGATCCACGTGTGTAGATGACGATGAACTCATTGATATGTCTCCATCGTATCTATAATTTTTGATTGTTGCATGCCAATATTATACAACTTTCATATACTTTTGGCAACTTTTTATACTATTTGTGGGACTAACATATTGATCCAATGCCCAGTGCCAGTTCCTATTTGTTGCATGTTTTTTGTTTCGTAGAAAATCCATATCAAACAGAGTCCAAACGGGATAAAAACTTACGAAGATTTTTTTGGAATATATGTGACTTTTGGGAAGAAGAATCAACGCAAGACAATGCCCGAAGGGGCCACGAGGCAGGGGGCGCGCCTCTAACCCTCGAGGCCACCCCATAAGGCGGTTGGTGGCCTTCTTTCGCCACAAGAAATCCAATATTCGGATACAAATCGTGTTAAAATTTCAGCCCAATCGGAGTTACGGATCTTCGGGAATATAAGAAACGGTGAAAGGCCAGAATTAGGAACGCGGAAATAGAGAGACAGAGAGACAGATCCAATCTCGAAGGGGCTCTCGGCCGTCTGCCTCCATGGAGGCCATGGACCAGAGGGGAAACCCTTCTCCCATCTAGGGAGAAGGTCAAGGAAGAAGTAGAAGAACAGGGTTGTCTCCCCCTCTCTCCCGGTGGCACCGGAACGCCGTCGGCGCCATCATCGCGACAACGATCTGCACCAACACCTCTGTCATATTCACCAACATCTTCATCACCTTCCCCCATCTATCTACAGCGGTCTGCTGTCCCGCAACCCCCTGTACCCTCTACTTGAACATGGTGCTTTATGCTTCATATAATTATCCAATGAGGTGTTGCCATCCTATGATGTCTGAGTAGATTTTCATTGTCCTATCGGTAATTGGTGAATTGCTATGATTGGTTTAATTTGCTTGTGGTTATGTTGCTGTCTTTGGTGCCCATCATATGAGCGTGCACGTGGATCACACCATAGGGTTAGTTGTATGTTGATAGTACAATCTATTGGAGGGCAAGAGTGACAGAAGCTTCAACCTATCATAGAAATTGATGCATACGGGATTGAAGGGGGACCAATATATGTTAATGCTATGGTTGGGCTTTACCTTAATGAACATTAGTAGTTGAGGATGCTTGCTAATAGTTCCAATCATAAGTGCATAGAATTCCAAGTCAGGGATGACATGCTAGCAGTGGCCTCTCCCACATAAAACTTGCTATCGGTCTAGTAAAGTAGTCAATTGCTTAGGGAGAATGTCGCAACTCCTACCACCACTTTTCCACACTCGCTATACTAACTTTATTGCTTATTTACCTAAAACAGCCCCTAGTTTTTATTTACGTGCACCTTATATTTTGCAAACCTATGCCGTTACACCTACAAAGTACTTCTAGTTTCATACTTGTTCTAGGTAAAGCGAACGTTAAGTGTGCGTAGAGTTGTATCGGTGGTCGATAGAACTTGAGGGAATATTTCTTCTAACTTTAGCTCCTCGTTGGGTTCGACACTCTTACTTATCGAAAGAGGCTACAATTGATCCCCTATACTTGTGGGTTATCAAGACCTTTTTCTGGCGTCATTGCCGGGGAGTTATAGCGTGCGGTGAATATTCTCGTATGTGCTTGTTTGCTTTATCACTAAGTAGTTTTTATTTTGTGCTCTTGTTTTCTATCTTTAGTTATGGGTAGGAAACGAAAATACCAAAAAAATCAGTGGTACCTACTGAACCAATGGTTGAAGAACCACACAAAATCTATCACACTTCTGAAGCTTTTTACTTGGATCATCTTCGATCCCTATGTGCTCGTCTTGAAACCCCAACTAGCTTAGTTGAGGGCAAATCTTTAGATGAGCATGCTTGTTATGTGCGACACCGCTTATCTCAAAAAGGGAAACTTTTACTGGATCAAATTCATTGTTTGCAATGCTATGCTTGGAATTTATGTGAAATATATGATTTTACTTGTTGTTCTGAAGACCCTAAGAAACACCTTCCCTACCAATGTGAGTTTAGTGATAATGGAATCGTATCTACGTATGCTAAGGGTGTTTATAATTACTATGATGTTCATCAAATTGAACAATTTGTTCCTTTTAAGGGTGCTTCTGAAATTGCTTCATTGATTGGAAAGTATGATGCTACTCTTTACAAATCTGAAAATTTTGCCAAACTTAAGTATTGTTATGATAATTATGCTTCTAATGCCTATGTTAAACCATATATTGAGGACTCCTCCGCTGTCCAAGAAGAGACTAATATTCTGCAGGTGTCTATGGAAGAAGGGATTGATGAAACTATGGGCTCATTGGATGAAAAAGATGGTGAGGAGAGCGAAGAACAAAAGGACGAAGAGCGGATTAGCTACCCGTGCCCACCTTCTAATGAGAGTAACTCTTCAACTCATACATTGTTTAGTTTCCCTTCAAATTTACCGAAGGATGAATGCAATGATTATTGTTATGATCCCATTGATTCTTTGGAAATATCCCTTTTTGATGATGCTTGCTATGCTTCTGGCCCATGCCAAAGACCCGAGTGTAGTCGGGCCCAAGAGCCTCATCTACGCTTGGCGGTACATGGATCGGGTGCACGCTTCCAGCGAGGAGGAGTACCTATTGGCGCCGGATCACCACACCGGTGAGATCGCGCTCGCCCACCGGCAAGCTACCAATCAGCACCTCGCGAGTTGCAAGGCTGAGGAAGAGGCATTGTGTCGGCGCGCAGGGAAATGGCCGCGCACGAGGGCACTCGTGGCGCACCGCAAGCGCTCCTGCGAGCGTTGTGGCTTTTAGTAGGAGTATAATTTAGTATCATAAGGCGATGTCATTATTTTTGGGATGCAAATGATAAATCCCGAACGTTCAGGAGTTATTAGCGTCCTTAATTAATTATGTAAAAGGGAACGTTTGGAAACCTTGTGTATCCGTACGCATTTTGTAAGTATGTGCATATAGCAGAATCTTTACTATATACTATCGCACTACACGTCTCTCTCTATATATGCTTGCAGACTGTGCTACTCTCTCCGTCCACATGAATAAGTCATCTTTGGTTGTGCACCGCGACCAAGAAGGAGGGTAGACATATACACCTATACGGAGGGAGTACTACTATTACTTATGTACGTGCAAATGCACATTTTAACATTACGATGCGGTTTTTGTAAAAGTAGAAAAACAACAGTAGTCAAGCTTGTGAAACGATTCTGTCCAAAACAAATGAGCGTCGGGTGGATCTTGCAGTACTACTTGTCGGAGCCTCCTGGCTTGCTAGAGGCCGCCAGGGCCAAATAGTCGGCACACCCAACAACCTCCTTGCCGGGGTCGTCAGCTTTGGCCATTTTGGCAGCGCCGGGCTCGCCAGATCCCTCAACGGCAAGCATAGTTTTGCCCTTACGTTCCTGTTGCGGCGTCGGCCCTTCTTTGTCGGGGTGGCGTTGTCTTCGTCTGTGGAGTCGGTTTCCCCACTGGCGTATTAGCTAGGGTACTTCCTCCCCTCTTCAGCTCGAGCACATCTATCGACCAGAATGTAAAGTTCAGGCACATCCTTGATCATGTTCATCGCCAACTCTTCACGCATCTTGCGGTTGCACACATTCTGATGGAATGCGCTGATGACAGCGGCAGGATGAAAATCTGGGATGTTGTACTACACCCGGCTGAACCTCTGTATGTACTTGTGCAGGTTTTCACCTTCTTTTTGGGGGATGATATGCGAATTTTTTACCTGGCCATGAGCTTGGTGGCCTCCAGTGAAGGTGCCAACAAACTCATGGCACAAATCCAACCAAGAAGAAATGGAATCCACTGGAAAGTGCATCAACCATGACATGACGTTGGGTTTGAGTGCCAACGGGAAGTAATTGGCAAGCACCTTGTCATCGCGAGCTCCAGCAGCTTGCATCGCGATGGTGCAGATGTTGAGGAACTCCGACGGGTGGGTTTTGCCATTATACCTCTCGCCAACATCGGGCTTGAACGTGCGGTGGGAGGGCCACTAAAACTGCCGTAGCTCTCGGGTAAAGGCCGGACAACCCACCTCGTAAGGCATGTCGCCAGGGCCCCCTGGCGTCGGGTGGTCCATGGTAGGCCCCGCACGCTGATCTAACTAATGGTGTGTCTCCTGTTGTCGTTCAATGGTAGTTTGAGCATCTTATTGGGCCCGTTACCGAAGGACTTGACGTTGGTCATGGTGGGTTCGTGGGTCAGACGACACTGTGGAAACATTGTCACCGACGTCGGCTCGATGGTCCCGTGGCTACTGACGTGGACGCGGGGGGGGGGGGGGAGTTTATCGTGGTCGCAGCGCCTCTGGCCCCCCACCGCCGGCATGCACCGGCTCGTCTAGACGCTGGTGTGAGGGTCCCGTTGGGAGCGGCCCGTCTTTGTTGGCGAAGCCGACAAGGCTTCGGATGACGGCCCCCCACTCGTCAAGCTTCTTTGCAGCATGGGGGAAGTCGAGGAGCAGCTGCACGCGCGCCAGCTCTTCTGCTGGCGTAGGCGGCAACGAAATCTGCGTAGACCGTGACGCGCTCTGACTTCTAACCAGGTTAGAAGGGGCTCTGTCGCGGTCTCGCGGTCGCACGCCTCCTGCACTGGCGTCTGAGCTCGCACGCCGGCCTGTTTCGTCCTGCGAGTGGCGCACAGGGCTCTTTCCGCGGCGGTGCCCAAGGGCTCCGGCATCGTGGTGTTGCTCATCACGCTTGGCCTGGGAAGGGTGCGGCACGGGTGCCAACTGGGGTGCCGCAGAGGCTGCCACGCCGCCCATGGGCAGCACGGCCCTGCCCCTAGACCGAGCGGCGTGTGGCTCGTCGTCTCGGATTCGGACGACGCCGCTCTCCTGGCTCCGATCGCCAGAATGTCGTGGATGCTCGCGGGCCATGTCTCCGGCCCCATCCGTGACCACCCGGCCGCCTGCTCATGTTGGCGCAGATGGGCCGGCCCCGGATGAGCCGATCGCTGTGATCCCCTTTCTCTTGGGGGACATGGTGATGAAGAAGTCGGTGTGCTAACCTCCAAACCAGATTTTCACAGCATGCGCCCCTTACCTGGCGCGCCAGAGATGTCGGGGGAAACGACACCTACGGGATCACGAAGAATCCCTTTTGCTATGGTTGGTGGGCGCGGGGCTGTGGAAAGAGCGGGTTTGAGGGATCAACATGGGGGGATTATCCAGGTTCAGGCTGCAAGTGATGCGTAATACCGAACTCATGCTTGTTCATGTTTATCTGGTGTTCATGGACTAGCTACAAAGCATGTAGGGTCCAAAAAGTCTGAATCCTTCCTCAATACACCGCAGGCCTCCTTTTATAGTCAAAGGGGCTGCCAAAGTGGCACACAAGAGGTGGAAAGTTGTATAGTAGTTGAGACTATCTCCTGGCACCGTAGGTAAAATGCATTTAATCTGATGCCGACGTGCCCTTCTTGCTTTATCGAGGACGCCAAGGAAGCTCGTCCCAGCTGTCACCGCCTCTCCTGGCTTCGACGCGCGTCCGAACTGACGGGGCGTGTGGTGCCACGCTGGCTGGCTGCTGAGTTTGTGCGGTGGCAGAGTCTTCACGAAGATCTGCATGCCACCACACAGGTGCTTGCTGAGTTGGCCGGGAAGACACACGTTGCCACGCAGGTGCTCGCCTAGTTGGTGGGCTAGCAGTTGTGTGGGAACGGCGGTGGAGTCTTGGCAGGCATGGGCCTGGCCGTGGCCCCGAGCATGTCTTCGGCAACGGTCTTGCCGCGGCGTCATAGGCCTCCCCGGCAAGGGTCTTGCCGGGGGGGGGTCTCGTGGGTATCCTCGGCAAGTATCTTGCTGAGGATCTTCGTCTTCTGATTCTCATCTAGTCTTGTATGTTCTTGGTCTTCACACAGATCTGCATGCCACCATGGAGGCACCTCCCGAGCTTTGGTTCCAATGTGGTTGAGGGCATCGTAACTCTTAGGCTCAAGGGTGGCAGCTCTGCTGGTGTTGGGCAAGTTACCCCGGCAAGGTTCTTGCCGGGGCCGTGAAGGCCGCGCCCGGCAAGGACCTCGCCGGGGGAGTTTCACCTCGCCCCTCAGTTTGTCATGCTCCTGGTCTTGGGCACGGCTCTAGTAACCTTTGCTTCTTCTGCCCCGCCAAGTGTGGCCACGGGCTTGGGGCTGCGACTGCCCGCACACAAGTAAAGGGGTGCAAAAAGGGACCCCTACTTTTGTACACCGACAGCTGGGGATTGGAGTTAGCGTCGATGGCGGTTCGTAGTCGTTCCACGGTCGGGCATTGAAGTTTGTAACTATTTTAGATTAGAATATACTACTCCTCCGGTGCTAGTAGTAGAGCAGAGTCCTACTCCACTACTACTCTACTCAAGCAAGTTAGGGCATAATCGTAGGTACTATATGGAGTACTAGTATTGTGATCACTCAAGCAAGTTGTCTGGCATCGATATGACCCTACGTACTGTGATCACTCAAGTAAGTTGTCTGGCATCAATATGACCATACGCTACTGGTATGTGTCTTGTAAGTCAAGCGGCCTGTTGTAGTCATCATCACCTGTCCACTTCCCGCAGCACATATTCGCTTCTCCATCTTTGTCCGCACATAATCTCGTCCAATCTTCCATCCCCGCTAAGGCGCCTCCCCCTCCTCCGAAACCCAAGCACTAACAATGGCAGAACTGAGCAGTGTCCGACGAAAGAGTGGCTGGAATTCGCTCCCCACAGAGGTAATCAATCTCATTGTTTCGCGTGTGGTCAATCTCAGTACCATGCCGCTCGCCGCATTCTTGTTGGGGCTGTACCGTTTACTCGAAGCCCTCAGGCCGGAGCTTTTTAAGCCAGCTCCTTGCTTGCTGATGTCCCCTGATCATCAGAAACGGCGTGCCATGCAGCATAACAATCATAGGGTGGCGAGAATCAACCTCCTTAACTGCGATCCGATCCCCTTCACCCTCAACTACATTAACGGTATGTACTGGGTCGACGGTCCCCTACACGTCTTGGATGGTGCTCGTCAACGGTCGCAGCAGCTGGATGCTCATGGAGGTCTACACCAGGTGATTGATCCCCCTTCCTTCGATTAACATTGCACTGCTTTGGCACCACGACCCAAAATACATGGAATCATACAGTAGCCAACATGATACCTAGTTTGATTTTCTCAAGGTTTTAATCTGCCAAGTGCCCACAAGATCTACGAATTATAAAGACTTTAAGCTAATTGCGTTCTTCAACCGCGGTCTCGCCTATCTGATAGGTCACTGCGGTAAGTGGATAAATCTGCACGTCCATCATAGGATCATACACCCTCCATTGTTCTCTGATGCCATTGAACACAAGGGCTTCATTTACGCTATCGACTCCTTCTATGGCTGGACGTATTGCTGGCCTACTCTAGTCATCGCTACAAACGGATGTTACAACAGTATGCTACTTTCCTATGATATCATGATGGCTTGCTTATATTACTGTCAACATTTATTGAAAAAATATTCGTGCTCATAACATGATGTTCTTAAGATTGACTACATTCAGAGCCCTTTCTTGTTCGACACCAACTTGATATGTTGTTGTAGGCCGCCTGGTGTCCCTACCCTTCCTAATCCCAGAACCTTTCAAAGAAAAGTGGCATGGCAGTTGCAGGTGGTTCCTAGCTCGAACAGACGACAGCGAGCGATTGATGACCGTTTGCCCGTACCGGACATGTTGTTTCACGGAATACAATCACAGTCACTGCAAGGTCTTTGAGCAGGATCCCAGCTTCTGTGTGCCTTCAAGAATTTTCAACTGGAGGCTGGTAAGTAGCCTTGGTACATGCTCTCTGTTTCTCGGACTGAATTATCCGATTAACCAGGAGATAACCGACGGTGAGGATCATGATGGCAGCGCTGTTTCGTTCATCAGGAAAAACTGTGTGTACACATCATACCATGCGTCTCTACATGCACCATACCCTGATATGTGTCGTCACGCTCTGCAGCCCAAAGTAGGAGAGAGGGTTGCAAGTATCAGACTTCGACCTGCTGGCTGGAGTTTCCCCTGTCAGGCACCCATCTGGTTCAAGTCGTCAGCCAATCTCCACAGCTTAATAAATAGTAACGTCTAACTGAGCGAGTTAGTTAGATGCATACACTTGGTGTCGTAGGATCTTTATTTAGTTTGATGCATACACTTGTTCTTTTTTGGTAGCCGTTTTGTAATGATAGCTGATGTTTGGTTTGGAAGAGAGAGTCGTGTCTTTACTCTTCTGGCCTGCTTACTGCTTCTGTTGCACCCCCAGCCCTGGTTGCTGCTGCTGCCGTTTTCAATGTACAATCAATAGTATATTTCGTCTGTTGGTTGAATAAATGTGTTGTTAGAACGACAAACACAATGTTTTGGAAGTCGTTGCATGGTCCGATCCTATAGTGCCCTGTACCATACGTACCGCATACTATTTTTGGTACGAAACACATTTTCCACTTGTTGATAACATGCGGCCCACTGATGAAGGCCCAATAGAGGAGCCCATAATTAACTGGAAGGGAGGCTCTCACATCAATCCGGCCCAGGTACATGCTCATGGTCCCCTAAACTTAAATAACTAACTAAATAAATAAAGCTAAATGTTCATGCACGAGTTCTTTAAATTCACGATTTACCAGGAGGATATTATTTCCTATGATAGTGTCATTACATTCAGTCGATATTATTCTTAGGCAAAGATAGCGACCAATCTTATTTCTCGCACCATTTTCTTCCTGCAACCAGCGCACCCATGCAAATCGTAGTCAACGTCATAAATAGTTCCAGTCCATTTTTATATTTCAATAAGAATGTCCAACCCAACCCAGCACATTGGCAACAACACTTTATCCACCGCCTTGGTGCGCTCTCCGCGGCGCCGCCATCCGGCCCTGTTAACATAGTGAATTGGGAGAGGACTGTAGTTGTGAGTATGACAGTACAGACCCACCAGGTCCACTCCCGAATACAAGCAAGCGCCTCTTTTACTACTCAGATGCACCACTCATTTTTTACTCTAATCCGCCTTGCTAATATCTGGGACCCTCATCATATTCAACGTATAGCCCAATTAACGATAGAATTGCACAACTTTTTTTGAGTAGTAATTCGGAGGAGCATGCTATAAACTGGGTTGTGCGGTCTTTGTGGCCCGTCTAACAACATGACCAGCTGTTGGCGTCCTGGGAACGAGGGTCCCCAGACTTGCCTGCCTGCGGCCCATGGTGTGGCTCCACCAGCAGCCCTGTATGGCCCATCTTCACCGGCAAAACACTCAAGACCCTTGCGAGGGTCCAAGCCTCGCGAGGCGGATGACGCAAGACCTCCTCAGTGGTGGCCTCACCAGGCTGGCTCGCGAGGGGCGGAGAGATCAAGGCAAGGGGCGCCCCGTGAGGTTCCTCTGATGCAAGCCATGACGACCAGGGCCAGGCGGGCGCCAGCGCGGGAAGTGTCCTCATTTCCTCTTTGGTGCTAAAGAGGCAAGCGCAGGCGCGGTGTCCCGAGGCTTCAAGCAAAGGTTTCCATATCGGTGCAATGGGACCAAGACCAGCAGGACGGCAGGACGGAGGTCACCGTGGAACCCAGGACGGCGTCACCACCAGAGCCTTTGGCAGGCGAAGACCATCTTTTGGCAGGATAGGTTGTACTAGCTGTCCCCCTTCAAATTGGCCATTGTGGGATCCCTTCCCGCCTAATATTTGGGAAGAGGACCCGGGCCTCTATATATAGGACTAGCCACCACCGTAGAAGGGGGGTCTCATCTTGGACCGGATCCATTCCACCAAGGCAACCACACAAACTCACCAAGCACAAGAGCACCTCTCCTCAGGAGGTTGTTCTTCCCTTCTAACTATTCACCCTCAGCCCAAGAGGCAATCCACCACACCACACTAGAGTAGGGTATTACACCACATCGGTGTCCCGAACCAGTATAAATCTTGTGTCCCTTTGTTCTGCGAGTTCGACGCGCTGAGTCTTGAGATCACGATGAGGACCCGAGTGTTCGAACCTCATGGGTTTTCCCGGAACCCTAAATCTGACATTGGGCGCGCCAGGTAGGGGGTGCGCCGAATCTCCGCCTCTCCGCTTGCTTCGTCCAGCTCCATGGCAGATGCCACCCCTCTGGTTAGGTCGGCGGGTGCCTGCAGGTGCGCCACGGGCGTCCGGGCCTTTACCCACACCCTGCAGCCGGTGAAGTGGCCACAAAAGTTCAAGCCAGAGATGCCACCCCGCTATGATGGGGCGGCAGATCCGGCGACGTTCCTGCAGGCGTATGAGAAGACCGTCCTCGAAGCCGGAGGCGACGACCAGGTCATGGCCAGTTGGTTCCCCTTGGCCCTAGCCGGTGTGCCACAAGCCTGGCTGCTCAGCTTGCCAGGATCTTTGGTGACCTCCTGGGAGGAGATGTGCGGTCTCTTCGTCGCGCTCTTCACGGCACCGGCGCCCCCCGCCGTCGCGGCCCTCCTCGGCGGCTCGCAAGCACCACCCTCGGACCGTCACACCAAGCTTTTCTTTCGCCAGATTGGCGCCCATCTGAGCGGCAAGGAGCTCCCCCGGGTTGGGTGGTGCCCAAGGACGACCTTACCTTCGACATGGGGGATCACCCCGCCACCACCATCGGCTCGGGCGTTCTCCCAATGATGTGCACGCCCACAATCTGCAGCGTAGCTGTCACCAAGACCCTCATCGATGGCGGCGCCGGTCTCAACATGCTCTCAGCGGAGGCTTTCGGCCTTCTTCATGTACCACTCCAGCGGCTTCGACCCAGCAAGCCCTTCTCCGGGGTTAGCGGTGGCTCCACCAGCCCCTTGGGGAAGATCACCTTCATGTGACCTTCGGCACCAGCGATAACTACCGCACCAAGCTGATCGACTTTGACATCGCCTGCATCGGCCTCCCGTACAACGCCATCCTCGGATGCCCAGCCCTGGCTTGGTTCATGGCGGCGACCCATCCGGCCTACAATCTCATGAAGATGCCCGGGAGCAAGGACGTCCTCGCCGTAGTTCGAGATACCAAGGAGGCTCTAGCGGCGCTCAAGTGCACCCTCAAAACCGCCGCGATGGCACGACTGGCCAAGGAGGCCACCCCAGGGACTAAGGAGGCCGCACGAGCAAAGAAGAAGCAGTTGTTCACTCAAGATCAGGCCGAAACCAAGCAGGTGCTGGTCGAGGAAGATGGGTCCTCAGGAGCCACCTTCACCATAGGCACCAACCTCGAACCAAATCAAATGGAGGCACTAGTGAGGTTCTTGTGCAGGAACAAGGATGTGTTTACCTGGGAACCCAAGCAGCTAGTAGGGGTCCCAAGAGGGGTGATCGAGCACCACTTGAGGGTGTGCCCCAATGTGCGCCCTGTGAAGTAGACGGCACGACGACAATCCATGGAGAAGTAGTCCTTCATCTTCCAGGAAACGCGCAAGCTGGAGGCGGCGTGTGTCATTCGCGAGGTTCGGTACCCCGAGTGGTTGGCGAACCACGTCGTCGTATCGAAGAAAGGCGGGAAGGAGCGCATGTGTGTTGACTTTACCAACCTTAACAAGGCTTGTCCCCAAGACCCGTTCCTGCTCCCGCGCATCGCTCAGATTGTCGACTCCACCGCCGAATGCGACCTGCTGTGCTTCCTTGGCGCGTTTTCAGGTTATCACCAGATCAAGATGGGAGTGGAAGATGGGGAGAAGACGGCCTTCCTGACCCCGTGTGGGGTGTACTTCTACACTCCATGCCGTTCGGGCTGCGCAATGTAGGCGCGACCTTCCAATGGCTGATGCACATCGCCCTGGGTCAACAGCTTGGGAGGAATGCTGAAGCCTACGTCAACGACATTGTGGTAAAACCTCGGGAGGCGAGAACTTTAATTCAGGACCTGGAGGAGACCTTCGCGAGCCTGCGCAAGGTGGACTTGGAGCACAACACGGAGAAGTGCATGTTTGGTGTCCCTTCCGGCAAGTTGCTAGGCTTCCTCGTGTCCCACAGGGGGATCGAGGCCAACCCGAAGAAGGTCAAGGCGATAGAAGACATGAGCCCACCACAAACTCTCGAGGAGATGCAGAAGCTTGCAGGCTGCGTGACCTCGCTGGGGCGCTTCATCTCCAAGTTGGGAGAGCGTGCCCTGCCATTCTTCAAGCTGATGAAGAAGAAGGGCCCATTCGAGTGGACCCCAGAAGTAGACCAAGCCTTCCAAGACTTCAAGAGATACCTGACCAGTCCTTCGGTGATGGTGGCACCTCGCCCTCTCAAGCCCCTGGTGCTTTACCTTGCCGCCACCCCCTACTCCGCTAGCGCAGCCCTAGTGGCGGTTCGGGAAGAGCGCCAGGCCAAGGGGCTGATGCGCTACGCCGCACCACAAGCTGAGGCGATACAAGACCCAGAGGGCACCGCAAGGGCTGCAACAATGCCGATGAGTGACCAGGCCCAGCAAGGCGGCGTTCGCGGGCCGGCAGAGGTCCTAGCAGGCGATCAGGCTCCTGAGGTCCCATCATCTCAGGAGACGCCCCAACTGCCGGCAGGCACAAGCTCGCTTGATGTTCCCACCCTCATCGAGCACTCAGTATATTTCGTCAGCATGATACTGCGGGATGCAAGGGCACGGTACCCCATGTCTCAGAAGCTCCTGGTCGCGCTTCTGGTGGCCTCACGAAAGCTATGACACTAATTCGAAGGTCACCCAATCATGGTCATCTCAGCCTACCCACTGGAGAGGGTACTTAGGAGCCCCAACTCTGCTGGAAGTGTCGCTGAATGGAACATCGAGCTGCAAGCATTCCAGCCGGAGTTCAGCACATCTAGGGTCATCAAGGGGGCCGCGTTCGCGGACTTCATGGCAAAATGGACTGATGCCCCAGGGTTTGAAGCAGGCGAGGACCGATCCCTCTCGCCAGGAAGTGAAGCACCAGATGTCTGGATGATGTATTTTGATGGCGCGTGTCACATCCTAGCTAGTTCATGCATTAGAGTGTTGCATCATGTCTACTTCTATAGAAACTTGAAATGGGGATGACAGAACCCCCAGCACCCCCCTGGAAACAACTAGGGTTTACTAAAATTATTTTCAATGAACCCAAAATGCCCTTCACAAAATGTTCATCATTTCTAGATTGGGCTAAAACCCCTGGCAAAAATGGTGCACTCTTTTCTAGGACATTCTGGATTTTTTGAAGTAAATCATAAGTATTTGAATTTGGGCATTTAAATGCTATAAAATAATTTAAATTCTCAAATAATTCTGGAAATAAGTGTGGGCTGTTGGAAATAATCTAAACAGAGCCCCTGATTATTTTCAGGATTTTTAAAGATGCCTAGATATTTTTAATAAAGCCCAATAGTTGCAGAAAAATAGAAAAAGAAAACAAATCAGAAAAAGAAAGAGAGAGAAACTTACCTGGCGCAGCCCAGCTAACTCACCCGCCGGCCCACCTGGCGGCCCAGCACTGTGCTGGCCCGTGCCAGCCAGCTGATTCTTCCCCGCCAGGCAGACAGGGAGGTGACGCCTGCGTGCCCGAGCTCGCCACGGCGTCACCTGCTTGCCGCACACGCCCCTGGGCGCCTGGACGCCTCCACGTCGCACCCCGAAGCCCCTGGACATGCCATTCCCCCCTGTCTCTCTCCCCTCGCCGTTCTCCACCATGGCCGACGCTCCTATCGCCGCTCCGTCATCGTAGCCGTGCCCTCCGTCGTCCTCGCGCCGCGCCATCATATCCATGAGCTCCGCCGTCGTCGACTACATCGAGTAGGCCAAGCCCCGAGCGCTCGCTCGCCCGGAGATGCTGCACCGAGCTCGTCCTCAACTCCGGCCACTGGAAATCTCCTTCAAGTACCAGCCGCATCAGCTCATCCCCGACCTCTCCGACTGCCTCGACGAGACCCCCATGAGCTCAGCCACCTTCCCACCCTCTCCGTTCTATCTCTCGAGCCCCGTAGCGACTGCATGTAGATCACCCGCACGCACCGCCGCGGAGCTCGTCGCCGACGAGACTCCGGCCACCCAACGGCCACGCCACCCTCTCCACTAGTCCTACCGCAACTCCAGGAGCTCAACGCACCAAACCTCGCGCCTCCCCGTGCCCCCTAGCGACTAGTTCATCTTCACCCGAGCTCCGGCCGCCGCCAAACTCGTCGCCGGCGACGTTTCCGGCCACCCCAGCTCCACCCACTGCCACCACTCGACGCGGTTTCCTCCCCGCATCACGTAGATAGTCTCCGCCGTCCTTTTGGTCGCCGGAGTGCAAATCCCGCTCCGCCCCGCCGCGTCTGGCCTCGCCGGCGGCTAGACGCCGGCGAGTTGACCTTGTTTGACCTTGTGTGGGCCCAGGTTGACCCCCCTGAGTCTATGACCGGTGGGGCCGGTCTGCTAATTAGTTTAGGATTAGTTTTAACTAATTTTAATTAGTTTAGTCACTGACATGTGGGCCCAGGCCCCACTGATAGCTAATTAGTGTTAATTTAATTCTGTTAATTAGCTGAGTCACTGACACACAGGGCCCACCAGTCAGGTTTTACCTGGCCGACCCAGTTGACCCGCTGACGTCGCACCTATGTCATGCTGATGCATTAATTCAATTACTGGATTTATTCTTTAATAGGAAATTCTAGAAAATAGTCAAAACTTCTAAAAATCATAGAAAATCAACCATAGCTCCAAATGCAAAGATTTATATATGAAAAATGATCATAAAAATTCAATCCATCCATCTGTAATGGTTTCATGCATGACAAAACAAGTTAACCTTGCTTCTTAAGCAGAATAAGGTAATGCACTAATAAGGCCATGTTAAATGAGCTAACATTTGAATCTTTGATTCAAATGAGTTCATTCCATCCTGTTTTAGCTTGCATTAGGCCAAGACACATTCATTTTTCCATGTCATAGCATGCATCATATTGTTGCATATTGTCATGTGTTGATTATGTTCGGTGTGTCTTTCGTGGTAGGTTCTGCCTCCGAGGATAACCCCGAGTATCCGTCTGAAGGGCAGTACCCTACTACCACTACAACAGGCAAGCAACCCATTGATCATTCTGATACAAACCCATGTTCTCGCTTCTGCTCTTGTTTACTGCATTAAGACAACGCGATTCAAACTGCTGTGTGCTATGGTAGTTGAACCCTTATCCTCTGCATGACCTGTCATTGCCATAGTAATTAGATGAAACCCACTAGCATGTGTAGGAGTTGATTGAGCCATGTAGGTGATTCCTACCTTGCTATGCCTTCTATGCTTAGAGTTGTGTCAGGTTTGGTTCATCTGGGTGATGGGCTAGAGTGAAATGATTATGTCGGTAATATGAGGGATGTGTTGAACATGTGTTGGTAAAGGTATCGATGAGAGGCCATGTAGGAGTACATGGTGGGTTGTTTCATTGAGGCCGTCCATAAGAATTGAGATCTGTATGCGTGATTTAAGATTCAGTTACTACCACACATTGAGGCCGTCGCTTCGTCGAGAATTTCTCCAAGGTTGCTAAACCTCTAACTGAACTCCTCAAGAAAGATAAAAAGTTCGAGTGGACTCCACAGTGCGAGTTCAGCTTTCAGGAACTGAAAAAACGTCTGACATCTGCTCCCGTACTGGTACCATCAGATTTCTCCAAGGACTTTATTATCTATTGTGACGCCTCGCGACAAGGACTAGGTTGCATACTCGTGCAAGATCGTTAGGTAATTGCCTATGCTTCACGGCAATTACACCCACATGAGGAAAATTATCCCACACATGATCTAGAGCTTGCAGCTGTAGTCCATGCACTTAAAACTTGGCGACATTACCTCCTCGGTAATCGTTGCAAGAACTTCACCGATCACCAAAGTTTGAAATATATCTTCACCCAACCAGATTTGAATCTCAGGCAAAGACGTTGGGTCGAGTTGATCTCGGATTACGACTTAGGAATAACTTACACCCCGGGCAAAGCCAATGTCATGGCTGATGCACTAAGTCGTAAGTCCTATTGTAACAACCTGATGTTACAACAAAGTCAACCACTTCTCCATGAGGAATTTCGTAAGCTTAATCTTCACATTGTTCCTCGAGGATTCCTATCCACCCTGGTGGTGAAGCCTAATCTTATGGATCATATCATAGCTGCCGAGAAGCATGATAAGGGCATATTCCGGATTAAGGAAAACATTGCTAGCGGAGTTGCTAAATGTTTTTCCATGGATGAGCGAGGTGTTGTCTTCTTCGAGAATCGCTTGGTGGTTCCCAAGAAACAGCATCTACGCCAGTTGATTCTCAAGGAAGCTCATGACTCTTCTCTCACCATTCATCCCCGTAGTACCAAGATGTATCAAGACCTACGCCAGAGGTTTTGGTGGACTAGGATGAAGAGAGAAATTGCTCAATACATTGCTAGCTGCGATGTCTGTCGTCGTGTTAAAGCAGGGCATCAACGGCCTGCTGGCACCCTTCAACCTTTGGCTATTCCCGAGTGGAAATGGGATAAAATCGGTATGGATTTCATCACTGGGTTTCCCAGGACCAAGAGAAGGAATAATGCCATCTTTGTCGTGATCGACCGTCTTTCCAAGGTAGCCCATTTCCTACCTGTTCGTGAGAGTATCACCGCTAGCTAGCTAGCTGACTTGTACATCTCATGAATAGTGTCTCTTCATGGTGTTGCATTGGAAATTAACTCAGACCGTGGGAGTCTCTTCACCTCTCGATTTTGCGAAAGTTTCCAAAATGCTATGGGAACTCGTCTCTCTTTTAGCACCGCCTTCCATCCTCAATCAAGTGGTCAAGTAGAACGAGTCAATCAAATTCTGGAAGATATGCTCCGAGCCTCTGTCATCTCGTTCGGAATGGGTTGGGAGAAATGCCTTCCATTCGCGGAGTTTGCTTACAATAATAGTTATCAAGCTAGCTTGGGCAAGGCTCCTTTCGAAGTTCTCTATGGATGAAAATGTCGAACGCCTCTTAACTGGTCAGAAACCGGGGAAAGACAACTCTTTGGCCCGGATATGATTCAGGAAGCAGAAGAGTAGGTTCGCGTTATTCGTGAGAAATTGAAAACAGCCCAATCTCGTCAAAAGAGCCAATATGATCATAGACATAAGCTTATGACTTATGAAGTCGGCGAGAAGGCTTACCTTCGGGTTACTCCGTTAAAGGGAACCCATCGTTTCGGTATCAAAGGCAAATTGGCTCCTCGTTACATTGGACCCTTTCGCATTCTCGCCAAACGAGGAGAAGTTGCCTACCAATTGGAACTACCTTCGCAACTTTCTAGAGTTCATGATGTCTTCCACGTTTCTCAACTCAGGCGTTGCTTCGCGGATCCTATCCGTGGAGTGGACCACGAAACGCTTGATCTACAAGATAACCTCTCATACCGGGAATATCCCGTTCGTATCCTTGATTAAGCCGAGCGTACCACTCGACGCCATAACATCAAGTTTCTCAAGGTTCAATGGTCACACCATTCCGAGAAAGAAGCCACTTGGGAAAGGGAGGATCGTCTTCGACTCGAGTACCCCACCTTCTTCCCGGAGGATGCTAAATCTCGGGACGAGATTCTTTTGAGTGGGGGTGAGTTGTCACATCCTAGCTAGTTCATGCATTAGAGTGTTGCATCATGTCTACTTCTACAGAAACTTGAAATGGGGATGACAGAACCCCCAGCACCCCCCTGGAAACAACTAGGGTTTACTAAAATTATTTCCAATGAACCCAAAATGCCCTTCACAAAATGTTCATCATTTTTGGATTGGGATAAAACCCCTGGCAAAAATGGTGCACTCTTTTCTAGGACATTCTGGATTTTTTGAATTAAATCATAAGTATTTGAATTTGGGCATTTAAATGCTATAAAATAAATTAAATGCTCAAATAATTCTGGAAATAAGTGTGGGCTATTGGAAATAATCTAAACAGAGCCCCTGATTATTTTCAGGATTTTTAAAGATGCCTAGCTATTTTTAATAAAGCCCAACAGTTGCAGAAAAATAGAAAAAGAAAACAAATCAAAAAAGAGAGAGAGAGAGAGAAACTTACCTGGCGCAGCCCAGCTAACTCACCCGCCGGCCCACCTGGCGGCCCAGCACTGTGCTGGCCCGCGCCAGCCAGCTGCTTCTTCCCCACAAGGCAGGCAGGGAGGTGACGCCGGCGTGCCCGAGCTCGCCATGGCGTCACCTGCTTGCCGCCCACGCCCCTGGACGCCTGGACGCCTCCACGTCGCACCCCGAAGCCCCTGGACACGCCAGTCCCCCTGTCTCTCTCCCCTCGCCGTTCTCCACCATGGCCGACGCTCCTGTCCCCGCACCGTCGTCGTAGCCGTGCCCTCCGTCGTCCTCGCGCCGCGCCATCGTGTCCATGAGCTCCGCCGTCGTCGACTACATCGAGTAGGCCGAGCCCCGAGTGTTCGCTCGCCCCGGAGACGCTGCACTAAGCTCGTCCTCAACTCTAGCCACCGGAGATCCCCTTCGCCGTCCCCGCCACATCAGCTCATGCCCGACCTCTCCGACTACCTCGACGAGACCCTCGTGAGCTCAGCCACCTCCCCACCCTCTCCGTTCTCTCTCTCGAGCCCCGTAGCGACTGCATGTAGATCACCCGCACGCACCGCCGCGGAGCTCGTCGCCGACGAGACTCCGGCCACCCAATGGCCATGCCTCCCTGTCCACTAGTCCTACCGCACCTCCAGGAGCTCAACGCACCAAACCTCGCGCCTCCCCGTGCCCCCTAGTGACTAGTTCATCTTCACCCGAGCTCCGGCCGCCGCCAAACTCGTCGCCGGTGACGTTTCCGGCCACCCCAGCTCCACCCACTGCCACCACTCGACGCGGTTTCCTCCCCGCATCACGTAGATAGTCTCCGCCATCCTTTTGGTTGCCAGAGTGCAAATCCCATGCCGCTCCACCGCGTCTGGCCTCGCCGGCGGCTAGACGCCGGTGAGTTGAACTTGTTTGACCCTGTGTGGGCCCAGGTTGACCCCCCTGAGTCTAGGACCGGTGGGGCCGGTCTGCTAATTAGTTTAGGATTAGTTTTAACTAATTTTAATTAGTTTAGTCACTGACATGTGGGCCCAGGCCCCACTGACAGCTAATTAGTGTTAATTTAATTCTGTTAATTAGCTGAGTCACTGACAGACAGGGCCCACTAGTCAGGTTTGACCTGGCCGACCCAGTTGACCCGCTGACGTCACACCTATGTCATGCTGACGCATTAATTCAATTACTGGATTTATTCTTTAACAGGAAATTCCAGAAAATAGCCAAAACTTCTAAAAATCATAGAAAATCAACCATAGCTCCAAATGCAAAGATTTATATATGAAAAATGATCAGAAAAATTCAATCTATCCATATGTAATGGTTTAATGCATGACAAAACAAGTTAACCTTGCTGTTTAAGCAGAATAAGGTACTGCACTAATAAGGCCATGTTAAATGAGCTAACATTTGAATCTTTGATTCAAATGAGTTCATTCCAGCCTGTTTTAGCTTGCATTAGGCCAAGACACATTCATTTTTGCCATGTCATAGCATGCATCATATTGTTGCATATTGTCATGTGTTGATTATGTTCGGTGTGTCTTTCGTGGTAGGTTCTGCCTCCGAGGATAACCCCGAGTATCCGTCTGAAGGGCAGTACCCTACTACAACTACAACAGGCAAGCAACCCATTGATCATTCCGATACAAACCCATGTTCTCGCTTCTGCTCTTGTTTACTGCATTAAGACAACGCGATTCAAACTGCCGTGTGCTACGGTAGTTGAACCCTTATCCTCTGCATGACCTGTCATTGCCACAATAATTAGATGAAACCCACTAGCATGTGTAGGAGTTGATTGAGCCATGTATGTGATTCCTACCTTGCTATGCCTGCTATGCTTAGAGTTGTGTCAGGTCTGGTTCATCTGGGTGATGGGCTAGAGTGAAATGATTGTGTCGGTAATATGAGGGATGTGTTGAACATATGTTGGTAAAGGTATCGATGAGAGGCCATGTAGTAGTACATGGTGGGTTGTTTCATTGAGGCCGTCCATAAGAACTGAGATCTGTATGCGTGATTTAAGATTCAGCTACTACCACACATTGGGCACTAAAATATGACCCCGCTCGACTTACTGACCTCTCTCGCCCTCTGTCCAGGAGTTGCAACTAGTTTCTGGTGTTTGTAGGTTATGTGTTGGCGGCCGTGCGTAGCGCTGACCCTAGGGGTGGGTTATGATGCGGTAGATACACTGTGGCCGGGTATGCCGGGAGCCCGTTTGGTGTCTCGAGACCCTGTACACATCGTTTGGGGCCGTTGAGGACACCCCGGCCGGATTTCCTTGCGGATGGAACCTGAATAGGGGATAAACCTGGACTAGAGACTTGTGCGGTTAGTCAGGTCGTGGTCTACACCCACGTCGGTTTTCGCTTGAAGTCTGCCGAGCACATGTCGTGTGCAAACGCTAAGTGGTGGAAACATGTGTGACGAAGTACACCCCTGCAGGGTATAAACTATTCAAATAGCCGCGTCCGCGGTAAAGGACTACTTGGTTGCCTATATAGTTCATAGACAAGTTGATGGTTACTATTAAAAGACTCAAGATAAGTGTGAGTATCGAGGATGGCTCTCTCGTAGGATGACGAGGGAGGATCCCCGGTGGAGTATTGTGTTGGTGAGTAGTGGACTCTTGTGCGAAAACTATTTTACTAGTGGAGTTCCGTAGGATAGCTTAGCCAAGATTCAAAGCTGGCTTGCTGCAATAACCCCACCACCTTCTTGAGAATGAGCATGTATAGTAGGTTCTGTTGTAAGACTTGCTGAGTACCTTTGTACTCATGTTTGCTTAATTACTGTTTTTAGACGACAACACCGCCCCCTCCGATGGGTTCTATGTAGACCTTGATGTCGACGAGTGACTAGCCACCCAGGTGGTGATCCTGGCCATGGAGGGCCCTATGTAGATAGACAGGCTTCGGAAGCCTTCTTGCTTTCTAGTGTCTGTACTCAGACTACTTACTTCCGCTTGTGCTTGTATGCTTGTATGACTTGAGTGTCGGGTCATGTGACCCCTACCTATATGAACATGTTATGTATGGCTCTCTAGAGCCTTTAAATAAAGTACTTGAGTTGTAGAGTTTTGTTGTGATGCCATGTTGTATGTACTCATATCGGGCATATTGTGTGTATGATTGAAATGCTTGGTATGAGTGGGATCCGACAATCTAGTTGTTTATCCTTGGCAGCCTTTCTTATGGGGAAATGTAGTCTAGTGTTCCTCGAGCCATAGTACTCCGCTACAGCCCGGTTCACCGGAGTCCTGCTAGCCCAGCACTACTGTTCAGGACACTTGACTGGCCGGCATGTGTTTCATTTCGTTCCTATGTCCGTCCCTTCGGGGAAATGTCACGCGGTGACATCCGGAGTCCTGCCTAGCCTGCTACAGCCCGGGTTCCCCGGAGTCCTGTTAGCCCAGTGCTACAGCCAGGATTCACTCGCTGATGACCAACATGCTCGATGTGATTCATGTATGCCTGTCTCCATAGGTATGTGTCGCTTTGGGTTCACGACTAGCCATGTCGGCCCGGGTTCTCTGTCATATGGATGCTAGCGACACTATCATATACGTGTGCCAAAAGGCGCAAACGGTCTCGGGCCATGGTAAGGCGACACCCGTGGGATACCGTGCGTGAGGCCGCAATGTGATATGAGGTGTTACCGGCTAGATCGATGTGACTTGGAATCGGGGTCCTGACAGCGCGTTCGCGCACCAGGGCGCAGGGGCTGGAGCAGTTCTCATCTCTCCTACTCAGGACAAGCTCTACTACGCCGTGCACTTTGCTTCCAGCAGGGCGAGAAGGTCTCCAACAACATCACGGAGTATCAAGGCCTCATCGCTGGCCTCAATACCACGGTGGCCCTAGGGGTGAAGCGCCTCACCATCAGGGGCGACTCGCAGCTCCTCGTCAACTTCTCCAACAAGGTATACGAGCAAAAGGACGAGCACATGGAGGCATACCTCTTGGAGGTACGCAAAATGCAAAAGCATTTCCTCGGACTAGAGTTGCAGCATGTGCCCCGCGGCACCAACGAGGAGGCTGACGACATCGCCAAAAGGGTGTCCAAGCGACAACCCCAAGAGCCTGGCGTCTTTGAAGAGCGGCTCTTCGGCAGCACCTCCGCTTTTGGGGCCGGCGCCACCTCG
The DNA here is from genome assembly GCF_056163025.1 of Triticum urartu. NCBI lineage: Eukaryota > Viridiplantae > Streptophyta > Magnoliopsida > Poales > Poaceae > Triticum > Triticum urartu. The sequence goes on along the minus strand of NC_141878.1, from coordinate 295,292,767 downwards.
AGAGGAGCTCCCCCAACCACCAGCCTCGGGAACCCCGGCCTACGGCCCAACCTCGGGAGCACGCCTACTCCTGGCACTCGAGCCTCAGGAGGGGAGCTAGACCAAGGAACTCGAGGAATACATGACGAAAAGGTCACTGCCGAAGAAGGAGGAGGACGCGGAGCGTGTGGCCCAACAAGCTACGGCATACTGCATCCAGGATGGTGAGTTATACAGGAAGCGGCCAAATGATGTTTCCTTACGATGCATCTCCACGGAATAAGGGAACGAGCTGCTGGCTGACATACACGTCGGAGACTGCGGGCACCACTCGTCATCACGAACCCTCGTCCGCAAGGCGTTCCGCAGCGGGTTCTACTGGCCTACAGCACTCGGCGATGCAACCGGGCTGGTGAAGTCCTACGAGGCCTGCCAATTCCATGCCAAGCAGACCCATCAGCCAGCTCAGGCCCTCCAGACCATCATGCTCTCATGGCCGTCTGCAGTCTGGGGGCTGGATATCTTAGGCCCATTCCCTCGAGCGCTTGGGGGGCTACCGCTACCTCTACATCGCCATCGACAAGTTCACCAAATGGGCGGAGGTAGAAGCCGTCCGCACCATCCCGGCCGGATCTGCGGTCAAGTTCATCAAGGGTCTCGTGAGCCGATTCGAGGTCCCTAATCGCATCATCACTGACAACAGCTCGCAGTTCACTAGCAATCTTTTCAAGGCACACCGTGCTAACCTTGGAACGCATATTTGCTATGCTTCAGTGGCACACCCCAGGAGCAATGGCCAAGCCAAACGCGCCAACGTGGAGGTCCTCAGAGGCCTCAAGACCAGGACATTCAAGAAGAAGCTCGAGGCCTGTGGCAACGGCTGGCACGACCAGCTCCAGTCAGTGTTGTGGTCCATCCGCACCACTGCCACCAAGCTAACATATGAGACCCCGTTCTTCATCATCTACGGAGTAGAAGCGGTTCTCCGTCATGAGGTCAAGCATCGCTCCGCGCGGGTCCTGGCGTTTGATAAGGCGCAGCAGGACGCCATGGGGAGGATGGACCTTGTGCTAGGGAAGGAACGCTGCCGTGAAGCCTCGCTCCGAGCGGCAAGGTACCAGCAGGCGTTGCGATGGTACCACGGTCGCAGCGTCCACTCCAGGATGCTCGTGGGTGATCTCGTCCTGAGGCGGGTGCTCTCCAGGGAAGGGCTGCACAAGCTCTCGCCCATGTGGGAGGGCCTGTTTAGGATCGCCCGTGTCTCTAGTCCTGGCGTCGCACGCCTGCAGATGCAGGACGGGATCCCCATCCAGAACACGTGGAACATCCAGCACCTCCGGAAGTTCTACCCATGAAGCAAGGCCCCGTGCCTATGAAGGTCTCCGGGCATGACACTCTCACGTAATAATGAGTGGGGCTGTACATGCCCCAGAGTCTCAAGAGTGCCGCCCTCGGGCCTCGCGGGCTCCCTCCCACGTCCTAGCGGCAGCACTTAGCTCCGCGCTGGTGAGAAGACTAGACTAGGTGCCGGACACGACTTTTCATTTGATTTACGTAGTTGGCTTGCCCCTTTTTCGTAATGGAAGTTCGCATTCTGGTTTTTCTCGTCCTCTTGGTTTGATCGCCTTTTCCTCTATTCTTCCTTGGATCTTTGTTTTGGTCCATGCTCTCCTTCGCGTGCCTCGCGAGGGGGCTGGACAGGTGCCCTCGTGAGCGTTTTCCCTGTTCTTCGCGAGGCACCCTCGCCCGAGCCTGCAAGCTTGCACACCTCTCTCAATCCGTGCCCCTCAGGTACTGCGATACGAAGCGCTGGGTCGTGGCCGGTGGCGCTTGCGACCAGGATTCGGAAGAATAAGAGTTTCCTAATGAATTTTTGCAGTTACTAGATGCCTCCCGAGGAAAGGAGGCCTCGCCAGGCACTGGGAAATGCATGCCTCACGAGGCGGAAACTACTTCAGACACATTAAGCTAAGTTATCTCTACACGCCTACATAAAACGCTGGTACCACAACACGACGCAGGGACGATAAACATAACATAGCGACTTGGAAATCATGGTTCATTACACGCCCCTCCAGGGCCCATACTTGTTTCTTCTTAAATGCAGGAAGAAAAGAACAAAACAAAAGTGGCGCGTGCCCCCGTAACATTTCGCGATGACGGGCCCATGGCGCTCTCCTGGGATCAGCCAGACCCCTTCTCGCGCTTCACTGGAGCGCTGCGACGAGATGGCCCGCGGCCACCCTTGAAACGGGCGTGGCGGCTGGTCATAATAGCCGCTGCTGGAGTTGGAGCTAGAGGAGGAGCTGTCGTAGCTGGACGAGCCGCGGCCAGCGCCGAGGACGAGTCCACCTTCATCCTCGTCACGACCATCGCCAAGGCCGAGCACCTTGTCGCCGTTGTTGTCCTTGGGGCAGCACAGACGCGTCAACCATCTCCCCCTAATGCCCGCACGTAGAGGGTCGCGTCGCCGTCGTACTTGAAGTGGAGGGCACACCGCCTGCCAAGGCCGCGCGCGCGGGCAAACGTCTGCCAGCCACGGGCCAGGGCTGCGTTGCCTGTGCCAGAGACTTCCACCGTGACCCACGAAGCCTTGCTTCAATAGTCGTCCGCTTGCAGCCAGAGACCGCCTGGACCCGTGGCCGGCAATTCACCAGCGAAGAAGCATGGGAGCTGAAGCCAGGTGCCAGCTGGGTTCTCCGACCACACGATGAACTCCGGCATCACCTCCGGCGAATGGAAGCGCGGCCGAGGAGGCCATGCAACCATGGCACACCTCACTTCATCGACGGGACTGCCACGACCTGGGCGACTCTAGCCGTGCGGGGAGGCGCCACCGCTGTCGCGAGCGGGCCATGGTGGGGGTCGCGGCGTGCTTGCGCGGGCGACCATGCCTCCTCTTAGGTGGCGGAGAGCCGGGGCCCTCCTGGTGGGCCTTGCCCTATTCTGCGACTGAGAACCTCTTCGCTGGCCCCTCCTAGCGGGCCTTCCCCTTCTCTGCGGCCGAGAACCTCTTCGTCAGCGCCATGAGCGTCGCTGCTAGCAAGGAAGTAGGGAAGAGGAAGAAGCAGGAGGAGTGAAGGAAGGGATGGGTGGCGGGTGCTCCGCTCCCCCCTTCACCTTTATAGCCAAGAGGAGGCCAACCGCCGGCCTCCACGATCTAAGGTAATAATGACCTTTTTTCTACATGTAGTAGGGACTCGTCAAGTCGGGTACTTGTTGAGGCAGCATGGGGAAGCGGAGACGCCTACGTCCAATCAATCGCCACGCGTCAAGCGAGGCCACAGGTTGTTGGGGCCGGCGGCACTCCATAGTTTCCCCTTGGCTTCGCCTCGAAGCCAAGTCTGAGCGTGCCTTGGGCTCGGGGGCTACTGTCGGCGTCCTGGGAACGGGCGTCCCCAGACTGGCCTATCTGCAGCCCACGGCGTGGCTCCACCAGCGGCCCTGTATGGCCCATCTTCACCGGAAAAACACTCAAGACCCTTGTGAGGGGCCAAGCCTCATGAGGCGAACGACGCAAGGCCTCCTCGGGGGCGGCCTCACCAGGATGGCTCGTGAGGGGAAGAGAGATCAAGGCAAGGGGCGCCTCATGAGGTTCCTGTGACGCAAGCCATGACGACCAGGTCTAGGCAGGCGCCAGCTCGTGAAGTGTCCTTGTTTCCTCTTTGGTGCTAAAGAGGCAAGCGCAGGCGCGGTGTCCCGAGGCGTCAACCAAAGGCTTCCATATTGGTGCAATGAGACCAAAACTAGTAGGACGGTAGGACGGAGGTCACCGTGGAGCGTAGGACGGCGTCACCACCAGAGCCTTTGGCAGGCGAAGACCGTCATTTGTTAGGATATCTTGCACTTGTTGTCCCCCTTCAAATTGGCCGTTGTGGGATCCATTCCTGCCTAACATTTGGGAAGAGGACCCGAGCCTCTATATATAGGACTAGCCACCACCATAGAAGGGGGATCTCATCTTGGACCGGCTCCATTCCACCAAGGCAACCACACAAACTCACCAAGCACAAGAGCACCTCTCCTCAGGAGGTAGCTCTTCCCTTGTAACTGTTCACCCTCAGCCCAAGAGGCAATCCACCACACCACACTGGTGTAGGGTATTACAGCACATCGGTAGCCCGAACTAGTATAAATCTTGTGTCCCTTTGTTCTGCGAGTTTGACGCGCTGAGCGTTGAGATCACGGTGAGGGCGTGAGCTAGAGGGAGGAAAGATCTTCGTGCGCACCCCAGTGTTCGAACCTCAAGGGTTTTGCTGGAACCCGAAATCCGACACCAGCCTAGTAGTTTTTTCTTCGGGAAAATAGGTAGCCCAATATTTCTTTTTGAAGAATACCCAAGCTAGGCCTATTTGTTTTCTCCGACTTACTGGGCTGCAAATCTTCAAGACGAGGAGGGATGCATTCCGGCCTGGCCAAAGAGTATGATAAGTGTCTATTAAAAGTAATATCAAAGGGGTTGAAAATTCCAAAAAAAATAATAGCAAATGGGAAATTAGTTTCTTTTTTTGTTTTTGTTCTTCACTGATATTTTATATTTCATTGGATTTAATATGACATAGTACTAATTTATTTTTAATTTTGTTTTAGTGTGGCTACTAATTTTGGGATTGAGAATATTTTGTTCCCCAGCAGAAATTTGCAAATTTTCAAAATTTCGCACATATTTAGTTCTATTTTTTAACCCTAGTACTGACCAGAAAATGGGTAGCAATTCTAAAAATGGAAAATGGGCTGCAATAAATTCCATATGAATTACAAAATGAGTAAAAATTATAAAAATAATAGCAAATGGGATGTACACGCCAAAGATTTCGAGGTTGGCTTGTTTATGTAAGGCTTTGTCAGTCAACACATGATTCTAGCGGCAGTGACTATTGGATGTCCATCCAACGGCCGACGTGCTTCTTCCATCTCTGATCTTCCTGCTCCAGCCACCTAAACTAGTGCCGACGGGACTGCCTGCTCCCTCCTCTTATGGCCCGCTATGATGCCGCGCAGGCTTCACCGGCCCACCCTACTCCCTCTGCTGGCCTGGCCGCACGCAATCAACTGCCTCCTTATTACGCAAAAAAATGATTCCTCCCACTGAAATCTAGGCCGCCCTGGTTGGGAGGCTGACCTGTGGGCCTACTAAGTTGACGCGTACGCAAGGCTTGACAACTTAGTCAACAAACGATTCTAGCAGCAACAACCGTTGGATTTGAATTGAACGGTCCTGCTACTTCTTTAATCGTTGCTCTTCTTGCACCAGCCGCCCAAACCAGTGCCGGCGAGACCGCCTGCTCCTGCCTCCAGTGACCGGCTATGCTGTCGTTGAGGCCTCACCGCCCCTACTACTCCCACCACTGGCCAGGCCCTGCGGCGACGGCAGCCTCACACCGCAGCTGAACTAGTGAACCCTCGTACTCCTCTCCGCATGGGCATCCACTGTCGCGCCTTCCCCGGCTCCGCATGGCCCTTTCCTATGCCTCGCCGTAATCCACCGCCCTGGTGCTCACGACGCGGTGTGGTCAACGTGGTCAAGGAACGGCTTCCATCGGAATAGTACTGTACGTAGAGAGGCTGACAGCTGGGTCCACGGCCGCATCAAGGAAGTGCCTCCTTATTATGCGGAAAATAATGATTCCTCCACCTGACAGCAGGGACCCACCGGATGGGCCACCGTATTTCGCGAAAAAAACGTTTCCCCCTGACTGCTGGGACCCACCAGCTACATCTTCGCATGCAAGGAAGTGCGTCCATATTACGGGCAAAAAAATGATTCGCCCCATGACTGCTGGGACCCACCAGCTACATCTTCGCACGCAACTAAGTGCTTGGCAGTCAGGACCCACCTGGTCGAAGCGTACGTAGCGTTGTCATTCTGGTCGCGAACGTGTACGTACATACTGGTCGATCGGTCGCTTTGCAATGATGAACCGTGGCCGAGTAAGTAGCGGCACATGTCATAGTAGAGCCCCCACCCCACGTAGCAGTTCAGGTCGTCCCGTCTAAAATTTGTACATGTACATAGAACCACACGCCAAAAAATACGGCCATGTACGTACATACGGGCGGGGTCTCGAATGCCTACTCACGCATACATACGGCCAGGGATTGTGTACATGGCTGGGTCGGAACGGAGAAACTGCGTCGTCATCGTGTTCAAGGGGAGGCAACAGAATGCATCGTGTTCATCAGGAGGCAACAGAACGCGTGCTTTTCATCGGGAGCCAACCAGCTTGGATGGAACAGCCGATGGAAACGAGGCCTGGCATACCGCAGAACGGAGGAAACGGCCTTGTGTTCGACCGGCCACGGTCGAAACGGAATCCTGTTCATCACGAGGGGTCTGGCGTACCGCAAAACAGAAGAAACGGACTTCCCTTGGACCTCCTACGGTCGAAACGGGGTCCTGTTGATCGGGAGGGGTGTGGCGTGATACGTCTCCAACGTATCTATAATTTTTAATTGTTCCATGCTATTATATTATCTGTTTTGGATGTTTATGGGCTTTATTATAAACTTTTATATTATTTTGGGACTAACCTATTAATCGAAAGCCTGGTGCAAATTGCTGTTTTTTCCTATTTCAGTGTTTCACAGAAAAGGAATATCAAACGGAATCCAAACGGAATGGATCCTTCGCGAGGATCTTCTTTGGAACAAACGTGATCCAGGAGACTTGAAATGGACGTCAAGGAAGCAGCGAGGCAGCCACAAGGTAGGGCGGCATTCCCAGGGGGCCCTGGTGCACCCCCCACCCTCGTTGGTCGCAGCTCCACCGACCTACTTCTTTTGCCTATATATACTCTTATACCCTGAAAACATCCAGGGGAGCCACGAAACCACTTTTCCACCGCCGCAACCTTCTGTACCTGTGAGATCCCATCTGGGGACCTTTTTCGACTATTTGCCAGAGGGGGATTCGATCACGAAGGGCTTCTACATCAACACCATAGCCTCTCTGATGAGGTGTGAGTAGTTTACCACAGACCTTCAGGTCCATAGTTATTAGCTAGATGGCTTCTTCTCTCTCTTTGGATCTCAATACAAAGTTCTCCTAGATGAATAATAGTATTTTGACCATCAATTGTACCACAGTTGTACTACTACTACTACTGATAGGAGTAGTAGGAACATGAGTACACTCCCGTGCTAGCATGCCTCTGGGTTCACTTCATCCTCCAGCTATCATCCATATTGCGAGCAGAACCAAATTCTCGTGCATGCGGAAGCGCGAAGAAGGACTTTTCTTTTTTGAGGATAACCGCTTATTCCTTAACCGTAGTAGGAACATGAGTAGTACTCCCTCCGGTCCTCTTTTGTCTGCGCATATCTTTTTTTCAGTATTTCTCTAATTAGTCTGCGTATATACCCTTTTGCATACGCCCATTTCCCTCCATGCCCCGCATTCACAGCATTAATTAGCGTACGCATGAATAGCTGCAACCAGACTCCAGCCAATAAACTGTAGCATACAAGTGGGCCATTCTGTGCACGTGGGAGAGAGAAAAGGCAACCGAAGAGCTCGTCCAATCCATTGCATGCAGCAGTCAAACCACCGCAGCTCTCCTCATGCATGTGCATAACTTCTCCCATTTACTTCTCCATCGGGAACCAATTTTCCTTGGCTTTTTCACTATTCCTTTATCTTCATTTGCATCCAAACCACACTGCATTCACATTGTTTTAACCTCTTCACATCCTCCTGGAGTAATTCCGAAGCCCCTATAAATAATCATCTTCTTTAGTTAGACTAGCCATCTAATTCTAATTCTCCAAACCGTAGCCCTCCGGTCCAGCGGATCCAAATGGCAAAAGAGATCGAGATGCAGGTTTTTAGCGTCCAACATGTCCTCGTCGAAGGCTCGTTGAGCATAGTTGCCACAGTCACTGACCACCCAAGGGTTGTTCGAAAGTGGATCAACAATGTATCCAACTCCCTCCAAAAGGTGGAGATGAATGTCAATAGTCTCGACGCAGAGTACACGGAGCGTGCCACTGGGAAGATCCAGCGCGTCGCTGTCCTTCAGCTACCTCGAAGATGATGTTTTGTTGTACCACATCATACACACGCCCTCCATACCAGGTGAGCTTCACGATTTCTTGTCTCGGGAGGACATATACTACTATGTGGCAGCCATCGCAAGGCACAAACAGAAGTTGGAGCCGCACAACCTTGATTTGAAAAGCACCGCTGACCTACAAACCAGAATAAAAATTCCTGTAGAAGATTGTGATAAACCGACACCATCCCTATTCGACATAGCAAATTTTGTGCTCGGAATAAATCTTCAGAAGGGTGACGAGGTGCTGGCATTAAGGTCGTCTGGATGGGAGAATTATGCCTTGACGTATGAGCAGATAAAATATGCTGCCCTCGATGCCCGTGTGAGTTTCGAGATAGCTGCAAGGTACAGAGAGCTTGTTGTGAAGCCGTCTCCCACAGAAAATGAGAACAACAACAAGAAGAAGAAGTAGAAGAAGAAGAAGAAGAAGAAGAAGAAGATGCTGCACCAGCAGCAGGGCATTATGGATGGATGAACTATTTCCTCTCTTGTAACAAATATTCCCTCTCTATGTATATTGATATAGATGGACTATTTCGATGGTGTGCATGTCTTTGGAACAAGTAGTAGCGTGGGTCCGCTTGACTATAAGGAACTATTTATCTGCCTAGCTTTCTCTATTACTCCTTCCAGTGATCGGTATGCAATGCATGTGTCTGTAGACATGACAGCTTGTCCATGGAAGTTCATCTATGGTGACCATCATGTGGTCGCACCGCCCCTCTGCCTTTGTGTGCATGACATGTGGGCCACCTTAAATGCGGCGAGCATCAAGTTTCTACCACAGCCACACGCGATTCCCACGAGGCCGCACGAACCCATGACACCACACGTCCCCCGACCTGTGGCTCACCCATCTCGGCCCCACTGCCCCTCTAAATTTTAATTTGAAACTTATAAAACGAAAAGATTCAAGACAAATAAACTGCGAGAGAGGGAGTATATCGTAGGATGTCTCCCATATGAAACAAGTCCCCTGGTTTGTCACCACGGAACATCAAGATGCATTTGTATGAGTCGTTTATCTTGTGAGAGAAAAGGATGAACGAGGGAAGGCCTCTAGAGACAGAGATAGACACTACTACTACCAATGTGTTGGCCCATGCATTGCAATGTATCCAAAGTAGTAGAATAATACTTGTTCACGTGCTTGACATATAAACACTCTAGTTTTGATATACATGTGGCAGCAGACATGACAGCTTGTCCATGGAAGTTGAACCACGGCAACCATCATGTTTCTTGTTTCTACCACTGCCACACCCACACGCGATTCCCACGATGCTGCTCCAACCCTACCTGTAAGCATGGCGTCCCCCGACGTGGACATGGATCCTCTGACGTGGCTATCACTGCCTTACCCTGCCTTTCCTTCACTGACTGGTGGGACCCACACTTGCGGGTCCCACATGTCAGTGATAGAATGGTAGGATTGTTCATGTCAGGGGATCCTCATCCCCCCGACGTGCGCCTCATCCCTCTCGGCCCCACCGCTCCTCTGCCTTTGTGTGCATGACATGCAGGCCAACTGAACTACGGCGGCCATCAACTTTCTACCACAGCCAGACCCGATTGGACGTGGTTTGCCTGCTCCACTGCTGTGCTCCGATCCGTACTCCCTCACCATCGAATTTTCATCTAGCGGCTGTGACACATTTCGTCCCAGGCATCAATCCTCAGCTGGAGTACTTCTGTACTATAGTAGTACCCGCCGGTGTGGCCATCTACGCCTCGTAACGCCCCAATGCCCAGCTGTGGCACCCTCACCACGACCACGCCACCACTGGCCTATTCATCTTGAACGAGTGAGTCGCGAACCACACCACCACCATGAGAATTACATGTGGGCCAGCCGCATTTCAGGTCCACATATCATTGACTCATAGGCCGGGCACTAAGCCATGGAATTTCGGTCCCATGGGCCCCAAGAGGGAAATGTAACTCCTGCGGCAGGCCTTGTGGTGCTCCCGCAGTACGAGCTCGTGCCAAACCCGGAATTTGTTTCTTACTACTAACAACTACTAGTAAGGTACACGTGCATTGCACGCATGAGATTCTGGTGGTTTGTGCATTATGCTTCTACATGTGGAGTCTTCTAGATTCTACATGTGGCAAAATCTGGTGGAATGTAGATGATATCCAAGGGCCAGTAGTGCTCGGATTTGCCATCTTTGTACCGTTGGATTGGCTTCGTCCAACAACCAACTTTCAAAGTTATGGTTTTGTTTGCAGCCTAAGGTTGCCATGCCTAAGCTTAGGCGTGCCACAAGTGTGTTTTGTTGCGTTCTCATCTCATCATAGTTGTTCCCTCTTCATGCATGCTCAACTCAACACCCCTCTTCATGTATGCTCTCTTCATGCATGCTTCTAGTGTATTTGTGCTAATATAGTGTGGACTCATGCACCCTCCATACACTCTACCAAACACCCAAAAGTGGGTCGATAAGGGAACTCTTGGGATCATGCACCCTTCATCACCCTACCAAACACACCAGGCATGTGTTTGGTTCATTGCTACACTTGTGGCTTGCCACACTTTTCTAGCTACATGGTCCACATGTCATAGACTCAACTTATTGCCAAATCGTGCCACACTTGTGGTGGCCATTTTGTTAGCCACATTTTTTGCGTCAGACACACTTTGCCTAAACTTAGTTGAACCAAGCCGCATAATGCGGCAGACTCAACTTATTGCCAAGTCATGAATGAAGTTGAACCATGGAGTCTTGTAGATTCTACATGTGGCAGAATCTGGTGGAATGTAGATGATATCCAACGGCCAGTCATGCTCGGATTTGCCATCTTTGTACCGTCGGATTGGCTTCATCCAACGACCAACTTTTAATGTTATTCACACACTATATAGGGGGTATAGATATAGATGTGTCGGCCTGTTGCAATGGATCCAAAGTATATCTGTTTAGTGGAGTGCACTCTAAACACATTATCTATTTATTTTTCCCTAACATTTCTTAGCCATGCAACCAAGCCGCATAAGCTTAATGGGTGCCCCCCACATCATATTATTCATACTACGTTGACTGAAAAAAATATAAATCACCCAAAACAAGATCTTCCCATTTTTTGTTCCTACGATGCAGTGTCGTGCACGTACCTACTAGCTGTATAGTGGTAGTACTAGTTGTATAGTACTACAAACTTGGTACTAGTAGGAGTAGAGTAGTATAGAATGCTCCTACTCTATCAACGAGCCCCATCTGACACCAAATTTCTTGGCTTCCGTGCTACAGCGAGATCTTCCCCTCGTTTCTGTTTTCCCACCCGGCGGCGGGTGGGGTGCGGTTTGCCAATAGTCGGTTTGCTCAACGGCGGTCCCACATGAAAGTGAAAATGCTAGGCATCATGCCTTCCCTAAGCTATGTGTCCTGTCGGATGGGCTGTGGAGTACTCCTGATTCCCGGGCGAGTGTGGGGGAGTGCAACGCGAATGCGGCAGACCTTTTCCTTTTACCAGCAATGTCTCCGTGCATTGCGACGAATCCAAAGTAGTAGAATAGTGGTACTTGTTCACAAACTTGAAAGAAATCACTCTTGTTTTGATATACTCCTAATATATTACTCCCTCCCTTCCTAAATATTTATCTTTTTAGAGATTTCAAATGGACTATCACATACGGATTATATAGACATATTTTGAAGTGTAGATTCACTCATTTTGCTCCGTGTGTAGTCACTTATTAAAATCTCTAGAAAGACAAATATTTAGGAACGGAGGCAGTACTTTTCACTCAAAATATATTTCTCAGGCTGTTTTTATGAGGTGAGGGAGGGTTGTGGTTGCTTTCAATGTAATAAGGGGTTTTCAGCAAATTGGAGCAGAGAAGTGGGCTATTGTTGCAAAAATGCCACAACTTACCTCACAGCCGTTAGATGCAGATCTAATGGTCAGAAACGACGGATGGCAGACACACCACCATCACCAACTGAGTCTTTTATGGGAGTACTAGCAAGATGCCCGTGCGTTGCATGGAACATCAAGATGCATTTATATGAGTAGTTTATCTTGTGGGAGATAATGATGAACATTGGAAGGCCTTATATGCAAATGTGATGAGGGGTGCGGGTATCTTTCTGCGAAATTGCTATAGTTTCCTTCCTATCTGTCAGATATAGATCGGACAACCTATATTGCAGGATGGCGGGCACACCATCATCACCAACTCTGTTTTTATAAGAGTAGAGATATATTTTTCTCAGGCTGTTTTGATGAGGTGATGGAGGGATGTGGTTGCTTTCAAGATAACAAGGGGTTTTCTACAAATTGGAGCAGAGAAGTGGGCTATTGTTGCAAAAATGCCACAACTTACCTCACAGCCATTAGATGCAGATCTAATGGTTAGAAACGACGGATGGCACACACACCACCATCACAAACTGAGTCTTTTATAGGAGTATATATTTCTCATGTTGTTTTGATGAGGTGAGGTAGGGATGTGGTTGCTTTCAAGATAATAAGGGGTTTTCTGCAAATTGGAGCAGAGAAGTGAGCTATTGTTGCAAAAATGCCACAACTTACCTCACAGTCGTTAGATGCGGATCTAATGGTCAGAAACGATGGATGGCAGACACACCACCATCACCAACTGATTCTTTTATAGGAGTAGGAGTAGAGAAACATGTATAAATTGTAACATTTTGGTTCTGCTCCTTGGCACGATCGATAGATAGAAATAACGATTGGAAATGCTAGGGCGGGGCTATTTCGCCAGATAAGCAGGGTACGTAGTAGCTAGGTTGGCGCATCGTTGGTTTGGTCACACGCGGTCCGACATGTTCTAGTGTTTCTAGCAAGATGCCCTCGTGTTGCACGAAGTTGATGGAAAAGGTAAGCACAACTTATAAATTGACGGATGGAGTACTAGTTAAAGTGATGCATATAATTAAGCAAAGGGATCGCACATGTCGGTATTGACTGGAACGAGAATGCAACAACGCAATAAGAATTAAGGCCACGATGATGATGCGATCGCTGTGGTGGTTACAGAAGGCAAGAAGAAAGATGCATCCATCAACGACCGGCGTCTAAGGAGCGGCGGCTTTTGTGGCGAGGTCGAGGTGCTTCTCAGCAAAGGCATCCAAGGCGTCCAGCCGGTTGAGGAAGGCTAACGTCGTAGCATCCTCACTGGCCTTGTAGATACCTATGTACATGATTTGCTCGTACATGTGGATGTGTAGGTCGACGAATTCTTGTAGGGCGAGGCGCCTCGTGGCGAGCACGAGCTCCAGGTGGACAGTCTTCGTGGCGTCGGCGGGCAGTCGTAGGGCCACCATGCTTGAAAGAGGTTGCGGCCATGGAGGCCGATTAGGGTGGCAGGCAATGAAGAGTCCGGGTGCGCGGGCTGGAGGAGTACGGCGGTGTCGTCCGCGAGCTTCTTGAGGACGGTGAACCTGTTGGTGGTGGCAACGATCATCTGGTCCAACTGAGAGTCGTAGTTGGCATTGACGGCAGCCATCACCAGCCGGTCTCCAACACCGTCTGGAGATGATCCTCGACACCATGGCGCAGGCCGACGTCGTGCCATCTGGCACAGCCGCTGGCCGCTCGTGCGCATCGCTGATATGGGTCTGGAGTGAGCTCTTTTGTGCTTAGTGTAGTGATTAGGCAAATGCTTAGGTGCGTACAATGTGGTAGATGCATTGGAATGGAGGGGCGCCTTTATATGAGGGCAAACTGCGCTACATTCACATCGTGCAGCCTCTTTTCCCGGTCCTCCTCCCATTACTTCCCTCATGCATTAATTGAAGGACGATGCATTGGTCGTTCAACATTTTGGGAACCGCTACTCCCTCCCTTGTCTGCATTAAAGCTGTATCAGGAACTACGCCGCCCGCTGTCAAATCAAATAGTACTGCGCCGCTCGCTACACACCCGGCTGAACACGCCTCCTCGCCTCCATCAAACCCCGTCATTAAACCCGCACGCAAACCAAGAAACCTACTCTGGCCGCACGTCCATTCATGAGCGGGATGGAATTAAACGCAACACCGGCCGAGCTCCTCCCGTCCGCCCTCAGTTTAAACGAGGCCAGACACTAGCCAAGCTCCTACCGTCCGCACTCTATTTACACGAGGCTAGACAGACAGCGGGCAAGAATCGCACCCCTCCGCCGCTCCCCCATCTACTCATTCACCATTTTCTCCACTCTTCCGATGGCTTTCGAGGAGCCGTTCTCCGGCATATTACCCGGCTGGGTGCCCCGCCGAGCCCTCCGGATACGGGTGAGGCCGCTCGGTGCTTCACCAACCTCGCTTGGCCCGACGGAGCCAGTTGCCGGCCCAAGAAGGAGCGTGGTTCAGCAACTCGCCGCTCCAGTTCAGCTCGATGAGGAGTGGCGAGTTGCTCCACACCAGCACGGCGGTGAGCACACTGGTACGGGTGTCATCGTTGTCGCGTCATACCGCGCCACTAGTGTATGCGGTGCCGCTCCTCCTGTGTCAGTGGGCACACTTCCCGTGCCTGCAGCAGCGCCATGCAGGCAGAGACAGAAGCCGGGTGCGTGGAGAGCGATGAGTCGGTGGCCAGCTTCTCCGTGTCTGCCACCATCATCGAGGAGAGGTAGAACACGGGAGGCCGCCGCCACTTGGATCCCATGAAGGCCACTGCCGAGGCGACGACTGCGCATTCAGGTGGTTTCTTTGCTACTTCGTCTCTTCTGAGGACCTTCGTCGACCCCGCAATGTGTCTGCCGGACATGAGGAAGGCAAAGGGATCCGCGGGCGGCCATTTAGATTATGTACTCTCTCTCTAGCTGGTAGGAAATTTTTGTTCTAAGAATGGATAAATTGTGTGTATCTATAACTAAAATAAGTCTAGATACATCCATTTCTAGGAAAAGTATTTTCGGACGAAGGGAGTACTAATTATACCAAGAGAGTCGGATTGGCACCGCTTAGTTCATGTAAATGTAACGAAATCCATCATGTTTATATCAAGATCCGGCTTTTTTATACGAAATCCTTCATGCTTATATGAAATCAGTCCGTGTTTGCATGAATTTCATCTGGTTGGTTAGAGTTGTAAATATGTATGCTGCTGGCGTTTGATGTCGTCCTCCGCGGAAGGAAGCGGGAGGAAATTTGCCAGCTGCCGTTGGAGATGCTCTTATGCTGGAAATAATAGAGTGACATCCAATCCATTTGAGTTAATTGCGTGTATGATTGTCCCTCTATAAAAAGTTAATTGCATGTACAGTGTACATGTGACTTGCAGGGTGGCTACAGCTTCGTACAGAAAATTAAAAAGAAACAAGTCCATCCTTAATCTTTATTCTAAGTCCTCTGTGGGTTCCACTGTCAGTACAGTAGCGAAAGAAGTATATATTAAATAAGTAATATATAATATAAAAATCTAAAGTTAAAGACATAATTCGAACTCATGTCATCGCGTTGCGAGCATCCGGCGCTAACGAGTCCAGCACATTTTCGTTGTAGACCATGTTGGAGATATATCTCCATGTCTACTCTTATACTCCATCCGTTCCTAAATATTTGTCTTTTTCAGATTTCAAATGGACTACCACATACAGATGTGTATGTAGACATATTTTAGAGTGTAGATTCACACATTTTGCTCCATATGTAGTCAGTTGTTGAAATCTCTAAAAGGACAAATATTTAGGAACGGAGGGAGTAGAAAACAGAGTTGGTGATGATGGTGTGTGTGCCATCCCGCAATATAGGCCGTCGGATTTATATCTAAAGGAAGGAAGAAAACTATGGAAATTTTGCAAAAATATATACCGACACCCCTCTCCACGTTCGCAAATACGGCCTTCCCTCATTCATCCTTTTCTCTCACAAGATAAAGTACTCATACAAATGCATCTTGATGTTCCGTGCAACGCACGGGAATCTAGCTAGTTTCTTTTAAAATAGTTACTACGATAATTGGGTTGAAGTGATATATTTTATGTCTCCCCCGAATGATTTCAGATTCACTAGTAGTAACAAAGAAAAGGTTGCCTTGTTAATTAACAGAAAACAGGGTGAAAACTATCACATGAGGCCGGTAAAAACGAGGCACACTGGGTTCAGCGTCATCGTCACTACAGTTGTGCGCGCGCGAGAAGTCTACATATCGAGGGGGCTACTGAGCGAGGCATAGAGACACAATGTTCGAGAGAGAGAAAAATTGACAGATTCTGATCAGATCGAGTTGTCACCCTTCTTCTATCATTGTTGGGGTGGGGGAGAGGGGGAGGGAGAGAAAGACGTATCGAGAGTGTGCGCGGTAGGCACAGAGGCACAACTAGTGAGTGTGTGTGTATGTGTGTGTGTGTGTGTTTGAAAGAGGAGTAGATAGATTACTATCAAGATCGAGGTGCCGCCCTACTCCTTCGGTGTCGGGTAATGTGCGTGCGCGTGTGTGTGTTTGAGAGAGAAGCCAGTCGATAGATTAGTATCAAGATCGAGGTGTCACCCTACTCCTTCGGTGTTGGGAAGTGTGTGTGTGTGTGTGTGTGGTTATGTGGGTGTGGGTGTGTGTGTCGGGGGGGGGGGGGCAGTGACACTTACATATTCCTACTCTTATAAAAACAAAGTTGGTGATGATGGCGTTCCTGCCATCCTGCAATATAGGCCATCTGATTTATACCCGACGGATAGGAAGGGAACTATGGCAATTTTGCAAAAAGATACCCACACCCCTCTCCGCATTTTCAAATAAGGCATTCCCTCATTCATCCTTTTCTCCCACAAGATAAACTACTAATACAAATTCATCTTGATGTTCGGTGCAACGCATGGGCATCTTGCTAGTAGGGAGAAGGAGTTTGTGTGACACATATCTGGCTATATTAAGGGATAGGTAGATAGCATTTGTGCGAGGCATACTTAAAGCATCACGAAGATAAACAAAATTGTGTGCATGCAAGTGCTAGAAAAAATGAAGCGAGAAATAATGTGTGTGCGCGCGCGTGAGCGTGTGTGTCTGAGAGAAAGAGAGAGAGAGAGAGAGAGAGAGAGAGAGAGAGAGAGAGAGAGAGAGAGAGAGAGAGAGAGAGGGAGAGAGGAAGGGAGAGAGAGAGGGAGAGAGCGAAATGTAAAAAAAGGTGCTCTGCTAGAATCCCATTGTATGTATTCATATGGTTCCGGAACTCGAGTTAACCTTAGGCATATGTGTGAGAGACATTATTATACTTTGAGACATTAGTGGCTGTGGGTGGGTGGAATTAAAGGGGTGGGCGTGCTCGATAGAGAGAGCGTGTGTGTTTCTATGTGAGAGACTTGTAGGACGGGTAGAAAGACGAATTCTAACCTTGACGGAGGTAGAGAAATACACGAAGTGCGCGTGTGTGATTTCGATGACCACAGGGAAATGAGATATGTATGCGTGTGAGAGAGATTGCACAATTCATTCATGTATCACTATCTAGCGATCGTGGACGTGCATCGCTTGAACATAAATCAATATCTACTTTGTATCGTGGCCAAAGGTACAATATTGATTCAACGCTATAAAGGTTGGACACTCACATATACTATTTTTTCTATTTAAATAAACCTTTTCAGTTGTGCATGCCAAAGTTACAGTGATGTTTCTTCAAACAACCAATGTAGCTATCATGTGCATGCACCATTGTTACTCTTGCATTCAAAATCATTAGTCTTGGATGATTTATGGTTCTATTATGAAGTAATATATGTAATATTCATATATGAATTCAACGGGTACGCAATTTATGAAATGGAGGCTATGTAATCATATGAGGTAACACTTTTAAGTAGCGGACTACAATATCCATTTCTTTTTGTGCGCCTCTACACTAACACGTCAATGCAGTATGTTTAAAGTAAATAACAAATTGCACTCAATTATTTATTTACACGAGAAATACATAGGCTGAGCGTTTGAACCCTTTTTTGTGAATGCGCCACTACACCCGTACGATTGGCCGTGCCCGTGTGAACGTCCAAGTTATGGGCACATCATCCCGAGTTATTGTCTTTTTTTCTGGGGTGGACTTCACACCAGTTATTAACTGTTGACGAGTGCCCCTGTACACAGTCTCGCATGACCTTCCCGCTAGCACAGTCCAAAATTAGTTGAAACTAGATACGAACGATCCCGCGGGCGGCAAAATCTCCCGCCTCCTTCTAAAATTTCCGCCACCTTAGTCTTTAGCATGCGAAATTCCCCTTTTGTCCTTGGTGCACGGAAACCAACAGTTATAATACCGCCCTCATTTACATAATAGGTCGGGGCTGCTTTGGTAACTTCCGGATCCCCCCACTACACGGCATCCCCATTTCCTCTCCCCTCCCGCAAAAATGACTAACTCCACAGCACTAGAGCATCTCACATCACGCCGTCTGTACTTCATCGGCCTTTCTCCCCTCCCCTCTTGAAACCCTAGACTACTCATCCACCAGCGTACCATAGCCCATTCACTGCCAGCGGCGTCCAACTCGCGGATCTGCTTCTGCGGCCGCATCTAACCCTCCCACCTCCCCTAGAAATAAGTAGACTGCTTATCCACCACTATACCACAGCCCATTCAGTGTCGGCCTTGTCTACGGCGCCGGATCTGCTTCGCCGGTACTCTCGTCAACCGCAGGGCATCTACAGCGGCTCATTCGTACTCCTCACCGGAGACGCTTCATCCACCCCCCCACCCCCCCCCCCCCACCCCCGAGCCGCCCAACCGACGCCCCTGTGATGCCCCCGATTCAATCATACACGTAAACATGTACGATCAAGATCAGGGACTCACGGGAAGATATCACAACACAACTCTACAAATAAAATAAGTCATACAAGCATCATATTACAAGCCAGGGGCCTCCAAGGCTCGAATACAAGAGCTCGATCATAGACGAGTCAGCGGAAGCAACAATATCTGAGTACAGACATAAGTTAAACAAGTTTGCCTTAAGAAGGCTAGCACAAACTGGGACACAGATCGAAAGAGGCGCAGGCCTCCTGCGTGGGATCCTCCTAAACTACTCCTGGTCATCGACAGCGGGCTGCACGTAGTAGTAGGCACCTCCAGTGTAGTAGGAGTTGTCGTGAACGGTGGCGTCTAGCTCTTGGACTCCAACGTCTGGGCGCAGCAATCGGGTACATGAAGGGGGAAAAGGGGGAGCAAAGCAACCGTGAGTACTCATCCAAAGTACTCGCAAGCAAGGAGCTACATTACATATGTATGCATTGGTATCAAATGGAATAAGGTTGTCATATGTGGACTGAACTGCAGAATGCCGGAATAAGAGGGGGATAACTAGTCCTATCGAAGACTATGCTTCTGGCCACCTCCATTTGCAGCATGTAGACGAGAGTAGAAGGTAAGTCCACCAAGTAGCATCGTGTAGCATAATCCAACCCGGCGATCCTCTCCTCGTCGCCCTATTAGAGAGCGACCACCGGGTTGTATCTGGCACTTGGAAGGGTGTGCTTTATTAAGTATCTAGTTCTAGTTGTCATAAGGTCAAGGTACAACTCCAAGTCGTCCTGTTATGAAGATCACGGCTATTCGAATAGATTAACTTCCCTGCAGGGGTGCACCACATTTCCCAACACGCTCGATCCCCTTTGTCCGGACACACTTTTCTGGGTCATGCCCGGCCTCGGAAGATCAACACGTCGCAGCCCTACCTAGGCACAACAAAGAGGTCATCACGCTGGTCTAAATCCTATGGCGCAGGGGTCTGGGCCCATCGCCCATTGCACACCTACACGTTGCGAGGGCGGCCGGAGAGCAGACCTAGCAACCTCCATTACAAAGGAAGTTGCGTTACGCGGTCCAACCTGGCGCGCGCCGCTCAGTCGCTGATGTCACGAAGGCTTCGGCTGAAACCACGACGTGAGTGCCCATAACTGTCCCCGCGAAGATGGTTAATGCGTGTAGGCCAGTAGCCAGACTCAGATCAAATACCAAGATCTCGGTTAACGTGTTATCTTGAAATAACCGCGAACGCCGACCAGGGCCAGGCCCACCTCTCTCCTAGGTGGTCTCAACCTGCCCTGTCACTCCGCCACAAAGTAACAGTCGGGGGCCGTCGGGAACCCAGGCCCACCACTACCTGGATGAAGCCACCTGCCCCTTCAGCCCCCATCTCGAAACAGTATCACCGGTAATGTAAAAGTGTAAAGTATATAGTATATGCCCGTGATTGTCGGCGTTCTGGGAACGGGGGTCCCCAGACTTGCCTGCCTGTGGCCTGCGGCGTGGCTCAAAGGGGGGCCCAGCGCGGCCCATCTTGACCAACACAAACCCAAGACCCTCGCGGGGCGGACGACGCGGAGCTTCCTCAGGCGCGGCCTCGTCGGGCTGGCTCACGAGGAGGCGGAGAGATCAAGGCGGGGTACCTCACGAGGTGCCCGTGACGCAAGTCATGACGACCGGGGGCGCCAGGTGGGTGCCAGCCCGCGCAGCGTCCTCCCTTCCTCTTTGGTGGAAAGGGGGCAAGCGCAGCCGCGGAGTACCGAGGCATCAACCAAAGGTTGCCATTTCGCTGCAATGAGACCAAGACCAGGAGGACTACGAGAAAGAGGTCACCGTGGAGCCCAAGACGGCGTCATCACCAGAGCTTTGCACTGGCGAAGACTACTTTTGTCAGGATAGTTGATACTAGCTGTCCCCCTTCAAATTAGCCCGCCATTGTTGGCTCCCTTCCCGCTCGATATTTGGGAAGAGGACCAGGGCCTCTATAAATAGGACCAGCCACCCACAGGCAAAAAAAAAGAGAAGGAGAGAGAGGCTAGAGGCTGGGGAAGAAAGAGCTGGCCAGAGAGTGCGAAAGATAGAGAAGGTCAGGTAGAGAGAGAGAGGGGTGACTGAGCTCCTCCCAGCAGTTCATCGCCCCAGCCAAGAGCAGACCCTCGCGAGGATGTTGTTCCTTGTATTGTTCATCATCATCAGCCCAAGAGGCAGTCCACCACACCGCACACTAGAGTAGGGTATTACACCACAACGGTGGCCCGAATCAGTATAAACCCTGTGTCTCTTGTGTTGTTCTTTACTTTGTTTAGATCCTAGTAAGGCGGAGGAGTGCAGGTAGGTAAGAGGCGAAATCTCCGCGCGCACCCTAGTGTTCGAACCTCAAGGGTCTTCCGGAACCCGAAATCCAACATTTGGCGTGGCAGGTAGGGGTACGCCGGGATTCATCTTCCACCGTCCCGTTCTCCTCCGACCATCACGCCCATGTCTGATGCTCGTCGGGCCCGCGCCGAGCGCCGGGCCGCGCTCGCAGCCCGCGTCGCCCAGACGGCCCCTGTCGGCGGGCATCCTCGCCGTTCCCCGTCACCTGCCATCAACACCGCCACCGGCCCGGCGGGGGACGAGCAGCAAGCATCGTCCCAACATCCGTCCGTGCGGCAAGACGGCCGCACCGCAACTCCCTCGCTCACCCCAGCTGGTTCTTTGTCACGCGCGCTCCGCGTGCCCATGGAGGCTCGGGCTTCACTCATCGCGGCGAATGAGCTCCTGCGCTACCATCCCGTCGACGACGTCTACAAAGAATGGCTCGACCACGTCGCCGAGCTCGTCCGCCCCGCAGGGGGCTCTCCTGCGCCGTCCGTTCCGCTGCACAGCACCCCGCCCCGCGCGGGCAATGATGCTTCGGCGGCGCCCCGGCCGCCTCCTCCTCAGGAAGGCGCCATGGCTCCAAGGCGCGTGGCCCCTGGGCGGAACCCGCTCCGTCAGGCGCCAGCGCAACAAGAGCAGAGCTGTCAAGAAGTCCCTCGCCCGCAAGAAGCTGCCCGGGCGCTCCCTGCTCCAGCACGTCGCGACCATGCTCCCGCTCCCGTGTGTCAAGACCCCGCGCTGCTCCTAGCTGCAGCACGTGGGGACATGCAAGACCAAGTTCCCCGTCATCCAAGGCCTCCCGTGGCCACAGCAGGCTGCCGCGCCTTCACCGCCGAGCTACGCAACGTCGCGTGGCCCGGCAAGTTCAAGCCAGACTTGCCTCCTCGCTACGACGGCACGGCTAACCCTGCGGAGTTCCTGAGCTGGGCATCGAAGCTGCCAATGGAGACGAGAAGGTCATGGCGAACTGGTTCCCCATGGCACTCAAGGACGGGGCCCGCACCTGGCTCCTGAACCTGGCTCCAGGCACAATCTCCTCCTGGGACGAGATGCGCACCCGTTTCATCGCCAACTTCCAAGGCACTCGCGACCGGCGACCCGCCGTGAGCGACATGCGCCGCATCAAGCAACAGCCCGGGGAGACCCTGTAGAAGTACATCCAGCGCTTCAACAACGCGTGCCTCAAGATTCCCAAGGTGACTGAGGGGGCCATCATCTCGGCCTTCTTCGACGGCGTGCGCGACGTCAAGATGAAGGAAGAGCTAGCAATGCATGAAGACCTGTGCACTTCCCTGGAACTGTTCAACCTGGCAACCAAGTGCGCCAAAGCTAAGGAAGGGCGTCTCTCCCTCCTCGAGCTGCCTGCCGCAGACCCAGAAGAGAAGAAGCCCAAGGCCAAGGATGTGAAGCACAAGGGGGCTGCCGTGCTCGCGGTAGAACCAGACACCAAGCGGGGCAAAGATCAGCCCGAACCTCCACACCCACAACACCAACGAATGTCAAGAGCTCCGAGCTATGCGAGAAGGAAGGATCGGCCGTCGCCCCGACCGCAGTGACCGGGGCTATGGCCGAGGAGGAGGAAGGAACGCAGGACGCAGGGAAGACAGTGGCCCGCGCCAAGGGTGGCGCGATCAACCTCGCGAGGATCGCTGGCAAGACCCGCCTCACGAGGGAGGCTGGAGGGATCAGCCTCGCGAAGGAGACTGGAGGGATCAGCCTCGCGAGGATCGCCTGCAAGGCAACGCAGGCCTCCCACCGCTGCCACCGCAGCCAAGGAGAAACGAGACCGCCACCAGGGCGAGGGGGCTGGGGGCTTCCAGGAGCCGTGCGCGATCGCCTGCATCCTGGGCGGGGCACAAGCCCCAGCCTCTCAGCGCATCTTCAAGCAGTTCACCCGCGAGGTGAACGCAGTCCTTCCTAGGCTCGAAGCCACGCGCCCTCTCAGGTGGTCAGCGTGCGCCATCACGTTCAGCTCAGCAGATCAGCTCAAGTGTGCGGACAGCCGGAGTCCTCCCGATGCTTTGTTCCCCAATCATCAGCAACGTGGTGGTCACTAAGACCCTCATCGATGGCGGGGCAGGGCTCAACGTCCTGTCCGTGGGAACATTCAACAACCTCCAAGTGCCCTACAGCCAGCTTCAGCCAACCAAGCCTTTCTCCGTATCACCGACGGCTCCACGATCCCGATTGGGCAGGTCCGCCTCCCTGTCACCTTCGGGGCACGCGACAACTACCGCACCGAGCTCATCGACTTCGACGTCGCTCACATTCGCCTGCCGTACAACGCCATCCTTGGGTTACCAGCGCTAGCCAAGTTCATGGCCGTAACTCACCACGGCTACAATGTCCTCAAGATGCCAGGAAGCGGCGGAGTCATCACTGTGCCATGTGAAGATAAGGACGCGGTGTGTTCCCTGGAACGAGCCTTTCAGGCTGCGTCACTGGAAGACCCGGATCGTGGAAGCAGGAGGCCTCCCGAGACCGCCCCTAAGAAGAAGAAGACATCGTCCGGCCCGACCACTCAGGAGGCAGGCCCCTTTGGGCCCGCGCCTACCCGGGGGGAACCTCCTTCCATCGCATAGGAAAGCACGCCCGGCGCCCTCCTCAGGCAGGGCTCGGGGGCTCTTCCCTGGAGGGCCACCGACCTAGCCAGGGTCACGAGGGAGGCGCTTGGGCACCACATGGAGGCGTGTTTCGAAGCACGTTTCCCTCAAGAAGGAGCAAGGCAAGGAGACCCAGACCCTCAAGAGTTCGTCAGCAAGGCCATTCAGGAGCTATAGGAGTCAAGAGTCATGAAAGGTGGCCGCCGCCTACCAGCAGTGGCTCCCCATCCAGGCGAGGATGGTGGGCTGCGCGTCTGCATCGACATACCAGGGCTCAACCAAGTCGCCTCTCTGGAGCGCCTCTGGCCCTTGCGAGTGGGGCGCTGCGGAGGCCCACCCCATAGCTACGTTCGCATGCCTTACGGTTTGCTGAATGCGGCTGACACGTACCAGCGCCTCATGAGGGGCATCACGGAGGCATGGGAGGCCAGGCGGTCCGTAGCCCTGGCAGGGATGGAGATGGCCCGTGAGGAGCCGCCAGCGCCTCTGGAGCCTCCCGAGGCCCCAGGGCCTGGGGGTTCGTGAGGATCGGCTCCCGCAGCCCACCGAGCTTGCTACACCAATGCTCCTTCGTCCTCAACATCATCAGGTGACATCTTTTTGAGTTCTATTTCCAGTTGGGAGCGCCCCCCAAGGCTGCATTATTCCCAGGCCGCGTGGGTCCGTCCCTGCGGCGTGTATCCCTTTTTATTCCATGTTGTTAGCTTACCTTGTTGGGGGCACCCCTCGGGCTGCATGATCCCCAAGCCGCTCGGGCCAGGCCCAGCGGCATGTATCCCATTTGCGTTTATTTACGATCATGCGTTAGACTCACCATGCTTGATTATTTGATGCCGGTCCACGGCACCTCTTCTTCTCCATGCCGACCACTTGCACGTTAAAGGGGGGGGTACCTGAGCATCGCGACTCAGGGCTCTTACTGGCCCTCCAGCCCTCACCCTCTGGCCTTGTCCATGGCATCGCGACCTGGCATACCAGCGACGGCTGAGACCAGCTCGAGGACCGGGACCCGAGGACGTAGAGTGCCGACATCTAACCAAATTTGCAGGGACACATCACAAGATAAGGCCCAGTGCCAGGCGCAACCCGCCTAGAGGTAGGGCCCGTGAGTCCCACGCTGGCTCACGGGTGCCCAGATACACCTCGCCAGGCCCTACCGTGCCAGCCACGTGTCAGGGCGGGGCTGTACACGCCCCGGGGGCTCCTCCCGGAGGGGGCCCCCCTCCCACGTACCAGTTGAAGCACCATGCTCCGCGCTGGCTGACGACACTGCCGAGGAGCGGCTATGCCCGTACACATACGGTAGCGCTATGCTCCGCATTGGTGATAAACAACTGAGGGTGGCCCCCGGGCCGCACCAATCTCAGGGATCCCAGAGCTCAGTGTCTAGCCTCATCGTAACGCCACCCCTCGGGAGTGCCGCACGAGGGGGCTGGGCACGGGGGCTGCGCCTGGGTCACACCCAGACGCACGCCGCTCAGCCAGGTCCCCCCGGGCCTGGTTCGTCACGCGTCTCTCCCCGAGCAGAGCCAATGTACGAAGGCCGTTTGAGCGTCAAGGGGGACTCCTGAGCATCGTGACTCAGGAGCCTAACTGGTCACGTAGCCCCTCACTCCGTGGCCCCGTCCTGGTTTCTGGTCGGGACCAACCCTGGGTGAGGTACGCGCGCGGCCGGGCTCTGCAGACGTAGAACGGTAGATCCACCCGCATCATGCCTCCTTACTAGCTGTTCGTGCGTCAAGGGGGACTCCTGAGCATCGCGACTCAGGAGCCTAACTGGTCACGTAGCCCCTCACTCCGTGGCCCCGTCCTGGTTTCCGGTCGGGACCAACGCTGGGTGAGGTACGTGCGCGGCCGGGCTCTGCAGATGTAGAACGGTAGATCCACCCGCATCACACCTCCCTACTTGCTGTTCGTGCGCCAAGGGGGACTCCTGAGCATCGTGACTCAGGAGCCTAACTTCTCACGTGGCCCCTCACTCCTTGGCCCCGTCCTGGTTTTCGGCCGGGACCAACACTGGGTGAGGCATGCGCGGGGCCGGGCTCTGCCTGCGTAGAACATAAGCATGTAGGAAGGAAAGGCACAAATTTCAAGGAATTCAAAAGCAAATATTACAGTCCACACTATTATCTCGATGCCAAACGCAAGTTTAAACACCTCCCCAAGGCATGATACATGTGCAGGAATTAAAGGCAGTACAGGAGCCGCGACGGAGTCACTTCTTGGCGATGGAGCAGCGCGGATTGGGTACGCCACACGGAGCGGTGGGGTCGGCAGCGCCTTGCTCCGGCTTGGTGCTGAAGGCCCGGAACTTCCCCAACAGGGCCTCTGCGTGACCCTTCACGGCCTCGGCAGCAGCAACGGCACGCTCGCCGCTCACTGGCTCCAGCAGGCTGTCGAGGTCGACACCGGGATCGCGAAGGTAGATGTGGGTGAGGACCCGCGTCATTGCTGCAGAAGACAGGACACGCGCCTCGGCCTCGGCCGCGGGGCCAAGGCCAAGGGCGACATCTTCAAGAGCGTGAACCAGGAAGGGAAGCAGCTTGGCGGGGCCGTCCCCGGCGCCAGCCAGTGGGCTCTCCAGGCCACTGTCATAAAGCGTCCTCAGTGAGGAGCGAGCCCTCGCCTCCATCTCCGCGAAGGCCACGCGGTCCTCGGCAAGAACCAGGGCCTTGTCGTCCAGCTTGGCCTTCCTCGCCCCCAACTCCTGCTCCAGCACGCCTAGGCAGTCGCGGCGTTTCTTGAGCTTGACCTCCCTTTCCTTGAGAACCGCCTCGCGAGCCTTCACGCTTTCTTCCTGCTCTTGGCGAAGGCAGACCTCGTTCGCGAGCTGGTCCCGCAAACCTTGCAGTTCGCCCTCCAGCGCCTTGCAACGGCCACGGACGTCGACCGCCTCCCCCAGGGCCGCATCACGAGCAACCTTCACTTAAAGGACGGCCTGTTTCTCCTCGTCGCATGCCGTCGAGGCCTGGACCAGCACCGCCCGAATCGAAGCGTCGGAGCGAACCCGTCCTGAAGCTAGCTCCAAGCGCCCGGCCACCAAGCGGGGGTCGGTGCCAAGAAGATCCTGACATAGTCGGTCCAGTTCAGCAACAGCATGATCCAAAATGGCAGAAGGAGTCGGAGAGACAGCAGCCGGTGGAGTAGGAGGAGAAGGCGGCAGCGCGGTCATAGCATCCTGAGGCGGAGTCTGCTGCGCCTCGACAGCCGAAGTGGCGGCGGTAGGCAAGAGCACCTCGGGAGCCACTTGGGCCATGGGGGATGAGCTCGCCCTAGCCGGCTCAGCCAGGCCTCGCGAGGACGACCGGGCAGGAGAAGCCTGTGCGTCGCGGTCACCCTCCTTCGTGGGCAGAAGCGCTGCCACGGATGGAACCTCGGGAGCCCCCTTCGGCTTCTTTGCGGCGGGCGCCAGCCTATCCAAGAGATGCAGACGTCAAGCTTCAGAAGCAGAGCAAGAGATAAAGACAAGAATCGAACGCTTACAGGTCGTCGCTAGTGAGCTCAAGCGGCCTCCGGCCAAATTTGAAGCCTGAAAGCAGGATGGAAGGGTTAACCTCGGGAAGCTTGGAGGCGGAAGGCGCATCTGCGGTCCGCCCCGGTGCCGGGGCAGACCCGCGGGGGATCATCCCGGTCCTGTCCTTCTTAGGGATCGGGGGTGAGCTCCCGCCGTCCTGCTCGTCCTTGTCCTCGTCGTCGTCTTCGTCGTCATCCTCGTCGCTATCACTCGGAGAGAGGCGGAGAACGCGGGACCCGCGCCGGGGGAGGGGGGCCCCCGACTCTCTGTCAGTCGCCTCCGAGTCAGGCCCTTTTCCCCGCTCCCCTCCTTCCTCCTCTTCGCTGGAGTCATCGGAGGGCACGTCCACCGGTTCCTCGGGAGTTTTCGCGGGCACGGGCCCATCCCCGTTGAAGACGGGCATGGACTCCACTACCTGCTCCCAGTCGTCGCGGAGGAACAAGGGCGTAGGAGCGCCCTCCAACCTCGCCACATTGCCCCTGACCAGAGATTGGAGGACCACAGCCAGATCTCCGTCGGCTAAGGCCGCGGGGCTCGGACAGGGCCTCCACATCGGAAGTGAGCACTGCCGAAGCGGAGCCAGCTGGTGCTCCAGGAATTCCCTCAGCAGCGACATGCCGGTCAGCTTCGCCGCCGCCATGTTGGCCGGCCTCAGATCCGCGTCCATCTTCTCCAACATCAGCTTCGCGCGGGGGTCCGTGAGCTCCGCTCGACCCCAATCGCTGGAGCTCGTGGGCTGCTCCGTGGGCAAGATCAGCCGAGGGTGGATGCGCCCAGCATCCACCAAGACCCACTTGCTCCTGAAGCCCTCAATCCTTTTCCCGGGGTTCGAAATGGCAATGGTGCCACCGTACGCGACGAAGCTCGCGCACGCGGAAGTAGTACCACGAGAGGTCCGGAGGTAGAAGTAGTGGTGCAGCAAGGCCACTGAAGGCTGCACCCCTATGTGAGCCTCGCAGTAATAGGCGAAGATCGCCAGGAGAAAGACGGAGTTGGGGCGGAGATGGAGGGCTTGTAGCATATAGTGGCGGAGGACAGAAAAGAAGAACTCAGAGAAGGGAGGCACCAGGCCAGCAGCAATGGCACTTACAAAGAGAGGATAGAAGGTGCTCCCTTGACCCTCAGGGGTGGCGGAGCCGGCTTTGAACACCTTCGCCCCGTTGACGCCCCGCACCGTCGCCATCCGGCGCAACAGGGCGAGGCTCACCTCCGACATGTTTGGCAGATCCAGGGCAGACGAGTACCAAGCTACGGCCGGGGGCTGACGAGGTGCCATGGCTTCCTAGGTCACACGGACGGAGTGGATCTGGAAATTTTGGAGGAAGGAAGGAGAGGCGCAAGAAAGGGGATCTGAGCAGCAACCGGGGAAAGCAAGAAGCAAAGCCTAGGTGGATGCCGCTCCTTTATCAACAAGCGCGGTTGCTAAGGCGCCCACGACCAATCAACCGCCACGCGGCGCCCAAGGCCGCAGGCTGTTAGGGCCCACGGCGCTTCGCTCTTGCCCTTCCGCCTCCCTGCACGGCCAAGTCCGGGCGCGCCTTGGGCCCGGGGGCTACTGTCGGTGTTCTGGGAACGGGGGTCCCCAGACTTGCCTGCCTGCAGCCTGCGACGTGGCTCAAAGGGGGGCCCAGCGCGGCCCATCTTCACCAACACAAACCCAAGACCCTCGCGGGGCGGATGACGCGGAGCTTCCTCAAGCGCGGCCTCGTCAGGCTGGCTCACGAGGAGGCGGAGAGATCAAGGCGGGGTACCTCGCGAGGTGCCCGTGACGCAAGCCATGACGACCGGGGGCGCCAGGCGGGTGCCAGCCCGCGCAGCGTCCTCCCTTCCTCTTTGGTGCAAAGGGGGCAAGCACAGCCACGGAGTACCGAGGCATCAGGCAAAGGTTGCCATTTCGGTGCAACGAGACCAAGACCAGGAGGACTACGAGACGAAGGTCACCGTGGAGCCCAAGACGGCGTCATCACCAGAGCTTTGCACAGGTGAAGACTACTTTTGTCAGGATAGTTGATACTATCTGTCCCCCTTCAAATTAGCCCGCCATTGTTGGCTCCCTTCCCGCTCGAAATTTGGGAAGAGGACCAGGGCCTCTATAAATAGGACCAGCCACCCACAGGCAGAAAAAAAGAGAAGGTGAGAGAGGCTAGAGGCTGGGGAAGAAAGAGTTGGCCAGAGAGTGGGAAAGATAGAGAAGGTCAGGTAGAGAGAGAGAGGGGTGACTGAGCTCCTCCCAGCAGTTCATCGCCCCAGCCAAGAGCAGACCCTCTCGAGGCTGTTCTTCCTTGTATTGTTCATCATCATCAGCCCAAGAGGCAATCCACCACACCACACACTGTAGTAGGGTATTACACCACAACGGTGGCCCGAACCAGTATAAACCCTGTGTCTCTTGTGTTGTTCTTTCCTTTGTTTAGATCCTAGTAAGGCGGAGGAGTGCAGGTAGGTAAGAGGCGAAATCTCAGCGCGCACCCCAGTGTTTGAACCTCAAGGGTCTGCCGGAACAAGAAATCCGACAGTGATCACCTCCCAAAGTGATCACGACCCAGTACTATAGCATGGCAGACGGACAAGAGTGTAGGGCCACTAATGAAACACTAGCATCCTATACTAAGAAGTAGGATAGCAGGTAAAGGTAACAACAGTAGTAGCAAGGACAGGCTATGCAGCAGTATAGGATTAACTGAAAGAAGTAACATGCTACACTACTCTAATGCAAGCAGTATAGTGAAGAGTAGGCGATATCTGGTGATCAAGGGGGGGGGTTGTCTGGTTGCTCTGGCAAGAGAGAGGGGTCGTCAACACCGTAGTCGTACTGGGTAGCAGTGGCATCGGTCTCGGTGTCTAGGTAGAGAAGAGCGGGAAGAAACAATAAATATTAAGAAAATAGATGCATAGCGATGCATGATATGAAAAGTATCGGTGCTAGGGGTGGCTTAACGCGGTACGAGGTGGTACCGGTGAAGGGGGAAAACATCCGGGCAAGTATTCCTGGTGTTTCGTGTTTTCAGACAGATGAACCGGAGGGGGAAAGTTGCGTGTTTGCTATGCTAGGAATGTGTGACGGACAAACGGGATGCGTATCTGGATTCGTCTCGTCGTTCTGAGCAACTTTCATGTAGAAAACATTTTCATTTGAGCTACGGTTTATTTTCTAAGATTTTCCAAAGATTTAACAATACTCAAAAAAAATCCCTAAAATTTTGCTAAGTCTGAGAATTTGTCAATTTTGAAACATCACTTAGCGCTTTTCCGAAGGCTATACTATTGTTCCGTACATTCTATGGGTTAGTGCCTTATATCAATTTTGAGCATTTTTCTACGATGTACTAGATAGTAGCATTTGCATCCATATTAGAGTTCATTTTCTTGATCATAAACAGCTCTAAAGTAGCTATGAAATAAAACTATTTTCAGTTTTTCTGTTAACAAAACATAGAACTTTGTGATTTTCATAGGATTTAATCCGCGCATCAAATGGATTTGGTCCAATGGGGTAAAATGAAGATTTTCGAGTGTACTCTCTGCCCAAATTATTTTTATCCACATAAGAACTTGCCTTGTGGATGTTTATTGGCTGTCAAAGGGGCTACCCAATGTGAATTTGCCAAAGCTAGCTGTAGCTACAGTAACTGAACGTTACTGTAGCAGAGGAGCTGCAGCCGAGTGCAGCGGGAAGAGCAGCAGTAGGGAGTGGCAGCCGCGGCGCGGCGAGGCTGGCCGAAGGCGGGCGAGGCCGGAGATGGGTGCGGCCACACACTCAGCACACACACACACACACACACACGCACCACGCATACACACTGCACGCACGCACACACACTCACGGCCTCTCGGCCATGGCCACGCAGTAGCCGGCGTAGCAAGCAGAAGTAGCAGTATGTGGCATGCAGGGGTGATAGAGGCAGCGGCTCTAGACAGTAGCAGAGCAGTGGTAGCGGCGGCGAGCGAAGCGGAAGGCGGTGGCGCAGGACCGGACGGAGCAGGACGGGGGCGGCCTCAGCTCGGAGCAGCGATGCAGGGACGCAACGGACGCGAGCGGGCGCTAGCGAGGGCGAGGCTAGGCGCGTGGGCCGCGGGCAGAGGAGGGCAAGCGCGTGCATGCTGTAGGCCGCGGCCAGGCGCGGTAGAGGACAGACAGGGGGAGTTCGGGAGCGCGGGGCTCCTTGGCCATGGTGGACGCCGGCTTCGGCCTCGTCCAGGACGGAGCTACGGCAGGGAATTGAGCGTGGGAAGAGAGGCGAAATGAACAGCGGCTCATAGTGAGGTCGGGGCGTTCTTGGAGAGGTCAGTGGGGCGCTGATGTTGCAGGTCGAGGCAGCGGCAGCGGCGATGCCCACGGTGGTGGAGCGAGGCGATCCGGCGGAGGAGAGCTTCCCGGCTCCAGCTGGTGGTCCAGGAGGAAGAAGCAGTGGGCGGTGCACCTCGTAGTCAAGGTCTCGGCGCTCGGGGGTGCTAGTGGCCGCGGGATCGAGCGGTGCATGGCGACGACAGTGTCGACGAGATGCAGAGGAAGAGAACAAGCGATGGGGAGGGGAAAACGGGGGCTAGGGTTTGCGCGGACGAGCGAGGGGGTCTAGTAGACGCTAAGAAGCAATGGATGGACGGCGCGTGGCGATCCTCGTCACGGACGCGCGCCCTGCTTCCACGGCGGGAGGTTGAACAGGAGGGAGAAGGAGATGTCAGCTGGGCTGGGCCGGCTCCTATAGCGAGCAGGCCGGGTGCACAGTGTTCTGTTACGTATTGCCTTCTTTTCTTTATTCCTATTTTTGACTCTGTTAGAGTTCTATTTGTAAGAGCAAATGACTTAGTTAAATAAGAAATTTGGCCCACAAATACTAGGTACTATACTTCGTTTGCACAAAAAGTTTGAGATTTAGTTGACTTCCCATGATTTTATTTTTAAAAGAAATGAGTTATATGGGGCTGTTTTGGTCTTGTTTTAAATAGGTCAGGAGCACCTAATTACCACAAAAGACATTTGTTCTTATTTGAATATTACTTAGTGATTATTTGCAATACAACCAACATTTTATTTTACCTTTTGAATAATTTAATTATTTGACTTGCATTTAAAATTTGAGTTGATTCGGTTTCGAATCAACGCAAGTTTAACAACAGTAATCGTGGTGACGTGGCATCTTTAGTAGAGGATTACTGTAGCTTAATTATCTGGGCATCACAATTCTCCTCCACTACAAGAAATCTCATCCCGAGATTTAAGAGGTGGAGCAAGGGGGAAAGATCTGGTTACGAAATTCTAACGAATCCCATTGGTCTTGGATGCTCATCCCAAAGTAGTTGATCCTTTTCGTTTATGTCTTTATTTCTCTTCTTCAGGTCATCATGAAGTCAGGACCCTTCTTCAGGAACTCCATCGTACTTACGAAAGAATAGGGGGGGGGGTATCCCGTAAGAACGGACCTCTACAAGGCTGACTATCTGGTAGACAACATTGGGGAAAGTGGCGAAAAGTAACTCTCGAATTGAAACTTAAGAAGATATCGAGAGCAAAGTAAGAAGGTGCCATATGAAGTTTCAAGCAGCCAGGCAATCGTTCAATGCCTAGTCAGAAGGTGTAAAGTTTTCAAGGCAACGTGAATAAGTATTGCATATGATACCAGAATAGATCACTAGTAATGTGGCTCGTGAATTGCATATGAAGCCAAGCGCGAGGATTAACTTTGGAAACAGGGTGTACAGGAGAGTCAGGTCTTGATCCTGTGGCACTGTGGGTTATGGGCCCACCATGTGAGTTAACGGTAGGAAGGGCGGTGACGTCTTGTATGACCATGTAAGCATGGCACATCAGAGGATAGTCTGTCAGTTATGTCGGCAATAACATCCGTACCAAGGGCGAGGGATGAAGAGAACCATTTTCCTGCTCATTGAACGAGGCGGACCAATAGGCAAAGTTCTCCTCCATCGGTGGTTACCGGAATGTCATCAACAATAGTAACAGGGATTTACTGATAGAGTGGTACATCGAGGTGTTTACATAAGCAGGAGAATATTACTGCTTAGATCATATAGATCACAAGAAACGTTAAACCAACCAATGGAAGGGAAAATACGATTATCAGATTTAACAGAACAATGGAAAGGAAAATGTGTTTAAACACATATTTCAAGGGTATATCCTTCCCAAGGACAAGCAGATCATGATATCCATGACAGGATATAATGTAGAAAACTGTTTAGGTACGGAAGATAATTTTCATGACATTATCCATACAGCGGTGTTTGGATAATTGAGCAGGTAACATTTAACATTGGGCTTCAATTGTTCCTTCTCAAAATCGGAGTACCATGGACATGCTTCGAGATAGCATTGACATGGCCATCCGGTGAAGTCCAGACTTTGGAAACAAAAAGGATCCATCAGGAACAACTTATAGAATAAGTCTTACAATTTCCTCATGGAAGAATAACTAACCTTACCAAAAAGGAAACTATAACAATAGGTCCTCCGGCCAGGTGTGCTAGGCATGACATCACCTTACCGGGTCATATAAAGACCAATGTTATAACTCTTGGAAATGTCCCAACCATCATATCTGACCGAGATTCAGATCCGATAGGTGTCATGATACCTCAGACTCAGGATGTCCGAGAAGAAAAGGTGCAACACAAATAGACGAAATGGCATTGCAAGATTCTCGAGAAATGAACTATGCGAGCGGGTTCCTGAAACAATAGTTCATCATTAAACCAAGGAGGGGATGAGAAGGTGGCTGATGGGCTCAGCGACAATTCATCGAGAATTCCAAATGGATGGCTTTCCATAATAATGTGAACAAGAAGATGACACTTGTCAACTCAAATGATATAATGTTGTATGCTATAGGAAAACATACACCATCAATCATTAGTTGAAAGGTGTTCCCGAAGTATGACCTTAGGCAGCATGATCAATGTTAGAGTGACGACTCAATAACCAACTGTCTAAGAATGAACTGTCGATCATTAACTTCAACGAAATAGGGTTGCTAGAAGTACAGAACTCAAACAACATCGTTAGCATATTGGTATCCTGGTTAAAAACAACATGGGGACCAAGGAAGAATGGTGATGGTGAGGAGTATCATCATGCCGAGAATTTGTAAGAGGTGGAGCAATCCCAACAACATTCTCGACATAATAGACAGTAATACTTCAAGGCAGAACACAACACTAGCTAGAGAGCAAGTTGCATTCATTATGTGGACAAGTTCGCGATGAAAGGAAGTCAAGGGTGTTGTCGATGATAATAAAAATCATCGAGGGCAAGGAGAGTATTTCTCATCATGAACACAGTTGACATCTTGGAAGAAGTCAAAGTGTTGAAGGTGATCCGACACATTTGCCGGGAGGTTTCAAGAGGATGCAATCAAATAACAACGGCAACAAGCAAGGAAATGACGAAGTGGCAAGTTATAGGGTCAAAATATAAGAGGCAAGCTCGGAACCAAAGTTGCCTTTCAAGGCAAGCAACAAGATGTTGAAAGCTTGATGTAAGTCGTGCTCACATACTGAAGAATGCATGCACTAGAGAAGGACAAGGTAGCACAGTCAAAGG
This sequence comes from Triticum urartu, assembly GCF_056163025.1. Classification (NCBI taxonomy): domain Eukaryota; kingdom Viridiplantae; phylum Streptophyta; class Magnoliopsida; order Poales; family Poaceae; genus Triticum; species Triticum urartu. The sequence continues at coordinate 295,258,017 of NC_141878.1, read as the reverse complement.
TACCAAGACCAGGATGCAGCCGATAGTCTAGGAATGACCAGATTGAGTTCAGAATTTCCTAGTAAAAATACTAGGGGTTTTTGATTTGTAGTGCAGAATAATTTCACTAGTCGGTGTCCTCGGTTGATAACAACCCAGAACACGTAGAGTGATTACGACAAGGAAAGACATTACTTCAACAAAGTTAGTAAGCTGTGGTGCAATGGCAAGACATCTCCGAGATACCAGGAGGTAATACTCAAAGGTAGAACAAGATAGATGTAGAACCGGTTCATTGACCTATGACAGTAGATACTTCAACCTTACCAAAAACAGACGAGGCACTCGAATGAATTCCCATAAGATATATCAGATCAGGACAGCATGGTCGGAACCATAAATGTAAGGAATCAATTTCAAGAATACCGAACGAATCAAAGCTGGATAATCATTTTAAAAGAAGCTTCCAAGACGGTCTACATCATTTTCATGGGCATGAACACAAAGTTCAAGGTCGACTCCCACTTCTTTAATGCAGATAATTTCATTGACCTGTCACTTTGATATAAGTGTAGTGTTGGAATTTTATCTGGTAGAACACCAGAAGAGTATGACATGTGAAAACTTTCGGGTTCACACTTAACAAGGAAGGCATAGGTTCAACCCGTCAGGGTATCGTGGAAACATATACCACAGGCTTCAATAGTAAATACCACAAGCTCAAAACTAGAGCATGGTTGACAAAAGTAGAGGATACAATTTACCAAAGGCATTATGTATCATGTAAAGAAATCACAAGAATTTTGGTTGTGAGGGACATTTTCGGATAATAACCCGACAATGGGTATGGCGGTCCACAACGGAGCTGATGTGAGCATCGACACACAATCAGAAGAAGAAAACAATGCAAAGGCATTGGAGTATAGAAACAACTGACTAACCCAAAGCTCAAATGCAAAGGAATTATCATTTCCAAATCAAGGGATCAGAAGCAAACGCTCTGATCAAGGATGGATAAATTCAATAGACCTAAGGGTACAATTGACGGCAATTTGATTGGTGAGGACCAATTCCAATTAAAGAATGGCAACTCAGACGCAAAGGTAATTTATAAGGATCAATGATGATTGCAGGCATTCACAAACATATCGAATCAAATGCTCATTATGATGATGTCAAAGGATGCTAATGAATATTGCTAGTCATATGGAATTAACCATATTGCAAGCAGGTAAGGAAGATGAGGAGCAATAAGCTACCGAGGATTTCAGAAGATCGAATAGCATTTCGAAGAATTTTGTGAAACACATAAACAACTGGGGATGAATGGATACTCAGTAAGTGCAAGGAATATACGTAGGGGTATTCATGTGGCAATGAACTGCAAGGCTGTAGGCAGAGGGTATTCTCAAAAACAATAGAGAGAATTTTGGGGTATCTTGTGATAACAAGATCAACGGAGAATGATTGTACGAATGACAAGAGTATGACGTTATCCATAAGGGTCTATCGATGTAAGGGAATTGCAAAAGCGATGGCACAAAGTCACAGGAGAACATCGTAGAGTATCTTTGGAACCTTCTAGTGCAGCAGGCGATCATCTGTAATAAGGGGCTCTCCAGGTGGATGTGATCACGAGATCCTAATGTTAGAGTTAGTAAAACCATTTTAACCCGAGTAGAAGAGAGATCAGAGTCCCAGAGTATAGTCGAGGAATAAAAGTTCCTAATACCACCCAATGGCGACGTGGGCCCGTAAGACACACAGCCATGTTAGTAAAAAGTTTTGTAATGTCTAGACTCGACTTCGGCCAAGGAGTGTGGAAGGGGGATTCCTACAGGCAGTCGGCTCTGATACCAACTTGTGACGCCCCCAATTCAATCGTACACTAATCATACACGCAAACATATACGATCAAGATTAGGGACTCACGGGAATATATCACAACACAACTCTACAAATAAAACAAGTCATACAAGGATCATATTACAAGCCAGGGGCCTCGAAGGCTCGAATACAAGAGCTCGATCATAGACGAGTCAGCGGAAGCAACAATATCTGAGTACAGACATAAGTTAAACAAGTTTGCCTTAAGAAGGCTAGCACAAACTGGGATACAGATTGAAAGAGGCGCAGGCCTCCTGCCTGGGATCCTCCTAAACTACTCCTGGTCATCGACAGCGGGCTGCACGTAGTGGTAGGCACCTCCAGTGTAGTAGGAGTCATCGTCAATGGTGGCATCTAGCTCTTGGACTCCAACGTCTGGTCGCAGCAATCGGGTATAGGAAGGGGTAAAAGGGGGAGCAAAGCAACCGTGAGTACTCATCCAAAGTACTCGCAAGCAAGGAGCTACACTACATATGTATGCATTGGTATCAAATGGAATAAGGTTGTCATATGTGGACTGAACTTCAGAATGCCGGAATAAGAGGGGGATAGCTAGTCCTATTGAAGACTACGCTTCTGGCCACCTCCATCTTGCAGCATGTAGAAGAGAGCAGAAGGTAAGTCCACCAAGTAGCAACGTGTATCATAATCCTACCCGGCGATCCTCTCCTCGTCGCCCTGTTAGAGAGAGACCACCGGGTTGTATCTGGCACATGGAAGGGTGTGTTTTATTAAGTATCCAGTTCTAGTTGTCATAAGGTCAAGGTAGAACTCCAAGTCGTCCTGTTATCGAAGATCATGGCTATTTGAATAGATTAACTTCCCTGCAGGGGTGCACCACATTTCCCAACACGCTCGATCCCTTTGTCCGGACACACTTTTCTGGGTCATGCCTGGCCTCGGAAGATCAACACATCGCAGCCCTACCTAGGCACAACAGAGAGGTCACCATGCCGGTCTAAATCCTATGGCGCATGGGTCTGGGCCCATCGCCCATTGCACACCTGCACGTTGCGAGGGCGGTCGGAGAGCAGACCTAGCAACCTCCATTACAAAGGAAGTTGCGTTACGCGGTCCAACCCGGCGCGCGGCGCTCAGTCACTGACGTCACAAAGGCTTTGGCTGATACCACGACGTCGAGTGCCCATAAATGTCCCCGCGTAGATGGTTAGTGCGTTATGCCAGTAGCTAGACTCAGATCAAATACCAAGATCTCGTTAAACGTGTTATCTTGAAATAACCGCGAACGCCGACCAGGGCCAGGCCCACCTCTCTCCTAGGTGGTCTCAACCTGCCCTATCGCTCCACCACAAAGTAACAGTCGGGGGCCGTCGGGAACCCAGGCCCACCACTACCTAGATGGAGCCACCTGCCCCTTCAGCCCCCATCTCCAAACAGTATTACCGCTAATGTAACAGTGTAAAGTATATAGTATATGCCCGTGATCACCTCCCAAAGTGATCACGGCCCAGTAGTATAGCATGGCAGACGGACAAGAGTGTAGGGCCACTGATGAAACACTCGCATCCTATACTAAGTAGTAGGATAGCAGGTAAAGGTAACAAAAGTAGTAGCAAGGACAGGCTATGCAGCAGTATAGGATTAACTGAAAGCAGTAACATGCTACACTACTCTAATGCAAGCAGTATAGTGAAGAGTAGGCGATATCTGGTGATCAGGGGGGCTTGCCTGGTTGCTCTAGCAAGAGAGAGGGGTCGTCAACACCGTAGTCGTACTGGGTAGCAGCGGCGTCGGTCTCGGTGTCTAGCGAGAGAAGAGGGGGAAGAAACAATAAATATTAAGAAAACAGATGCATAGCGATCCATGACATGACAAGTATCGGTGCTAGGGGTGCCCTAACGCGGTACGAGGTGGTAACGGTGAAGGGGGAAAACATCCGGGAAAGTATTCCTGGTGTTTCGCGTTTTCAGACAGATGAACCGGAGGGGGAAAGTTGCGTGTTTGCTATGCTAGGAATGTGTGGCGGACAAACGGGCTGCGTATCCGGATTTGTCTCGTTGTTCTGAGCAACTTTCATGTAGAAAACATCTTCATTTGAGCTACGGTTTATTTTCTAAGATTTTTCAAAGATTTAACAATAGTCAAAAAAAATCTCTAAAATTTTGCTAAGTCTGAGAATTTGTCATTTTTGAAACATCACTTACCGGTTTTCCGAAGGCTATAGCTATTGTTCCGTACATTCTATGGGTTAGTGCCTTATATCAATTTTGAGCATTTTTCTACGATCTACTAGATAGTAGCATTTGCATCCATATTAGAGTTCATTTGCTTGATCATAAACAGCTCTAAAGTAGCTATGAAATAAAGCTATTTTTGGTTTTTCTGTTAACAAAACATAGAACCTTGTGATTTTCATAGGATTTAATCCGCGCATCAAATGGATTTGGTCCAATGGGGTAAAATGATGATTTTCAAGTGTACTCTCTGCCCAAATTATTTTTATCCACATAAGAACTTGCCTTGTGGATTTTTATTGGCTGTCAAAGGGGCTACCCAATGCGAATTTGCCAAAGCTAGCTGCAGCTACAGTAACTGAACGTTACTGTAGCAGAGGAGCTGCAGCCGAGTGCAGCAGGAAGAGCAGCAGTAGGGAGCGGCAGCCGCGGCGCGGCGAGGCTGGCCGAAGGCGGGCGAGGCCGGAGATGGGCGCGGCACACACTCAGCACACACACACACACACACACTTCACACACGCACCGCGCATACACACTGCCCGCACGCACAACACGCACACACACTCACGGCCGCTCGGCCATGGCCACGCAGTAGCCGGTGTAGCAAGCAGAAGTAGCAGTACGTGGGATGCAGGGGTGATAGCGGCAGCGGCTCTAGACAGCACTAGTGTAGCGGTAGCGGTGCGAGCGAAGCGGGAGGCGGTGGCGCAGGACCAGACGGAGCAGGACGGGGGCGGCCTCAGCTCGGAGCAGCAATGCAGGGACGCAACAGACGCGAGCGGGGGCGAGGCTAAACGCACGGGCCGTGGGCAGAGGAGGGCAAGCGCGTGCACGCTATAGGCCGCGGCCGGGCGCGGCAGAGGACGGACAGGAGGAGTTCGGGAGCGCGGGGCTCCTTAGCCATGGCGGACGCTGGCTTCGGCCTCGTCCAGGACGGAGCTACGGCAGGGTCTTGACCATGGGGAGAGAGGCGAAACGAACGGCGGCTCACAGTGAGGTCGGGGCGTGCTTGGAGAGGTTGGGGGGCGCCGATGTTGCAGGTCGAGGCAGCGGCAGCGGCGATACCCACGATGGTGGAGCGAGGCGATCCGGCGGAGGAGAGCTTCCCGGCTCTAGCTGGTGGTCCAGGAGGAAGAAGAAGTGGGCGGTGCACCTTGTAGTCAAGGTCTCGGCACTCGGGGTGCCAGTGGCCGTGGGATCGAGTAGTGCACGGCGACGACTGTGTCGACGAGATGCAGAGGAAGAGAACAAGCGATGGGAAGGGGAAAATGGGGGCTAGGGTATGCGCGGATGAGCGAGGGGGTCTAGTAGACGCCAAGAAGCAACGGATGGACGGCGCGTGGCGATCCTCGTCACGGACGCGCGCCCTGCGTCCACGGCGGGAGGGTGAACAGGAGGGAGAAGG